>NC_090939.1:508684709-508987764 GCF_040938575.1 Ambystoma mexicanum
GCAGGGGGAAGGTTTGCTCCTCCCCATTCCTGGAGATGACATAGTGCACTCCTGGCTGTCACATTCCAACCAAATATGACAGGGCAGACTGTGCCTGTAAATTGTGTCCACCCAGAGTACACAAGTCTATGGGTTTGTCATGGTGTGAACATACGAATATGTGTGTGGATTAGCCCTACGCATTTTCCTGAGGTTGGTTTACCATCATACCATTTAATAAAACATTTCAAAAAGCTAGGTGAGTGCACGCTGTAAGGGAATGTGCCAATATTATGTGATGGACAAGACTAAATACAAGTTTTGAGGACTGGCGATGAGAAAAATATTAGTTGTGAAGGAAACCTCTTAGATTGTTTATGGATAGATTCGATTCAGTGGTTGTAATAGAATGCAACAACCTTTTTGATGGCCTACAGAAAATCCTACCGACTATTTTTTGTAAAGGAACAACATACTGGTTACAAAGAAACATTCTTCGCATTGCTTGGATTCAGTAGATTTAATTCAGTGATTGGAAATCAGTGCAACAACTTTCTTTGATTGACCTGTAAAAGGCTAGTTGAGAAATCTTGCGATGAGACAATTCTTACAATTGTTTGGATTCAGTAGATTGAATTCAGCGACTGTAAGTAAGAGAGTGCACCAACTTTTTGTGATGAATTAAACAAAATACAAGTTTTGAAGCCTAATGACGAGACAAAATATTTGTTGTGAAGAAACCATGATATTATTGCCTGGATGCAGGAGAATACATTCAGTAGCTGTAAATGAGTCTGACAACATGTTTGGATGATGAGAAAATAGCAGCTGTGAAGATTGGGACGAAAAGAGTCTTGGAATTATTTTCAGGTATATTACACTCAAGTTACAAATAATTTAGAATGACTCCTGCAAACATTTCTCAGAGATTCCCTACTACTATTTCCCACGGTCTCCCTGCTAATATTCCTCAGGGTCTCTGCTTATAATTTAAAGGATCTTCCTTGACAGCTGCTTTCTGTCTATTTCCACAGAGAGCAGCTGTCTATCTTTCTATACTTGCTAAATGTGCTGGTGGGGATGTGTGGGCAATGAGAATCTTTTACTGCACTGTCCTCCAGTTGCCCCGGCGGACAGCCAACCACCATGCAGGCTACGTGCATCTGCATGTTTGATTGGATGATCCCGCTCTCTGATTCCATATGGCTGCATTGCCAACCTTTCCACAACAGGGGGTGGGAAGCAGTCACAGGGTGTGGTTTGGCCTCCCTCTCAAGCTACGCCCTTTGTTGTGGCATGGAATGACGATCCTCTCCAGACATGTTGGAAGAGGGTCCCATGGCAGCAGGGGCAGTGAGTTACAAGTGGATGTTAAAAACTGCAATTGTCCTTAATAGATAACACTTTTTTCTGCCATATACTCTTTTTCAGAGGTTATGATATGATATGATATGATAGGATTGGTTATTTATAATGTGCTTAATACCTAGAGGTTTCTAAGCGCGGACCCGGGGATCGAACCTATGTTGCTCCGTGTCGTCTTGCTTCCAAGGCGAGCACGTTGCCCCTGAGCTTTCCTTCCGAGACTAGTTTGCACACAAATGTTCACTTCTCTGCCTAGGACTTCCCCTCAGAAAGTAGCCTTTTGTTTGTCCCATCCTTTGGTCTGCATTGCCTCCTCCACGAGAGGGGAGATACCAGCATCAGCTAAGTCAGCCTCCTACTTCCCGCCCTCTTCCTCTGGCTCCCTCTACTTCTCTTTCTGCTCCACACTCACGTTCTCACACTCCTCTGCCTCCTGCCCTGCATCTGCCTCCTCATGTTCCACCTGCTACCCTATATCGGCCCCCCCTTGTGTTCTCCCTCATGCCTCTTCCTCCTGCCCGATGACCATCTCTTCATGTTACCCTTGCTGCTGCCCCTCCATATCTGCATCCTCGTATTCCATTATGCTCACCCTCCACCTATGCCCCATTGTGTTACACCTACGGCCCCTTCATCTCTTTTTCATGCCCTGAATCCACCTCATTGACTTGCTTTCCCTCACAGCCAGACTTGCAGTGAAGCATTGTCTACCCAGTTGCTGCTACCACCTCTACCTGTCTGCAGCCACTATCACCTTCACTAGAAATCCTGACTTTCTTGCCACCCCCTTCCAAAGCCCTATTACACATGCTACCCTTTCCAGCTCCTTCTCTCACTGTTCCTGTCCATCACTTGGTGGCGCACCACCAACAGCCCCGCCTCTGAAGATGTTATGCGCCTAAAGAGATGCACATAACACATGGTTTCACAAAGGGTTTCTCAAGAGGCAGTCAGACCTCAATTAACTTCACAAAACAAGCCCAATAAAACCTAAAGGAAGGAATCACGTATGAAAGACACACATAACATACTCTCAGTGGCTGCAGTGAGAGATCCTCCGCTGTCGCCCAGTGTGGTTCAGCCCAATTTCGGCTTTATAACTGCATATCCAAGAAAGAACACAGAAGCAAGGTGGGCATTTTGTATGCTCACTAAAACTCCCTTGAGATAGAGGCATGGGACTGGGTCACAAGGGAAGGAAGACATGATGGTGCTGCCGTGCAGACCACAATCTGGAAGTACTGCAACAGGCAAAGCTTTAAACTCCAGTACTGCAAGATGAATGTCTCCCATAATCACCACCATGGAGCAGGGTAACACCAGTGGAAGCCTAGGAAATAGGCTCTATTGTTTGACCTGGAATGTTAATCGCATGTACGACAGTATTAAAAGGGGAGTAGTGGCCCAATTCCTGGCAAGGCACCGCCTGGACATTGTACTAATGCAAGAAACTCACCTGGCCAGGAACAACTGTGGGTTCCTAAAGCGTGGTCCCTACACCATAGTAGAAAACGCCAGATTCTATAGAGGATACCGTGGGTAGCGATACTGGCTAGAAAAACATTACCATTCACTGTGAATACATGTTTTAGGGATGTGCAAGGGAGGTTTATTGGTTTGCTTGGCAACTTGGTGGGTGAAGAAGTAACCATCTTTAATGTTTATGCGCCTCCACAGTTTGGGAATGAGCTGTTAATGGAGGCCCAGGACCTGATTCTGGTTACTAGGGCACATCTGGTGATTGTAGGTGGGGACTTTAATGATACCATGGACCCCTCCAAGGGCAGGTCGAGTGGTGGAGGTCAGCTGGGTGGGAGGCAAATTAGATTAAAGAGATGTATGCAGGCAACGGGTCTCAGTGATACATGGAGGGAGCTTCATACGACTGAGAATGGATACTCCTTCCATTCCGGGGTGCATGCATCCCTATCAAGGTTGGACTATCTGTTCGGCCCCAGTACTGTTCTCCACAGAGTTCTCAAGGCACGATTCCTGCCTAAGGCCATATCTGACCAGTCTCCCTTGTTATGCACTATAGTGGGCAAAGGCGTAGCATGTAAGAGAGGTTGTTCTCAATGCATACTATATGGGCAATCCTATGATGTCAGATATGATCTAAACAGAAACAGAGGAATTGTTCTGTCTGAACGAAGGGTCAGTGGAAACCGCGACATCTCTGTGGGAAGCTTATAAAACAGTACTGTGAGGGAGAGCGATATCAACGCTCACAGCGTTACAAATGGAAATTCGAAGAAACCAGGAAGAGATTGAGGAAAAGGTTAGGAAGGCAGAGTCGGAATACGGCAGGGTTTGATCCCCCGATTTCAGGCAAGGTCTGAACAGACTGAAAGAGGAATACAGGCTGTGCCTGACAGACACAGCCAAGCAGGTCCATCAACAAGCGAAAGGCCGGCTATATGCACTGGGTGGGCGACAGCAGGGAAAATGATAGCCTGGTTCGAGAAGAGAGAATCTGGAATTGGGGAGTCAGAGAAATCCAACAGCAGAATGGGGAAGTATTTGGTACTGAGAGACCCCAAATAGTGAATCAATTCGCCAAATGTTCCCAGAACCTCTAAGAGCGACACATTTGCAACAGCCAGGCACTTATTCGGATTAAGACACTAGAACTAGATAGAGATTTAACGATCGAGGAGGTGGGGGAAGATATTGCGGCGCTGCAATCGGGAAAATCACTGGGCCGCAACAAATTCCCGGTGGACACGTGGAACAGACACTCTGGACAGTTTGTCAAAGAATGCAAGATCTATACATGGGGCCTTATCACGAGTTGGCCGTTATCCCCGGCGGTATTACCGCTGGGGCTATTAGCCCTATCACCAACCGCCCGACGCTATTAGTGCTGGATCACGGGTTTGGCGGAACGGTTGGTTCCCATTCCTCATTGGGCCCATTCGGGAATTCCCCATTCCCCATTGGCCCAATGGGGAATTTTTGCGCTATTACCGCCGACGGTATTGGCGCTGGCGATAATAGTACCAAAAATCATCAAAATCGCAGCGGATTTGCCCCCAGCTCAGAGCTGATGATCTGGCGGACCCTTAAATGCAGCAGTAATAGCGCTACCACCGCATTTAAGGGTTACCGCCAGACTCGTGATGAGGCCCATAGTCTAGAAAAAGGACTTCCCTTAGACCTGGGAATAGCAGATATAGTTGTAATCCTTAAAGAGGGGCGGCCTCATAACCTTTGTGCATCATATCGTCCTATATGGTTGGTCAAACGCAAATACTTGCAGACCAGCTAGTAGGTCCTGCAGGTGGGCTAATACAATCTGACCAGTGCAGGTTTCTTCCCAGCTGAGCGACAGTGATGAACATTAGAAGAGTGTGAAACGCACTCTGTCGCAGACTGCTTTAATAGAAGAACCTCTTACCATTATGTCGCTTGACTTGGAAAAAGCATTTGACTATATTAACTAGGAATTCCTGTGGGCAGTAATGGGTAAAATGGGCTTTGGCCTGAAATTCACCACCTGGGTTGTCTGTTGTACACCCAGCCTCTTGCTAGGGTTAGGATGAATGGTCATACGTCCTCCTACTTTCCTCTAAAATGTGGCACGAGGCAGGGTTGTTCCCTGTCCCCACTCTTATTCATGTTGGCTATGGAGCCCCTGGCACATAAGATCAGGAGAGAGCAAGCTTTCCAGGGATTTCACTGGCAAGGTGGATGAGAGGACCACATCTCCCTGTATGAGGATGATTTGCTGGTCTACCGCGGAAGGCTGCAAATATCCGTCCCTAGAGTGATGTGCCTCATTGACTAGCTCAGTGTAGGTACTGTGGTCTTAAAATTAATTGGGATAAGTCAGTCCTGGTCCCGATGACGGGAGGAGATTAATCTGTCCTGGAGAACTGCCATTTTATGGTGGAGTCTGACTCATTTAAATACTTAGAGATCCATATCTGTTTCAAAGAGAGAGACTTTCTGGAGAGAAACCTCACTCCAATACTGGCCCGTTTAAAGCAAGACTTTTTCAACTGGAGAATGCTCCTGATCTCTGTGCTGGGAAGAGTCAACCTTTACAAAACGTTCTCCCTTACCAGGCTATTGTATATCATACACAATGGCCCAGTTCCCAGCAAGACCTTTTTAAAAAAAAGGAAAGTTTTAATTAAGTTTTAAGATGCTTTGAACAACTTCCGGTCCATGCCGGCATACAATGACATTACAAAACAACTTCGTAGCAAAGCATTGTTTCCCTCCCCGTCCCACCCCCTTTTATTTCCCCCCGTTCCCCCAGGAGTGCTCATTAATAACAACATATCTGACAAGGTAAGTAGGTCGTAACAGGTATGGTGAGTACGTTGAGGGTGGTTCAACCAGGTTGAGGTCTCTGAGCCTTGTTGGGCACTTTAGGGTGTTAAAGTCTCTCTGGACATTCCTCATGTTAGCTGTGAGTGTTTCCATGGCAAGAGTGTCCCAAACTTTGTCCAGCCACATGCAAATAGTTGGCGGTTCAGGTTTCGTCCATAGATGCAAATAGAGAGTTTGGCCGTCAGCAGCATGTATGCTACCAGCTTGAGTTCTGTTGCGTTGCACATTCGTTTAAGCGAGTCATTCAGGCCTAGGATACATATTATAGGGTCCTCTGGGATATCTGTGCCCACTATATCCTTCAATTTATACCCTACTTCCAGACAATAGCCTTGCAACTCTGGGCAGCCCCACAGGATGTGCAATAAGGTTCCCTCTGCCCCCACACCCTCTCCAGCACAACTCAGAGATCACTGGGCATACCTGGTGTAGCCAGGAGGGTGTTCTATACCATCTGGTCAGTATCTTGGCCTGTGTTTCCGCCAACCGTGGGCATAGCTTACAGTAATCTCCTGCATATATCCTGTCCAGGTGTCGAGGGGTAGCTCTCTACCAAGCTCTCTCTCCCAGCCTGCGCAATAGGATCTTCTTTCCAGGAGCGCAAGCAAGTTAATTGCTTTATAGAGCCTGGATATCAGCCCTTTGGCTTCTGCAGATTCCTGAAAACGACCTCAAGTGGGGTTAGCCCCCTAGTAGCCCATTTCTTAACAGATGGGTGAAGCACCCACTGCCTGGCTTGCAAGTATCTAAAGCGGTCGCACTCAGTGAGTCCCATAGCATTTTTTAAATCCTCCAACGTTCTGATTCTACCCTCCCAAGAAAAGAGGCCTCCCACCATACTAGCCCCTCCACCCAGCCACCTCTTGTATCCCCTTATCCAATGTACCCAGGGAGAAGCTATCATTATCGATAAATGGGGTAAAGGGTGAAGGAAAGGAGCAGGCCCCAGGAGATCTGCTCAGGTTGTCCCTGGCTTCCAAGGTTTCCCTGGTGATGGGGTTGACATAAAGACCCCAGGCCCGGCTTTCCGTAGGCACCCATGGTTGCATCCACAAATGCCGCCCCCTACAGCCTGTTCCATGGCCACCCAGATCTTTGTGGAGTCTTTTGGTATCCAGTGGATCATGATTTGATTTGATTTATTTGCTTATATAAAGCACTGAACACGGAGGTATCCAGGCACTCGAACTTGGGAAGAGTTACATACAGGTTATACATAGTGAGGTACAATAGGTACAAGAGAATATACAGATATAGTGAAATAGGTACGAATATACAGATATAGTACAGTACATAATGAGGTTACAATAAATAAGAGGAAGATGGTGAAGTATGCTAAACGCAGTGAGAGCTACTGAGGTGGGCATTTATATAGTATTTACATAGATGTACAGGCAGTGGTAGTAGTGAAGGTATGGCTCAGGAGGGGGCAGTTTGAGTGAGGAGCCAGGATTTCACTTTGAATCGGAAAGCTAGGAAGGAGTGTTCATCCCTCAGCGCAGGGGGCAGTGAGTTCCAGGTTTTGGCAGCTAGAACTGGGAAGCTGGATCCACCTGATTTTTGGAGTCTGAATTTCGGAATGCGAAGGCAGTGGGCGTATTTGGCTCTGGTTGGTCTTGATGAGGTTTTCCAGGTGAATTTGTTGGTCAAATATTTCGGGGCTGTATTGTTGAGGCATTTGTGGGTGATCAGCGTTTTGAAGGTGATTCTGTCTTTTTTGGGGAGCCAGCTGGCTGTCCGTCTGGCTTAGGTTATGTAGTCATGACGTGGGATGTTGAGAGCTGCTCTAAGGGCGTTATGTTTGAGGATTTGGAGCTTGTGGAGGTTTTGTTTACTGGTGCCTAGGTAGAGGGAGTTGTAGTAGTCAGGGTTTTTGATAGAATTAGGGCTCTGGCCAGTGTGATGCAGCTTGGTGTGGACAGGAATGGTCTGCAGGCAGTTATTAGTTTGGTAGTATAAGCAGAGGCTGAGGCTGTGGCGTTTACTTGTTTTGAGAGTGATAGAGTGGATTCGAGGTAGACCCCTAGGGCTTTGGTATTTTTGGAGACATTGAGAACATTTCCATCTATGTTGAAAGAGTTCTATTGTGGGTTGAGTTTGTTTAGTCGTTGCCTGGAGCCAATAAGTAGGAGCTCAGTTTTGTCGTCCTTGAGACACAACCCGTGCTTGGCCATCCAGTCTTGGATTTTGCTGTAGATTTCATTGAGACGGGAGGAGTCAGTCTCGTAGGTGCCAGTGAGCGTGATGAGGATCTGTGTATCATCAGCGTAGTTGGTGTACGGGACATTCATGTCATCTAGGAGGTCAAATAACATCTTGGCAAAGATGTTATAAAGTGTGGGGGACACGCAGGAGCCTTGAGGTACTCTGGCAGTAATGGGTGATGGGTCTTCTGCTGCAGTTTCTGAGAAGACTCTCATGCATCTTTCGGATAGGAAGGATTTGATCCATTTGGCTGCGTTGGGTGAGAAGAAGGCTGATGTGGTAAGATGTGAGGTTAAGATGCTGTGGTCGACTAGGTCGAAGGACGCGGAGAGGTCCAACAGTAGGAGGAGGGAGGGGTGGCCATTGTCTTTGGCCTCGGCCATTTGGATCTTCAGATCGAGAAGGGCTGTTTCTGTGCCGTGTCTCGGTCTGAAGCCATATTGACAGAGGCCTAGAAGGTTGTGCGATTCCAGGTGTTTCTGAATTTATTTGAATATAGCCTGCTTTATCAAGGATTTTTAGCAGGAATGGGACAGAGGTGATGGGGCGGTAGTTTGTGGGGATGTTGGGGTCTAGAGTAGGTTTCTTAATCAGAGGTTTGACCCAAGCGTCTTTGGGATTCTTGGGCACAGTACAAGAGGCAAAGGAGGTATTGATAAGTGAGGTGATGAAGGGTGCAAAATATTTAGCCCCTTCTTTGATGATGGAAGCTGGGCATACATCTCCTTCACATTTTGAGGGTTTGAGGCTGGCGATTATGGATTCTATCTGTGCAGTGGTGACGGGTGAGAAATTGAAGAGGTCGGTGTTGTAGCTGTGGTAGTTGAGGGTGGCAGTGCTAGTGCCGTTAGAGGCTAGGAGCTTTCTTTTGGTTTCTATTCTTGTCTGGAGTAGTGCTATTTTGTCTAAAAGTGTCTTCTGGATGTTGGCACACCAGGTGGCATCTTTGTCACAGGTGAATTGGGGCGGTATGGGTGCCTCCATTTCCCTGAGAATTGTGAAAAGTTCCTTCACATTTGAGCTGGCATTTTGAATCCTTTTGTTAAAGGTGTCGCCAGTGCTTTAAGTGGGGTAAGAAATTGAGGGGCGGGGCCCTCGTTTGGGGGCATGGCTTTCCTTGTGGGCGTGGCCTAAAAGTGCACAAATCATAGTAAGGTGCGCAAACAAATATATAAATGTATGTGAGCATTTATATGTTTGTATGCTTACCTTACTATGGTTCATGTACATTTCAAGCCACCTTTTATAAACATAGACATTTGTAACATATTTCTATGTTTCTAAAAGTTGGCTGGACACGTAAACAATTCAAGGCATCTTTTATAAAACGTTGATGACGGACAAAACCCAAGGTGGCTTTGACGGCGACAAAGCTTAATAAAGGATGCCTTGAATTGTGTACGTTTCAAGCCGTCTTTTATGAACATTGCAATATTTCTACATTTATAAAAGATGGCTTGAAACGTACACAATTCAAGCATCTTTTATAAAGCTTTGCCAATGGAGATAGATGCCCCGGGCTCTGTGATCTATCTGCTCTGAGCAGAAATCACAGAGCCCGAGGCGCCTTTCACTCTCTGCGAACCTGCGGGCTCTGTGATCTAATCTGCATATTAGATTGTGGAGCCTGCGAGGGTCAGCGACCTGGGGAGGGCAAACAAAGGGACAGTAACTTCCTCTGATGACCCTGATGAGGGGTCATCAGAGGAAGTTACACTGACTGACAGAAGTGCCAGCCAGCCTCAGCGTCGCTGTGGCTGGCTGGCACTTCTGTCAGCTTGCCTAACGTAATGGCGGATGCATCTCCCGTCGCGGCTGTGGTGGGATAATGCGTCCCGCCAATGTTGTGTGGGACCGGGGGCCATGGCAGGGCCCCGACTTAGCCCCACTTTCTGGAGACTGCCAGGGCCCGGCCCCGGCAGGCCCCGGCCCACTTAAAGCACTGGCTGTCGCTTTGGGTTTTGGAATGGTGGTTTTGTAGTTGGTAGCGGCTATTTTAAAGAAGGCCATATTTTGAGGTGTAGGGTCCTTTATGCATTTGGTTTCTAAGGCTCTTTTGGTTTTCCTCAGGGCTTTTAGTTCTGGAGTAAACCATTCATTTATGTGGCTGGGTTGTTTGGCTTTCCTGGTTTTGAGGGGGGCTATTTGATCTAGTGCTAGCAGTAGAATCTTGTTGAACAAGTTGACTACGGTTTCTGTATCAGATTCAGTGTAGTAGGTGGGATTGATGATGGACTGGATGAGGGGGCGGAGGGTCTCCAAGGTGATGGCCTTATTGTTCCTAGTAATGGCTGGCAGAGCTTGGGCGAGCAGTGTTCGGATGTGGGCGGGGGGGCTTCTAATTCAAAGTGAATGATGTGGTGGTCAGACCACGCACATAGGGTGTTGGATAGTAAGTTAAAGTTGCAGTTAAGGTTTGCGACCTAGTCGAGCGTTCTGCCTTTGCAGTGGGTGGGCTCAGACATGAGTTGGAGGAAACCTAGATTGAGAAGGGATTGCTCAATGGGAGATGCGTGGGTGTCTAGTGGATCTTTGTATTTTAGGTTTAGATCTCCCAGGAGCAGGATTTTGGAGGTGTGTTTAGTGTGGTGTGACAGTAAATTGGAGATCATGGGTTTGACCTGTGCCACCACATAATAGCTTAGCAGAGTGCACCTAAAGCCAGGAATAGGAATCGACGGGAAGAAATACAGGAATCACAGGAGCATGTTAATTTTGATGACAGCCATTTTCCCAAACCAGGATAAATGCCGGGAGCACCAGCAGGTCAAATATATTTGCACCCCCTGCACCAGGGTTGGGTAATTGAGTTTATATAGGAGGGACAGATTTGCTTGTATGTTAATCCCGAAATACTTCAGCGAGCCTGTAGCTCAAGTGTATGGGAAGCATTGCTCTAACTCTCTCTTTAAAAGGGGGGGAGGGTGTTAAGCCCTAAAATTTCAGATTTAGAGCAATTAATTTTAAAGCCCAAGACTTTCCTGTATAGTCACAGCGCTTCTTCGACCTGTGCTAGGGAGCTGCGCGGGTCTGTGAGTGATAATATCACATCATCTGCAAACCAATTAATTGTGTGCTGGGTCCACCCACATTTGATACTCATTATCTGCTTGTCGGCCCTTATTCGCGCCACCAGGGGCTCCATAACCATGGCAAATAAAAGGGGTGACGGGGGCAGCCCTGTCGTGTTCCTCTCTTTAAACAAATCTTAGGGGTAAGGGTCCTGTTAACAACCAGGCGGGCTGAAGGGTTGATGTAGTTGGCAAGTATCATGTGTCGCATTCTAAGGCCTATGTTAAACCTATTAGGCACTTGTCCCAATTCCCACTCTGCCCTGTCGAATGCTTTCTAAGCATCCAGTGCCAGCAGGAGGGAGTGGACCTGATTTCTGCTAGACTTATTGACCAGGTGAAGTACTCTCCTAATATTATCTGCAGAGCTCCTTCCCCAAATAAATCCTGACTGATCCAGGTGTATTAAGGATGGCATTCGTTTCTCCAACCGCCCCGTTACCACTTTTGTAAAAATGTTGTATTTAAGTTCAAAAGGGCTATTGGTCTCTATGACGAGCACTGTTTAGGGTCTTTCCCCAGCTTAGGTATTAGTACTACCTGCGCCTTTGTCATGGTTACCAGCAATTCTCCCTCCTCCCTTATAGCGTTAAAGACATCGGCCAGGGGTTTGGCTAATATTTGTGGCAACCCTTTGTAGAACTGAGCAGTGAACTTGTCGGGCCCGGGGGACTTTAGCGATCAAATTGCATTTAGAACCTCTTGAGGGTCAATCAGCAACTTCAGGTTATCCCTGTCTGTGGGGGATAGCCATGGCAACTGTACCCCATCCAGGTATGCCCTCTGCTCCTGAGCATCCGGCTCGTCAGAGGAGTAGAGCGAGCAGTAGAATTCATGAAAGAGATCCTTTTTCCTAGCCTCTTCCCCCTACTCCCTGTTCTGGGCATCTCTCCTGGTTGAGATAAAGGGGGAACCACTCTGCTGCCTAAGGAGCTCTGGTCAATACCCTCTGCGGGACATTTGCCTGCTCAAAGTAGCGCTGCTGCAGGCAATGCAGAACGTGTTCAGCCCTCTGATTTATAAGACATTTTTATTGATTTTTTACTGTGGTGACATCTCTAAGGGCCTTCCTTGTCGGGGCCTTGCTTTATTCCTTTTCTTTTTCCCTCACCTCCTGCAGGTGCTGCCGTTCTTCTTGCCCATGCAGCCGTTTCAATGCTGCTGTACTAGATATTATGTCTCCCCTGGCCGTTGCTTTAAGAGTGCCCCAGTGTGTTCCGTAAGAAGTATCTGCCCGGACGTTAGCAGTAAGATAGCGCATGACAGTATCCTTCACCCCTGAAGGCACACTGGGTCCCTTATGAATTCTGGGGGTAGCCTCCACTGCGTCCTCGGGTGTCTCTCCATTCAGTCTCTACGCCCCACCACCACAGCGCTATGATCTGTCATTGTCATTGTTTCGATCTCGGCTGAGAGAGTCAGCTGAATCAGTTCAGCTGACAGGAAGATATAGTCGATTCTTGCTGCTGATAGGTGAACGTGGAAAGTGTTTGCGCATGCTCTTAATGCTGGGTTACTATTGCCCCACACGTCTATCAGGTGGAATTCATGAAGATGCTCCTTCAGTTTGCGCGAGGCCACGCCTGTCGGCGGCTGTGTCACTTGCGTAGACCTATCGAGCCCCCCATCCATGGCCATGTTCATATTGCCCAACAATAATAACTCACACTGGCAAAGCTCCTCCAGGGAGTCCATCAGTTGCAGCATAAATGAATCGGGCATAGAAGGCCACACTAGACACCGGTTTCCCATACATTTTGCCCACCACCATAACTGTCCTCCAATCTGTCCCTCTCTTGGTCTTAATGCAAGCAAACCCCAGGTCTTTATGTTTCAGTATCGTAACCGTTGCTCTCTTACTTTCCGCTGAGGCATGGAACTGGTGCGGATAGAGTCCATTGTGGGTTCCAAATTTCTCCCTAGCCAATAGGTGTGTACCTTGAAGTGCCACTATGTGCATCTGGAGGCGCCGGAGCTCCCTGAACAGTTGTGTCAGTTTAATAAAGGGGGTTAAGGCCCCAAATGTTTAAGCTGCCAACGTTGATCATGGCGCCTTCTTCCGGTTCGCTTCACACTCCATTATCAGCCCTCCCACCTTTGTACCTGCCCCCATGATCCCCTGCTCCATTTCTATCACCCCAATGACCACCCCAAGCGTGAACCACGCCTTAAGCCTGTTGGATACCTGCCCTAAGAGCACTCCCAGAATTATCCCTCCTAACCCCCCTAAATCCCTCTGTATGCTTCCACTCAGGTTAAGTCTCAGAGTGGAAGGTGTAAGTCCCTCCCCGCTCTCTCCCACCGACCCTTTTAACTCTAGTAGGCAACATTTTAACTGATCGAAAGTGACTTCACTCAGTAGCAAGGGCCCTTGGTAACAAAACACATTTTAGCATTTGAACAGATACCATAGATAAGAACAGGATTCTCCAGGCAAGAGGACTCTCTAGTCAGACCCTCACAGGGTCACCAATTGATCGTGTAGTCCCTCGGTAGAGTATAAGGGTGGCTGGCCCTTGTCAGTTTTTTTCTTTCCCCGCCAGACCATATTCCATTCACCTGGGATGGGGCTCCTACACCCAGGTGCCCCACCCGCCGGCTTACGCCCCTCGGTTAGTTGGAGAGTCAACAGCTTAGCTACCCCCACTGAGAACACTGTGTGGACCCTGTCTTCAGGTTGAAAGGGTATTTCCACCTGTACCACGTTTGCCGTCTCGTTGACGGGTCAGCCACAATTGACCAGGACAAAGGCTTGCGGCACACTGGGGCAGCAATGGTCCTCCGAGTGGATGGAGAATACAAACTACTAGTGCAGAAAAGATTACCAATGCATTTTTTGGCCCAAACAGCAGAGCTCGTAGCACTTATTGAAGCGCTACTAGCATCCCAGGGGTGCCACATGACTATTTATTCTGATTCAGCATATGTCATGACCACAGTGCATGCAGGCCTCGCATAGCGGAAGAGAAGGGGGTTCAGGAGAGCTTATGGATCTCCCATTCAACACCTCGCATAATTGGATAAACTCATTCATGCACTGTCCCAACCATCTGCAGTGTCAGTGCACCGCCCACACAAATAATACAGTCAAGGTCTCACCTGGTCACTGCGGCAGCGAAAACAGCAGTTTATCTTCCAGTTCCCCAAATATCTGAGTATTCTGTGTTAACACCCAGACACCGAACAGTTGCCAGCACCATGCAATGCCTTACCAATTGCACAACTGATTGAGTTACTGGGATGAGCACCACAAGAAGGCAAATAACTTTGGGTGCAAAGGGGGTACAAGCAATCACCGACTGATCTGTTGTGTAGGCAAGAGATATTTGGGAAAGCAGTTATGCCACATGAGCTATTACTGGTCGCATTCGACCAGTTACACCATCCATCGAACGTTTCCAAACTGCACATTACAGCTGACATATAGGAGGACTGGTTTGTCCACAACTTACAGGAAAACTTAACCAAAATGGCTGTGCAGTGCACTACGTGTCAAAGCTACAATACTGGGCTTACATTGAGAACCATCAGAGGCACCCTGCCCTGCCTTACGGGGCCATTCCATGAACTGCACATTGATTATGTGGACATGGGTGAAAGGTGCAATGGATCTTGTTACCTTATTGTGGTCGTCTGTCCCTTCTCAGGATGGGTGTAGGCGGGACTTTGTGCACATCCAGACACTGAATGTGTCAATATAGTTCTAGTGCAGGAGGTTTTCCGTTGATGGGGCGGGTGCGATGTATTAAGATCAGATAACGGCATGCATTTCTTTAATGAACTCTTTGAAGAGGTTTCAGCATTACTGGGCATCAAGCATCAGATGTGCATCATTTACTACTCCCAGGCCAATGGCCTATTGAAAAGCAAGCTGTCGAAACTGTGCACCACATTAAAGAAAAACTGGGTGTAATGGTTACCACTTGCATTATTTAGTTTGCGCACATAAACCAAGGAATATATCAGCTCTTTTGACAAAGTGTAAAAAATAGTTTTAGCACCTAGAAAAAGGCAATTTAAAAGGTCCAAGTATGACAGATACTGTGGACTTGGTCTAGATACAATAGAAGACATGCACTATCTAGAACTTACGAATAGGTGGTATGCAGATATGAGCTCTGTGGGGAAGATGAGGGGAATGGAAGTTGTTATATTTGTTCATTGATACCGCATGTGTATTAATATCACAAGAATTACCAATTTTAGAGGCTCAATGCCTAGTTCATCTGGCAGTCTATAGGCTGCGAGGCACCGTCCAGGCGCCAAGTGTGCAACTGGAAGTTATGGACCCTGACTAGCTGCAATGCACTCAAATTCCTAAAAGCATCCATTGTCTGCGGAGACCATAACTGAAATTGCAAGGAGTGAAATATGTGGCGAGCAAATGGCTAGAAACATTAATGAGCTGCGCAGCAGGAGAACTACTGGGGTTCGGAGAGGAAGTGTTGGCACGAGTGACTACCGCCTGTGCACCATTCTGAAATGAAAATAGTGCAAAGCTGACATGGATCGAGGCAATGGAAAAGACAGTGAATGTGCAAAAGCAAGAGACTTATGAACTATGTTTTTTACAACAAAGGAATTGTTTTCGTAGGGGCCAACCAAAGATACAATAAAACATTGTTTATTCCAGACCTCAAAAAAGGCACCCCTGCAGTAATGGACTACCATTGGGTGTGTAGACAGCATGCATTCTTGCACCTCCTGGCATCATGGAGGGGCTACTGCTCACTAGCCATGTTGCACTCAGCGCTTCTTGGGATCCCTGGAGATCACCTCACAGTGTGATCGAAGTACTTGCTTTCCCCAAACCCCAGTCCAACAATAGGGCGGGGGCACCAGAAGCCTGTTGTAGACCCCCCTCTTCCGTACCTTACCTGAAAAAGAAAAGAACCAAAACCTGTGCAGGAAAAGAAGATCAAAATAATTGTCTCAAGACTCCTCTGAACTGCTCAAAGAAATACCATATGAATATAGACTGTTTACCAAAGAAGAAACCCTTTTCGCATCTCTCCTACTGCCTGGGTTCAAACAGTCGCGAATGCCAAGTGGCTCCAAATTGTGCGGTGAGAGGCCATACAGCTGGCGAATGACACAGAACAAGGCCTCAACACAATCAAGGTTGAGATGCGTGCCATCAGATTGATGACCCTCTAGAACAGATATGTGCACAACCTGCTCACAGATATGGAAGGAGGGGTTTACTGAAAAATTGGCGTTACTTGCTGCACATTTGTGCCTCCAAACGATGCAGAAAATGGCTCACTGATGCAAATAATAGGAGCGCTGAACACCCTCGGCTCGAACATGCAAACTGATGCTGCCAACAAAAGGATAACTGGTTTGATAATCTTTTCGCGTGGGCACCATCTTGGATTGGGGCAATTGTGAAAATCCTGGTGCTCGGGATCGTGTTCATCCTTTTCTGCACCTGCCAACTGGGACTCTGATGTTTGTGCCAAAGCAGTACCTAACCGTGCCATAATGATGGTTTAATTTGGGGTATCTAATGCATCTTGCTCTACAAAAAACAGTGCTGCCCAAACAGACGACCCAAACAAACCACAGATGCTGGTGATAGAGCAGCGGTTGCATGCTTCCAGCACTATCACCACAGCACCGCCTGACCCTGAGCATTACACAGGGCACTGGGTTGATTTAGCAGGTGATGGGGATGTATATATATGACTTGCACCACTGAGGAGTATGCCCAATCTGGGCAGAGTTTGCGTCATGTATGTAGAGCATGGGTTCCAAAGGAGGGATCAGCACCAGAGTAAAAGGTTGGAAGAAGAACGCTGGTGAGTGACAAACAAATATGGACTCATTTGGGAGTTCGTAAATGTAGAATTAACGAAAGGGGGGAATGTTAGGAAGGAGAGACGACCTTCCTGCACCCCAAGCAGTTTAGAATAAGGCAAAGACTGCGAGATATAATATAAGACACCAGGGGGAGGCGGGTTCCTTTAAAGGTTTTTACACAATCACATTATTGCATGCTTTAAAGATGTAGTGCATATATGGGAACAAATGCTGTCTTAGATGTTAGTAGCCATATTGGAACATAAGGCCTAAACGAAGTGCAGCAGCCAGTATTCCAGGCACAGGCCACGAACATGAGGAAAGGAATAGGTTGTATCTCGGGTGCGGATGAGAAAGGCCAGAGCTACAGAGATCCATAAACCCTTAATTGTCTAAAAGGTTGGCAGCCTTCGCACCCTTCGAAGAATGTGCTCTGCAAGGTCATGGGAGGAGGGTCGAGTATCTTTGTACGATACGATCCCACGAGAAGGAGGGCACAGGGCCTTGACCCCCACCAGTCCCAATTCTAAGTTATAGCACCCAAATGCCCTAGCTTTAGGACCTCTGAATTCCAGGGTACCAGCCAGCCCCAGACCACCTATCATAAACCTGTTAGACCCCTATTGATCAGAAAACAGGGCTTTCCTGCCTTCGATTCTAGGTCACATGTTGTGCTGTGAGGTGCGGGGAGGGATGAAATTATAGCCAGAATGAGGGTGGAAGACCTTGGAGATGTGCCGGCCTGTCTCGGAGCAAGTGAAGTGTGTGAGTTTTTATGACCCTGGCTTTACCCCCCAACCCCTACGAGCCCCTGTCTGCTCGTACGAGGTGCACTGCTACATAGATAGAGATGTATTGTTTTGTTTGCAAATAATTACCAATTATCTGGCTTGTGGCACGAATGCAGCATTACTGACGTGGGAGAAGATGGACGGATGGGGCTGGGACCAATGGCCTGGCATCCACTTTGGAGTAGGTGACCTATGTATAGGGTCTCACCAACCAGCCGCATGGGTTTCTGTTATATGTTATGATGTCACTGATGATGCTGTGTACCTTCCTAATGTGCCGCTCACCCAGATTTTGGCAGAACGATCCGTGACAGTAGAGTTCTTTGTTGGCGCTTTTAAGTTTTGTGTGGAAATAAACCTTTTTATCCTTGCAAGAGAGGTATTTGGTCTTTTTCCCTAGTGGGTTGAATTTTCTCTGGTGTGACCGCCTGGGGGTTTTCCTACAAAAGTAAGGGAGCCAAAATTCTGGCAGATGTAATGTACCAATGGCGCACGGTACCATTTGAGACCCTTCATGGGCAGGTTCAACCTGGGAGAATGTGTATTCTAAAATGGCGGCCATTCATGGGCAGATGGGTGACTCGGATATCCCCAACTGCTCTCCCGGAGGCCAAACTATTGTTAAATTTCCCACTGGTTAAGCCCATCTCTACTCTCTACCTGGCCATTACCAGCTTCACTTCTCCGGACCTCACGAAGTTGAGGGAAAACTGGGAGGGGGACCTCGGACATACAGAGGGGGAATGAATGGAAGCCCTAAGATGTGCTAGGGGCAGTGCTTTAAATGGGAAAAAAAGAAGTGCAGGTACCTGGCAATCTAGGCTTTAAGTGGGTCACGGCGCAGCCAGGAAGGGTCTCAAAGTCAATTTTATACCAGACCCCAGCCGAGGCTCGTTGACCAGTTTCAGTTCAACTCACACTCCCACACTCCATTTTCACAGTTCGCCATTTGTCTAACTTTCTTTGCATCTCTTGCTCTTCGCAAATCATTCTCTATTTGTCCATTTCTATGTGTCTCTCTCCCCCCACCTCCACCTCAGTCATATTCTCAAACTCTCTTTAACTGTCTGTGTACGTCTGTGTTGTTTTCTGAGGCTGGCCTTTGAAGCATGGTGTGCGGAAACATAACAGTGATTGAAACCAAAATCTCAGTATAATGGTTAACTATTTAGTCATTAACTTTAAATTTGATTCTGTTTGCCCAATGCAACCATCACTCAAAGATGCTCATGAATCACAGACTGGTTTTGTTCTGTTTTCGCACTAGTATTGTAATCTCAACATCCACTTGGATGCTTCTAATCCTTTCTCTGGACTTTTATGCAACCTCTGCAACAATCTCTCTCTTTCCATTCTGGCCTATGGCCTAACACACTCTGCCAGACACACTTTGGATATTCCCATCACCCCAGACATCCCCCTCTCTAACCCTCTCACAATCCTCTCTCTTGGACTGACCACATTCTACTCACCTCTGATCTGAAACTCTCTATCCCTCAGGCAAAGCCCCCCACCCCCAGCACTGCCACCTACTTTCTAGGTCATTCAGACCATGAAGCGTGTGTCAGTGGATGCCTTTGCCTCTACTTTCTCTGTTCCTCTTATTCCTGCGGCTGACACATACAGTGACACAGCCCTTTCTATTCTGCATCTTTCTATTTCCAACACCCTGGACATCCTTGCCCCTGTCATGAGAATCCGGCTGAAGACTACCTCCAAGTGCAACTCTTGGTATGATTCTGACCGCGCCGTCCTGAAACGCAAGTGCAGGGTGGCTGAGAGGAAGTGGAAGACTTTGGGTGCATCCTCTGACAAACTGGCTTGCCAGCTGCTCCAAAGGCAATACAGACTCTCTGTCCTGACCAGGAAGAGAGCACACATTCAAGCCTGCGTCTATGCGGCATCTAACAACATGGCCAAATTCTTTAAAATCTGCAAGAAACTGGCCAATCCTGTTGCAATCTCTACCTCTCCTGTTCCCTCACAGGCCCTCTGTATGGGTCTGACCTCTCACTTCTCCGCTAAATCTTAGGACGTCCTGTCCTCTATCTCCTATTCCTCTCCCTCTTTCTCCCTGTCTGCCCCCGTTTGGCCATCTCACACTCTCCACCTCCTTTCTCCTCTTTCTCTCAGACAACACCTGACAAGGTTTCTAGACAAGTCTGATCTCTGAAAGTGTCATCCAAACAGGTACTCCCTTGCTCCTCCAGAACCATCAAGGACCATATTCACACCCTCGCTCCAGCCTTGGTCGATTTCTGTAATCACTCTTTCGCCACTGGAACTTTCCCTCTCCCCTTAAGCACTCCCTTGTGCACCCATGCCTCAAGAAGCCACCTGCTGATCCTACCTGCCCGGCAAACTATCGCACAATCCCCATCACTCCTATCCTGAGCAAACGCTTGAACAATCTGGCCATCTCCCAGCTTACTCTCCACACTGAATCTGTTGTTGTCTCCATGACCATCAGTCTGGCTTCAGAGCTGCCAGAGGCATGGCAACTGCTCTCCTGAACACCGTGAAGCTCTACACTCTAACCTTGATTCCTGCATTCCTTCTGTCCTCATCCTTCTTGATCTTTCCTCTGCTTTCGACATGGTCAACCACGCCATCCTGATCAATCGACTCAGTGAGAACCTGGGCATCACAGATCAGGCCCTGGAGTGGCTGACCTCCTTCCCCTTGGACCGCCCCTCCCAGATCCAACTTGGCCCTTTCTCTCTGCGACCTCTCTCTCTACCTGTGGCTTTCCCCAGGGCTCCATCCTCTCACCCTGGTTTTTCAACCTCTACTTAGCCCCTTTGGCACACCTGATCTCTACCTTCTTCTCTAACTTTCAGTTTTATGAGGATGACACTCAGCTTTCCTTCAGGTTCCCCTTAGCCTCCTCTCCTCTCTCGCTCATTCCTGAGTGTCTATCTGCAATTCAGGACTGGTGCACCTCCAACGATCTCTGCCTTAATGCCAATAAGACGGCGATCTTTCTCGTTGGGACTCCTGCGCCTGCTTTCCCTCTCTCACTCTGGCCGGCCGCCTTGGGCCTCTTCTTTTGCCTTCCTGCGAGGCAAAAAACCTTGGTGTCATCTTCGACTCCACTCTCTCTTTCTTTCCTCACATCTCAGACGTCGCCAAGAGGTCCCACTAGCAACTGCACCTCCTCAACGGGTCTCTTCCCTTTCTCACTTTTCCCCAGAAGCTCACTGTCCCCAGATCCGTAGTTCTCTGCAGGCTGGACTACTCCAACAGCCTCTTTATAAATCTGCCTTTCTCTACTCTCTGCCCACTGCAGCTAATCCAGAACAGAACTGCAAGACTTATCCATGACCTCAAGCCCAGGGACCATATCTATCCAGCCCTGGAATCTCTCCACTGGCTCCTGCTGGCTGCAAGGATCAAGTTCAAGCCCCTTTGTATTGTCCACAAGGCTTTCTGGGGCCAGGGCCCACACTACATCTAACGCTCTCTCCCAAAATACCTTCCTTCTCGAGACCTTCACAAAGCTACCTCCAACTCTTCTAAGGGTTAGGCACTTCTCCAGGCAGAAAGTGGGGGAGGCGGTAGATCTCCCTCCTTTACAGGTGCCTCCCTTTGGAATGGCCTTCCTGTCCCTCTCAAACTTGTGCCGGACGACCTGAAGTTTCGGAAGCAGCTCAAACCTTTCCTCTTCTCTGCTTTCTCTCTCTCCCTCCCCTGCTGATCTAACTTTCTGCTGTACCGACTGGTTGCTTGGCTACCTTCAGAGTCTCACTTGGTACTAGGCCCTTTCTTGATCAGGCCTACTACGCATTTAGGGGCTATAACTGTAACTCTACAGTCCCTTCTTCTCCTTGTACTACCAAGAGCCGTGCTGTCCTGATTTCCCCTGCCCTCTCCCTTGCAATTCCCCCCACCATTTCACCTTGCACTTCTTATTCTCGCACTTGCACGATCTGAATAACAGAAGGCCTTGTAAGATCGTTTGTCTTGAGCTCCCTCTGTCTTCTCTCCCGTATCTTGCCGCACCTAGAAACACTTCTATACAGGTGTGTTATAAATTACTTACATCATATCAAAAATCATGTATAAAAGATGACAGGCCTTGAGAATTCTAAACTTTTGCAGGCAATGAATGCACAGTGAAATTAAATTATTTGCCAAGTATCACACAATTTTTGCAGCAAATCTGGAATTCTTTCACAAAAACATTCAGGCCATTGTGCACTGTGTTAAGAAAATTTGAATAGCTATATAAAATGAGACTTTCTTTTTTGCGAGTGAAACTAGCACACATCATAGACGTTAACAAAGCTTCAAAACAGGACTTTTAATATTGCTCTTTTTCATTGTCTAATTATTTATAAGGAATTTGGTAGGAAACTGGTGATATGTGTGTGTTTTCAGTCAGAAGGGTTTATCAGACATATTAGAAAAGGCACTGCTAATAACAAAGAACAGTGTTAAAAAACAAAATTGCTCATGCTCATGGACACTGAAGGTGGGGGAGAGAGGAGGAGGCAGAAACTGCAGCTTTGAAAGGATGCAGGCGTTTAGTCCTTTATTGCGATGCATTCTTTTTCAGCTTGTCATGCAATTGAGGGCCAGTACTGCCTTTTTGGCCTTGAGAAGTTCAAGTACTCATTTTCTCAAAAATAAGAAGTGCAGGCCGGATAGGTCCGGCCCATTTAAAGCACTGCTAGGGCGGCAGGTATTAGAAGCAGGTTTCGCTTTGTGCATTTTACAATGCTACACATGATATACTACTTGAGGGAAGTACTACGCAAAATAGGATGGCGGGAAAACAATCAATGTTTAATGCGTGGGGTCGTTTTCCCACACGTTATGGCCTTTCCCAGGGTTCAAGTGCTTTGGGAGAGAGTCTTCTCCTGTTTGTTTGGGACGCTTGCCAAGACGGTTGATAGGGGTCCCAAGTTGGCACTTTTGAATATATGGCCGGATGTTGAGGGTGAATATTACAGATTTTATTTTGTACCGTCAGGTCTAATGGTGGCGAAATGGGATATCACAGCAAAATGGAGAGTGGGTGGTGAATAACGGCTGTTCCCTAGAAAAGATGGTATATGGGCAGCGCTGGTCATTGGGCTTGCCGGATCCAAGATCGGGCACCAGATGTGCAGCCGGATTTAGGGATCTGGCCAGAGTCAGCCACCCCAAACCCTGCTCTGCGCTGGGAAGAAGTGGGGGAAAAAAAAGCGCCTGCGAGCAAACTAACTTCCTCTGGTAACCTCATACAAGAGGTCACAAGAGGAAGTTACAGTCCTCAGCCACGACCCGGTTTATTTATTTATGCAATGTTTGTCGGATACATGGATCCGGATTATTTATTTATTTATGTAATTTTGGTCAGATACCTGTATCCGACAAACATTGCATAAATAAAAAAATATACAGGTATCCGACAAAAGTTGCATAAATAAATACCCCTATTAAAATCCCACACGACACAGCCACCCAACTGCTTTCGGAGAGGAGCTGCAAGAGCTGTGCTGGGTGTGGTGCAAGTGAAAGAAAACGTTGCTTACGGTGAAGAGAAATCACTGTGTTTGAATAGTACCCAAGGGGAAGGTTTTTTTTTATAAAATGGGATGCAAATTGTGCCTTTTAAAGAATATTTACTCAGCAACACTGGTCAGAACTATTATCCGTATAGTGAAGTAACTCATCACCAGTGCCATGGAAGTGGTTTAAAGTGGAATTGATATATAGTTTGGAAAAGAAGCAGCATGAAAGAAATAGCGCCGTTTTAAACTATTATTTTGGACATTTCCTTTGATTGGAGGTCAACTGCCAGCTCCACCCCCTTAACCCCGCCTCCTCGGGCACCGCCCCCCCCAGTCCTTGTGGGTTCCCCCACCAATTGTTTCCCATTTCCACCATTGTATACAGGACTAGAGTGTATCCCCAGAAGCATCAGAAGGTCTGGAGGAAGTGGGTGGCTTGCGAGGGATCATAGGTATGTACAGGGTTTCATCCTGTGTTCTGGGAGGGTCGCGCAGCGCTGCAATCTGGTGAGCAGAAAGGGGAAGGGTAGGGCTAGGGTGCTGGGGTCGTGGGTGGGGTTTAGCTTCTCATGCGTTGGTTAGTTCCAAATTAAGTTTTTATATTATAATTTTTCTTGCGTATTGTAACTGGTAATGTGGAAAAAACTGGCATAAATACTGTTTCTTTTTTTTTTTTTTGCTCCCTAGGGATGCGAGGGATCTAATTGGTCCGCCGGATATCTTTGAGACTTTTGGAGGTACTGACTACTCACTGAACGCAGACCTGTCTGCTGAACTTGAACAAGTGTGATTTTATTTTTAGATCTGGAAAATCTTGTGAGATCTCGGATACAGGATTCAGCTTCACTCATGAGTTTGGCCCAGTGGAAGTTCATACAACGTTTGGGACTACATAGAAGTGTACCTAAGAGGCTCTTTAGCATCAGACTTGCTCCCACAATTCAGAAAACAACTCAAGACCCACCTCTTAAAGGAGTCTCTCCTCCACATCGCCTAGGCATTCGGGTCGCCCCCTCGTGCCACCCGACTCACTAGACGCTGTCCGCCCCTCTCCTCCCAGCCACCCTGTACAGCTGTACTCCTCCTCTGTGCCGCTCTGTATCCTACCCCCGCTCTATATCTGTTCTGTTGTTACCTCTGAAAAGCACTCTGCTATGCACGTGTGCTGCATTGTTGTATACCTCTGTAAAATGCTCAGTTGCTTCTCGAGGCTAGGTCCACAGTTAATAAATGCTGTAATAATAATAATAATAATAATAATAATAATAATAATACTACTAATAATAATAAATAATGCTTGGAGACACAAAGAGTCATTGGACAGAGAGTAGCAACAACCTGGCTACATTATGAATTATATTGGGGGAAAAAAGTCAGAAGGGATGAAGAAGGCAGGGAGGGATATGTGACTTTTGACTGGATCTAGATACTTAATTTGCACCCGGGGAAGGGCGCTCAGCCAATCAAGTGGCTGCAAATGTGGGTATGAGCTCCCTGTGTACCATCCCCGTTTTACCAGCCACCTGAGGCCCTTTTCTGGGTGCCCAGTATTTTTCTTTCTGTCCCCAGCCCCTTCACCAACCCCCCTGTGTCACACCCACCACACACACACACACACACACACACACACGCACTTCCCCCATGTCCCCAACCTTGCTTACCTTCTTGGGCTCCCACAACCGCCACATCTACCCCATCGGGCACTGCCGTAGAAATAGAAAAGGGACTTTCATATTTACTATGGTGGCAGCCATCTTGTTTTTTTCACTGGCACTTTTACTCATGTAATATGCCTGTAGCCAGAAAAAAAAGTTTTACACCCCGGATGGAAACTTGGGGTGCGAATAGCTATCACCCCCTTGAAGGGGGTGCGTACTAAGGGAAGCTGGCAGCCTTACTGCCAGGTAACCCCCCCCCCCCAATGTGGGGTGATTGCTACAATCTGCCGTAAAAATAAACAGTCTGATACTAGCAGTCATTCTGCCCATCATAAATTAAAATTCTTTAGTAGAAAAGATGTCTGTTATGAAGAGTCCACATGGGTTTGGGTGGCAGGGAAAGTAAGAATATTGTGGGGTGATGTTTCACTCGCAATAGCACTGTCTCGTCCAGAACGTGGCAACAGATTATATACCATTTGTAGTGTTTTCTTACAAAAATCTCCCCTTAATACTCTTCCTGTGGGAGCCACTAATGACAAACAGGAGAACACATCACACCAAAGAGCTCTTTGATGCAAATCAGGATGACTGCCTTGCTCGTGCTTCACGGGCTTATTTAAAGTATGCTTGAAGTTTATTGTTCTGATGGCAGTGCATAAATAGAGGTGAGAAGTCTGACTCATTGGGCGGGAAGGAAATCTTGGTTAGAATGCAAAGATTAATGGCATTAAGAACAGATATCGGCTATTCGTGTTAAAGGTGGGAGCGATATACAACTAGTGGTCGAAGAGGGCGGGAGCGGCGCTCCCCTACTTTTTTTAAATTAAGTTTGACTGTTCCTATACTTTTATTTAAAAAAGCAACAGTTTCAGAATGGTTTTGTTTTAAAATAAAAGTGTAGGAAGCAGTTGAAACTTGCACTCCAGTGCACTGCACTGAATGTTCCCTTGAACAACAGGCACATTTGTTTGGGGTTTGTATTGTGCACAGGAGGGGGAGTGGCAATGGGTTTTGTGGGGAGCAGGGCAGGCCAGCAGGGAATATAGTTCCAATACTTATTTTGTATTGTACTTGTCATTTATAAAGCGTCTTTAATGATTGTCCCAGGAGGATAGCTCAGCAGCAACGTGCTCGCCACGGAAGCAAGAGGACAAGAAGCAACACAGGTTCGATCCCCGGGTCCGTGCTTAGAAACCTCTGGGTATTTAAGAGCGTTATAAATACACAACAAAGACAAAAAAAGACTATTACGCAACTAAAAAACAAACAATACCTGTAACGGCTGTGTGAGCGCTATAAATAAATTAAAAAAATTATTGTCTCAATGCGAATGCTCTCAGAGGACCAAAGTCCAGACAGTTGTAGGCCATGAAGTAAAATTATGATGCATGTGTACATTTGTGCAAATAAGGCTTAGCAGGCTGCGGTAGAGAGCAACCCATGTGGTCACGCATTTGGGTGGGTGCTGAGAGGAGTCAGGGGATGGCTTGAGTGCTATAGACTCACTATGTGCCCGAATCTGTCATAGGTCTGTGCTGCATTCTGGTGTCAGAGGTGTTGAGGCATAGTCTGGTGGGAATAGGCGGAGAGTTATGTGAACAGTATGACCACATTTTGTCATAGGCCTTGCTGCATTCGGATACGTGCGGGTAGCCATGCCTTCGCTTCTAACCTGTTGCAGTTTCATTTAACTCTAATACTGATCTTACTCACTTCTACTTGTCGACTGTTAACGCTGCGTTGACAAAGGTTTGCTTGGTGCTTCGCTGTTTTCGAAGCAGAAGGGAAGCAATTCAAAGGAGCAACTTGCAATTTTTTTGTTAAACTGAATAATTCCAACGGCTCAAAATTCTAACCAATCTGTGTTTCTCATTCGCTTGCTTGCTTGCACCCTGGTGGCCTATGGAGAAATTGGAACATTACCTGACAGTACTGGGTCTCGAACGGTATCAACGTGTTGGGGGTAACGTAGTAGAGCCTGTGGACTGTGAGTGAGGCACACATTGACTCTTCACTAAGTCGTTTGACTTTTCATAAGTCAAAAGGCCTAAGGCTTCGTGGGACATCACTCCATTTACCTAAAGGCCAGTTTGCTTGGCTCTGGGGCCATCTGTCCATGCCACAATTCCCCTTTTCTTCTCTTTAGCCTCACGGGGTAAGCCCCACCCTTTTTTCCCCTCCAAAGGCCGCCAGTAACTCTTGACTGAAAAACGAATGCTGCTGTAAAATACCCAACCACCGTCTGCACGCGCTGACTGCTGGGCACCGGACAAAATGAAGTGCTCTAGTTCCTAATGCTGGCGGGGGCACGCGGGTCAGATTGAGCAACAGGCTTACTATGCGCAGGCCTGAAACGGGCCGGTGATTGGACTGTTCTTTGACCTAAAAGCGATGGCCGCCGGAGCCAGGCCGAGAATGGAAGGGAATTAGAAGTAATGAAAGGCTGTGTTTACCCTGCAGCAGCGCTGCCTGGAATCTCGCCGCTTCACAACAGGAAGCACGCGGGGTCGCCCGCGCAGGGCCGGCTGTTGTTCTCATGTCGATGATTCACCGGAGGCGGGTTCAAGGTTAACTCAATTTATTTCTGGTTAGGCAGAACACAGAGAAGCCGCGTCGCGTGGCTTTCTCGCGGTGCTTTGAGTAATACCATTTAATCCCTTAAGGGGAAGGGCAGAACGATTTTTTAAATGGTTCATTACGAAACCCTTTTCCTAAATACATTGGCTAAAAAGTTAAATCGTTCAACGACATTTTGAAAAAGATGAATATAAAGGAATACATGTTTTTCTACAGGAAACACTTATTAGTGCACGGCCTAACAAACGAAAATCTGCACCCGCCCACTTTTCTGAAGAGGTGGCGATAAGAAGGAGAATGCTGTGAAGGACAGGTAATTGTAATGGGTTATTTATAATGCGCTTAGTAACCAAAGGTTTCTAAACGAGGACCCGGGGATCGAACCTGTGTTACTCCGTGTCGTTCTCCCTGAGCGATCCTCCCAAGACCAGGTCTCCACTACAACCTGAGTGGATAATATGACGGTGAAGCCTCGGTAGGGCATGGTCATTCCTGAAAGATAAAGATAGCAGTCTGGTCTCAGAAATTCAGAGGAGGAGAGGAGGGCAAGAACATATGTTTCGTCGGCGCATGTGCTGCACAGATGTAGTGGGTGGTCAGGTTCCTCAGGTGCCATAGCCCTCGATCAACAACAACCCTCAGAAAAGGCCCACCCGGTTCCCCACCAAGTCCACTGCCAGAAAATCTCTGTATGGACTTTGTTCTCCTGGGCATTTATTACTCATACAAGTTTCTTACTTGGTGCAAACAATTAGGCCGCAGTGTGTCAGAGCACTGCGCAAATTAAAGAGTAACAAGTAACAGAAGGATACAGACAATTGAATAGGGAAATAGACCTACAGGGATCAACACAAAAGATTGTGTTCAAAAGATATGTTCATAGAGGCCTCTGGAAGGACGCCAACTCCCTGATTTGAAGTTGTAATTGTTTATTTATGAATCACTTATACACAAGTGAAGTGCTTCAAAGCGCTTGGAGAAGGAGGACATTCTGATGACACACAGAAGCCCCTGAAAAGAACCTCTTCAGGGTCGAAGTAAGATGGTAACTAAGCACCTTTAAGAGTCCTCTTTCTCTACCCCTAGGACTCCAAGAGCCCCACACACCACCATGTTCAAGGCGAAAAGCGTTTATTGTGGAGGAATGAACTATGCCTTGAACAGCCTTTTCCCAGTCTTCCAAAGGAAGCCAGTGCAGCTGTCTTAGCATTGAGGAGATCCGGTCCAATTTCCCGGTCCAAGCCACCCGCCAGGCGGCCGAAAGGAGGACTGCCTTTAAGGGAGTGAGAGTGGACTCAGGTTGACTAACAAGTAGAGCGTTCGCTTGGTAGAGCAGAGAGACTAGCAGAGGTTTGACCAAGGAAATGACATCAAAAATAGAAACACGGGTGGGAGGGGTGTGGCTTGCAGCCAGCGAAAATGGCCACACTCAGGCTGTGCCCACCTTAACCCACCCTCTCAGTAGTTCACCGAGTGGAGCCATAGCATCTATGCAGTGCCAGTGCAGAAATACGAAGCACTTTCCGTGACGAGGTCACTCTGTGGCCCAAGGCACATGATTTCTGTTTCCCTAACCATTACGCTACTAGGCTTCACCAGAGACCAGACACACCCCATACTCCCCTCATGATATAGGCATCTCTTCTTCCACTTTGCAGTTGCGCTGGTGTAAAGCAGTGGTCGAAGTGACCGGGAGCGGTTGGGAACGGTGCTCCTTTACTTTTTTTAAATAAGTTTTACTGTTCCTATACTTTTATTTTAAAAAGAAATTGTTCCGTAATGGTTTCGTTTTAAAATAAATGTGTAGGAAGAAGTTGAAACTTGCACTTTCAGTGCACTGCACTGAACTTTCCCTTAAGCAGCAGGTGCATGTGTTTGGGGGTTTGTATTGTGTGTGGGGGGGGGCGTGGTGATGGGGTTTGTGGGGAGCGTGTGCAGGCCAGCAGGGAACATAGTTCCACTACTTCTTTTCGTACACTTCGACCACTGGTGTAAAGACCTTGCTGCACACACCCCCTGGGTTAATGGGGATTCCTGGCCGAGGTGGTAGTTGATTCTCTCCACCTCAACGCTCCCAGGCCAGGCTAGAGAGTATTGACTGCAGGACTGTGTATCAGTAAGGGTGAGACCGTGGAGGGCGAGCACAACACTAGTGCGGGTCATTTCAGGGCAAACACCACATCTGTACTGAGGAGTACACAGTACATTAACCATGAAAAGAGGACAAAGGCCATCATGTAAGACTACATTTGAACTAAAGAAAGCACATCTGTAATTGTCAGGGGACATCTTTGAGTGGAGTTTGGCGACGTTGTCTATGCATCACCATAAAACATGGAGTGCTTGATACAATGTGGCTTTGATGTATGAATGCCTGGAAATGCTCCTCCCAGTACTGGGGAAGGGTAGTATAACTGTGCCTGCTTTCCTTGTATTGCCGACCTATTTCAGCGCCCTCTGCTGAACGCAATGATCATATAGATTGGGGCTAATCGTTCTGTGGTGTGATCCTGACTGGTGGTGTGGTTGCCCTCACATTCACACAGGGTGTCACCCCCCTGCCCCCTTGACCAGTCACCCTGCGCTGCCTTCTGACCTACCCAGCACTTCCGGTCTGTGACTGCACTTGTGTAGTCCTCTGTCCTCCTTGCACTTACTCAGAGCCCTGCTGCCTGAACTGCACTTCTCCCCTCACCACCCTCTGCACTTTTTCGTTGCACTTGCACGATCTGAATGTCACAAGGCCTAGTAAGATCTTTTGTCTTGTCATCCCTCCGTCTCCCCGCCTTTGTCTTGTGGCACTTAGAAACACTTGTTTAAAGGCGCGTTATATATCATATCATATCCTAGAATATGAACCCTCAGGTTGTGTAGTAGTTGAAGAATGTTGCTGGTGCCTCTTTCTGTAGCCTGATTGTTGACTGAGCCACTGGAGTTTTTTCTGACCGTAGAGTTTTTCCATCATATCAGGCTTCATGAATATTTAGCAGCTATAAAAAATGACTGCGTTATGATCTGCTACAAAACAGCAACTATGGCAGCCCCATCCTCACCACAAAACCCCATCCAGTGGAATTCAATACTTTGGACAAGCAGCAACTAATTAAGTGCAGCAATTTCCCCCATTTTGCTTAAGACTTACTTTCAAACGAAATCGCTGCAATGTGAGTACCTATTCATTTGAGCCACAACAGAGCCTCAGGAGTGTGTGCCGACATACAAGGCGCTATAAAGAATTGAATAACTCAAACAGGAATTCTTAGGGTCATTGCGGACAATGTGGCACCAGTGCAGGGCAGGCTAGATGGCTTGGGACAGTTACAACAGGCAGTGTCAGAGAAAATACCTAATAATAAATGAATATGGTAAATGACTTGGAAGATCTAGAGTATCGCCAAGGTGAATTATGTATTAAAACCAGTCGCATTCTAGAGCATTCTAGTGTGTAGCCAATGTATTGTATCTAGGGACATTTTAAAGTGCAGCCAATGTTTTGACACCTGTCGCATTATAGAATGTAGCAAACGTATTGAATTTAGGTGAATTTGAGAGTGTACCCAATGCATGGAATCTAGCAGGGCCGTCACGAGGGGGGTGCAGGGGCGGCAAACTGCCCCCGGCCTCGCGCTTGCCAGGGGCCTCGCAGCCCCCTCTCCTAAGTGGAAGGCAGCACAGTCTCCCGTGTCCTTTATTCACACGGGGGACTGTGCTGCCCCTGCAATGATTTTGCTGTTTCTTGCGAAGCCGTTTGGCTCCGCAACAAACAGCAAAGTAATGGGAGACAGCAGGGCTCAGAAGTGAGCCCTGCTGCCTCCCGTTATTCAGCTGACAACGTGGACATGCTGAATGACAAGAGAGGACTCCTCTCTTGTCAGTCAATGTGTTCACGTTGCCCAGCGTGACCACACTGACTGATGGGAGAGGAGTTCTCTCTTGTCAGTCAGTGTGTTCACGTTGCTCAGCATGACCACGCTGACTGACAGGAGAGGACTCTCTCCTGTCAGTCAGTGTGTTCATGTTGTCAGCGTGATCACACTGACTGATGGGAGAGGAGTTCTCTCTTGTCAGTCAGTGAGTTCACGTTGCTCAGCGTGACCACACTGACTGATGGGAGAGGAGTTCTCTCTTGTCAGTCATTGACTGATGGGAGAGGACTCCTCTCCTGTCAATCAGTGTGTTCATGTTGTCCGCGTGATCAAGCTGACTGATTGGAGAGGAGTTCTTTCTTGTCAGTCAGTGTGTTCACGTTGCTCAGCATGACCATGCTGACTGATAGGAGAGGAGTTCTCTCTTGTCAGTCAGTGTGTTCACGTTGCTCAGCATGACCACACTGACTGATGGGAGAGGAGTTCTCTCTTGTCAGTCAGTGACTGATGGGAGAGGAGTTCTCTCTTGTCAGTCAGCGTGTTCACATTGCTCAGCATGACCATGCTGACTGACAGGAGAGGACTCCTCGCATGTCAGTCAGTGTGTTCATGTTGTCAGTGTGAGCACGCTGACTGATGGGAGAGGAGTTCTCTCTTGTCAGTCAGTGAGTTCACGTTGCTCAGCGTGACCACACTGACTGATGGGAGAGGAGTTCTCTCTTGTCAGTCATTGACTGATGGGAGAGGACTCCTCTCCTGTCAATCAGTGTGTTCATGTTGTCCGCGTGATCAAGCTGACTGATTGGAGAGGAGTTCTCTCTTGTCAGTCAGTGTGTTCACGTTGCTTAGCATGACCACGCTGACTGATAGGAGAGGAGTTCTCTCTTGTCAATCAGTGTGTTCACGTTGTCAACGTGATCACGCTGACTGATGGGAGAGGAGTTCTCTCTTGTCAGTCAGTGTGTTCACATTGCTCAGCGTGACCACACTGACTGCTGGGAGAGGACTTCTCTCTTGTCAGTCAGTGACTGATGGGAGAGGAGTTCTCTCTTGTCAGTCAGTGTGTTCATGTTGCTCAGCATGACCACGCTGACTGACAGGAGAGGTCTCCTCTCCTGTCAATCAGTGTGTTCATGTTGTCAGCGTGATCACGCTGACTGATTGCAGGGGAGTTCTCTCTTGTCAGTCAGTGTGTTCACGTTGCTCAGCATGACCACGCTGACTGATAGAGGACTCCTCTCCTGTCAGCCAGTGTGTTCATGTTGTCAGCGTGATCATGCTGACTGATGGGAGAGGAGTTCTCTCTTGTCAGGCAGCATGTCTATGTGTCGGCTGCGTGGATGCTTTTTAAGGGTGCATGGAGGTAAGGTAAGTGTTTTTTATTTTAAATTAAAAGTGTATATGTGTATTTAAATTAAATTAGTATGTATATGTGTATGTATGAATGCAGTCGTGCATGGTGGTGTTTGTGTCAGTGCTGTGTTTGTTTTTATGTATACATGCATGTATGGAGTTGTGTAACTGGTGGATGAATGCATGGGTGAAAGTGTTTTTTGTGAGTGTGTATTCAGCACCACCCCTAAATGTTGCCGCCCTGGGGGCCACTTCATTAAGGGGTGGGTTCATGGCATCAGAGGTGCACCTAGGCTAAATTGTCAGGGGGGAAAGGGGACTACCACTTCAAATGTTGGAGAGGCGCTAACGTCAGAGACTGTGAGGAAAGGGCAAACTTCCTTGTGTGGGGGCACCTAACATCTTTCCACATTTCGAATTAGACTATTCTGGTGAAGCTTCAATGTTACAAGCAGCTACCTCTTTCCTTCATTTCTGAAACGTCACACTGAAGGACTGCTGTGAGAATGAGATGTCTCATGTCACCACTTCCCTTCTAATCACTACCTAGCATGCAAGTGCTCACCCCACATCATGATTTCAATTACCTAAAAATGTATGGCTATGAATGCAGGTGCTAACAGTGAAATGACTTCTCATGGTCATGCTAATCCCTATGGCAATTCTCACCCAGTTCCTGCCCTCCCCACCCAAAACACCTCCTCACTGGAACTCTTTGAGCTAGCTTTAAACATGCCTTGCCATCAAACGTTGCCCTCAATGTGCCTGGAAGTGTTTCCTCAAAGGAGTCTTCTGAGAATCCATGACTTCATTGGAGTTGTAAACACGTAACTGGTGTAATAAAAATGTCTTAATCAGGTCTGCCTTTGGCCACTCAATTAAAAAACACCCTGCGTGTCTTTCACTGAAGTTCTTTTAAAAATAAGCATTCATTGGCAAAGCCAACAGTTTTGGCTTGTGTATAAGTATTAGGCATTTACCAGGCACTGTTATTAGCTGCTCAGGTACACAAACCATTTTGCACTGGCACAATCAATGGCCAGCTAATACCAATACAGAAGTGGCTTTCCCATGCCTACACGAATGCCCAAACTGTTAGCATTGCCAGTGCTCTTTTTGCTTTACCCTTGATGCCTAATGCAGGACTATGCATCAAGGTTAAAGCAAACATACTACTTGGCTAAATTGGCCCACATTGAATGTAGGCCAATCTAGCCAGTAATAACACTTATGGTACACAGTCAGCCTGGATATACTTTCTGTGGCATGGCATTTTTACTGGCTGGGAGTCCGTACATGGTAATAATGGCATATATTGATGCAGCCTGCATCGACATAATTAGAACAACCAGCATGAATATATTTTTATACTAGCATATCTCGCATGGAAAGGCAGTATGAAATGTATTGGAAAATGTTCCCATGCACAATTTGTGATTTGCAACTATTGGGAATTTCCATGTGTTTCCATACAAAACCAATTGCAAACTGTATGGATTTTTACCCAATTTTGCAAAGAAAGTGCTGTAAAATGCACACTTTTAACCCAATGTTTCAAACATTTTCTTGGGAGTGAGAACCCCCCTCAAGCAACCCTTGTTTGGTTTGGACTCCCTCACTGTGCTCTGTTGATCCTGCCTAATTGGCACAAACATTTAAGCCTCTTAAGTTCAGAAATGTACCAGCCTCCACTGTACATCATTTGTCACTGTGTATGATGTGTGTTTTAATGCGCACACGGGGGCAGGGTGCTCCTTAATGATATGATATGGCATTTATAACGTGCCTGTACACAAGTGTTTCTAGGCGCGACAAGGCAAGGAGGGAGAAACAAAAGAGTAGGACAAAACACAGATCTTACTAGGCCTTGTGTCATTCAGATCGTGCAAGAGCAGGGAAGGGGGGAGGGGAGAAGTGCAGAGGGTGGAGTAGGATGCAGAAGTGCAGTAACAAAGGAGAAACAAGAGTGCAGCCAACGGGTGGCAAGTGTGGGTACTCATAAGTGCAGGCAACGGGTGGGGAATAAGAGTAAGAGCGGGGACTGTAAGGTTCCAGATACAGACCACAAGTGCAGGGGAGCCAAGAGGCAGTGCGGGTTTGCAACAGGACAGGCAGGGACCTGGGCCCGAATTCAGAGCTTGACCAGATGACCAGTGCATGGATCAGGCAGGTGATCAGCAAGGGAGAGGAAGAGAGAAGGCAGAAGCAAAGAGACAGGTCTTGATGTGCTTCCAGAACCGGAGATGGTTCTCCTCAAGTTTCAGCGAGGCTGGCAGGCTGACTCCAGAGGAAGGCCACAGCCGAAGAAAGAGATCTGCCCTCAAATCTTTGCTTGGAAAAGTGACTGACCCTCAGAGAATTGGAGCTGGCACAGTGGAGAGCTCATGCCATCTTATATATATTTATTCATATGATAAAAAAGTTAGTCTGGCATGAACCTTTCTTCAGTAGAGAAATCTAACTTTGCTGTAGTTGATTTGGAGTTGTAGTAATAAACCATATTTGGGATCCTGCACACAAACTCAAGGGTAGATTTCTCGAGTCTCCTCTTTGCGGATGTGCCGCCGCTGGCCGAGTGCAAAAAATTGTAAGGGGGCCTCACCAAATGTTTTGCCCCGGGCCTCACCACATCTTCTGACAGCCCTGGAATCTAGGTGAATTCTAGAGTGTAGCCAATGTATTATATTAGGTGCATTTTATATAGCCAATGTATAGAATTTAGCTGTGCTTTGAATTCACCTGCTTCTAAATTCAACTGCATCTACACAACTAAGAAACCAGCCGGAACACACAGTAAATATCAAACTCCATGCTTATGGAAACTAGCTGAAGGCATGGCCACCCGCCTGCACACATCTGCTATCATCCACTACTCTAAGACACTTTTCATAACACCTCTGTCATAATAATGCAGCTATCCTCCACAATACAAATTCAGTCCAGCTGCACAAATAATGATTCTCCTGCTCTCGCATAGTCTCCAGACTACCTCTCAGCACCCATCCACATGCCAGCTCGACATGGGTGGGTAGCCGGGACTTGGCCTCTCCTACCTCCCTTCGTATTGGTAAAATGGGCATACGCTTTCTAAACTTCGCTGATGAATTTCCCATACCTGGATTTTGGTCCCTACAAGGGCGTTGAAGCAACAGCGCGTTCAGACCATACCAAACGCGCTATACAAATGACAATTCCATTCCATTACATTTATGGATCGAGGCAGAATGTTGGTCACCACAGATGGTAGAATCTGGAAGGTTTTTGATCCTAATGATTTCTGCACTGTCCATTCTGAACATATTATGGATGCAAGGGATACACATAGATCATGCTCCGCAACAGCCTGTGAATAAGTCCACTCCAATGCAGTGCATAAGGAGGACATTGGGAGAGGTGCATTTATAAACCTCACAGAGATCAGAGATCTGCAAATACCCAATAACACCCAGTGTATCCCATCCTTAGCTACCAGACGACCGCTCAAGAGATAAAGCGAGATCATAGATAAAATAACTGGAGCACATCAAAGAGCCTTGAAAGATCAGGCAATAAGACAAGTGTCCCGCGCATCCTACAAATACCCCTTGAGGCCAAAAATAAGTCAATGCACGAGGATGTTTTATGTACGCATGAGAAAACAATAATTTTTGTTTTGGATGCAGTTGTCTCCAAGCATCTACCGTATCCCATGTAGTATCCCATGTACTTTGAAGCATCAGGAGAAGTCGCGAGAATTACAGCATTATCGACAACTATGAGATTGGGTTATCACTCATTTTTTCTCCTCTGAACACGAGAATACAGGTTTCTCCTGTAATACTTCGCCTTTCAAATATGTCGCCCATCTCAACAGCTACAAAACACTGTTGTTTCATCTATCCTAAGACAGACACAGCTCCAGAGCAGAGCAAGTTGATTTGGGAGGAAGATCTAGACCTAAAGATAACCCAAAAGGATTGGATTCAGATATGTACTTTTATTATTAATAATATTATTGTTATTACATTTATTGAACGTGTACCTAGCTTCAAGATGCAACAGAGCTTACTGGGGCCTTCCACTGGTAAGTGGATTTTGGCTTACGTTAAAAACTCAAAGGACAATACACGATCTATATTGGTCATGGAAAATGTGCCTATGTAAATTACTCCAGGGTAGTAGTACCTGCTGGTTTTGTAACAACGTGATGCGATGCATTATTCATGTTTGTTAAAGAACGTCTTCCCCATAATAACGACTTTATTGCAAACAGATTTGGTAATAGGCCTTTCATTTCCACGGCTGCCAATCCCATGTACGCGGGGCCCGATTTCAAAATTGCAATGGATGAGTAATGCGAGACAGAAATGGACTCATAGGGCCCTCGCATTAGCAGAGAAGCAGATATTGAGATTTTTGAGGGGTAGAGATCTAAGCCCTCAGATGAAGACGGGCTGCATAGCCTGGTGCTGCATTCAGTGAAGGAAAACATTGCTTTTCAAAGAGAAGATGGGAATGAAGACTCTGAACGACTGTGGGGTACATTTAATGAACTTTATAGGGTGCTGGACCAGACCAATAACTTCATTTTATTGTCCTCCTATGCCCCATTCACTCTGTAGTCCCTCCCCCACCACCCTTCCTTTCATTGCCTTTCATCATGTCCTACTCGGACGTCTCAAGTGTATAATGTTGGCTTGTACATATTTTTTTGAGTTGTTTTTAAACATAATAAAATATTGTAAAAAAAAGAAACATACAAAAAAATTAACTAGCGTGAGTAGTATTCCCAAAAAGTAAATTACTGTGTCATTTGGAGCTACAGTAATTACACAACAGTGCCTCCGTGTTTTGCTAATTGAACTTTAAACGATTGGAGTTCATCCAACTATTGAGTTGTTCCATGCATGATTTAAAAGGGCTTGCCGCATTCCCATCACAGTGTCACTGAAGGGGGGTGGCCTGCGTCTCATCTGCATACATAAAACATGTGACACCAAATGACCACAAAACCTGGTTTAATATAAATATTAAACAGCATTGGGCTTAGTGCTGAACCTTGCGGAATCATTTATTTGACAGACTTATTTGAATATTTAAAAGGGTGCTTGGCTACTGATTGTTTTAATCCAGGCTAAAGCCTTATCTCTGATGCCAAACCGGCACAGGCGCCCTTGGAGGATGGCATGGTCAGTGATGCTCAATGCCTAAGAAAGATCTAATAGAACAAGGACTCTGACACAGCCCCCTTCCCTTGCCTGTCTACTATAGTGCAGTGGCTAGAACAAAAGCCTGCCAGTGCCTCATCATACTGCCCAGTTTCCTCAACAAAGGCCTGTAATGGAGCTGTTGCTACGGCATCCATCACGTTGCCCGGGTAGGGACGCTGAGAGATGGACAGAAATTGCGCTCAATCTCCTGGTTCAAAAGATGGTTTTTAAGTAGAGGTGTTACCACCACACTTTTAAGGTGGTCTGACACCAATCCTAATTCGAAGGAGCTGTTAATAATGCGACACATATCTGACAGGACCATGGGGTCTAACGCGCTTGATAATCGTAGCTGGACCTGATATATGATACAATAGGTTATTTATAACGCTCTTAATAAGCAGAGGTTTCTAACACCGGACTGGGATTCGAACCTATGTTGCTCCGTGTCATCTTACTTCCAAGGCGAGCACGTTGCCCTGAGCTATCCCCCCAAGACACGGGCCAAGTAGCAACCTGGCTGGGCGGCTTGTCGCCATCATCTCCAATAGAAAAGAATCTGTGTAGGGTCAAAGGAGGTCAAAATTGTCATTGGGTTCAATTAATCTATGAAGAATGGCACAATATCATACGAGTCTCCTAGAGGCGCAATTACTGCAAGTTATTTCTAGAGCTTTGTAGTTTTATCTAAAAAGTATTGTGCACGTTGTTCATGGAGGGCCTGAGATGGAGTAATCGGCCTGGAAAGAGGCTTGGAGGACACAAAGGTCTTTTAGGACTGTAAATGGCTCTTGTCATATACACGAACTGGAAACAAATCTCTTTGGAATACTATTTCTAGTTTGCTTGTCCTATCATTTTTTTTAAAATAATTATGTAGTTTACATGCATGCTACATTTTTGCCTTCTGCTCATACTTTCCCCTCCAAAACCTCTGCATCTGTTGTGCCCTTCTTTCGGATCTGAGTTCAGGGATGTACCATGGCTTATCCGCCAGGCTAGTTGAAATACAGGATCTCACTTGGGCTGGGGTCAGGTGGTAGACTCATGAGTTCCTGTGAAAGGCTAGCAGGTTTTAGGCAGGTGTGTTTGATTGACTCGTGATTGAATCTGCAGCCTCCCTTTAAAGGAATGTGTACCAGTATAGGGAAGACAATGGAACATGTCAGGCTACTTATGTTACTCGAGTACTAGTGGCAGCATGCTTGTGCTGAGTTACTACTGCACACACGCGCAAATATGTTTTTAAATCACCTAGTGCTTGAAGAAATGAGTCCCAGTAGAGTCATCACGATGATTCAACAACAGCTACATGTTTAGTATTCATCTTATTTCATTTACATGTCCGCCAACACATGTTTTGACCACTTGGGACTTTGTCAAGGCTGGACAACATTAAAATGTTAATATAAGTAATTTTTGTAAGAATAGAAATGAATAATAAAAGATATTCATAAGTCATTTATGCCATGCTGTATATAACATGTCTTGACGTAAGTCAAAACATTTGTACAGATAATTCAACCAGTTAAAAACAAGTATAAATCATGACACAATATCACATTCTTTTTTTTTTAGTATTTTTTTTTTTTAATTAATTTATTTACAGGCATTTACAAGTATTTACAACAGAAACTGAAAACTATACAAATCCAGAACAATATAAATACATGAGAAAAAAAACAAAAAAAAAAACCTCCAGTACAGACCATTAAATTTCCATCATATTTTTTCATAAAAAGACAATTTGCATTTCAGTTTATAAATTAATTTTTCAACCCTTAACAGCTTTTTGTATTTCCTCCACCCATCCTCAAATAAAGGAGGAATCCTGCTTTTCCAACCCCGAAGTATCAAAAGTTTGGCCACAATGGCACCTCTAAAAAGAAATTTTTTGTTGAAAGAGCTAAGATCACCAAGCTCAGAATCATCACCCAACACCATAGCCTTGAAATCCAAGTTGGGAATCCCATCGAAAATTTGAATACAAGCATCACAAACTGCAGACCAGAAACCAGAAACCCTCACACAACTCCACAACATATGTTCCAAGGACCCAACCGCATGTACACAACCCCAACAGTCATCACAATCTAGCATCCCTCGTAGTTTTTCCGGACACCAATAAACCCGATTAAGAATTTTGAATTATCGCGTCCTTTCACCTAAATTCAGAGAGCATAACGAAACGTTCCTACAAATGTTTTGCCAACAGTCTGGTGTAATTATTGAACCAATCCTCGTACTCCATATATTCCGCAGGGCATCATTACTATGAAACTTTGACACAACCAACTTGTACACCCGACTCGCTAAGCCACCACCCTTGGGTTCAGATGAAGCCAGGAAAACATTCAAATCCAAGGTATCAGACCAGTCCACATCACCCATTAGCCTTTTCATATGTCTATATGATGAGTCCGTCAAACTCCTGAATTCCCATCTCTCCCTCAATTTGTTCGCAGTCATCCATCGACCATCTACACCAAGATCACCAAGTTGTCTAATGCCAGCAAGAAACCAGTCAGGCCAAAAAATGGTTTTAGTATCATCCCTAATCTTAGGATTCAGCCAAATAGAAACCCGTGAGCATCTGAAAGCATCCACCCCCAGAAGCGCCAACAACCCACACCAAGCAGCGCGTAAAGATTTCGTCACCAATGATCTGCAGCCATGGACTTTAGTATTAGTGGTCAACAAGGCCTCCATGCCAAGCGGACCAAAGGCATTTGACTCCGCCAAAGCCCAACAATCCGGAATTTCACTTAGAAAGGGAATGAAATTATGTGAAAAAAAGGCCAAATGATAAGCCCTGAAATTCGGAACCCCCAATCACAATATCACATTCGATTGTGAAGGCAAGGGGAAGAAAATGGGAACGGAAAGAAACAGAGAAGAAACATTATTAGTTCATGTTTGTATTCGTCCATGATCATGTTTTACAGCTCAGCTATTTGCAAGAAATGAATCCTTAATTTAAATAGATTTTTTTTAGAATTATATCTCCAGTTTTGGTCTGTGCTAGTTGCACAAAACATTAATTACATGCAGACAAAATCATCAGCTCTTCCTATTGTCTCCGCAAAGTGAATGTAAGAAACACGCATTCAATGATGGAACCGATTCTGTTGGGATATTGCTGGTGTTAAAATTGCGAATCAAATTCAATGGACGGTGGCTTACTCGTGTATGTTGCAGAGAAACAGTAAGAGTAACATTTCCCTTAGTTGGATGTGTATTCGAGTCAATTTAATTTCTTAAAGTTCTTCTCTAGTTGCAGCATACAGTTGTTTGTCTTTATGAGGGCCCGCCATTCTTGCCAATATCGTTAAAAAGTACCTTTCTGAAGACTGTTGCTGTTGAAGTTATTCCCCCTTCTTTTTTTAAGGTGGCATGCCACATTCTACGATTGTACTCCCCCTCCTTTGTCATTCAATCTTTTATATCCTATTCCTACTCTTTGGCATTCTCCTGTAACCCGTGCTAACTACCTTTCCTTTTATTGCCATGTTTCCTCTCCCTCCTTTAACCCTAAAATCTATGCTATCTCTAACCTTCTTACCCTTCCTGGTTTCCAATGGTTGTCAGTCTGACAACTTGTCAAAATTGTGCACTTCTTTAAGGAAGGAAGTAGTCTTGTGGCTTTCATTAAGGAAGGAATGTAATTGTAATTGGTTATTTATAATCTGCTTAATACCCAGAGGTTTCTAAGCGTGGACCTGGGTATCGCACCATGTCTTGTAGTGCATCGTCTTGCTTCTAAGGCAAGCGCGTTGCCTCTGAGCTATCCTCCCGAGACCAAGGATCACCCGCAAGCATTTCACACCAGGCTGCTCAACCTCCAAACACCATGCCCCATGTAGAAACCAGGGGGTCACCAGATTAATTATTATAATTATTCAGGTATTTATTGAGTTTGGACCTCCGGGAAGTAACGGTGCGCTTTGCAATAATAGGGGGAAGAACATGGTGAGGGGAGCAGAAAAACATGGGCGTGGGGAGCTAACAGAGGGTGAGAGGGAAGGTGAGCAATTTGTCAGCAATGGGTTGTACAAGCGACCTGAGGAGGAAACAGTGGGAATCAGATTACCCAGTGTCAGGTATGGTGGGCAGTGGAGGATGTGTGGACCTAGGTGATAAGGAGGATGGCTTCCTTGAAGAGGAGGGTCTTGAGCTCCTTCCCGAACTGTAGAAGTGAAGAGGCACGTCTGATGTTGAAGGGGAGAAGGTACCAGAGCCTTGGGGAATCGGTAGAGAAGGCCTGTCTTCTGGTTCATTTTCTTCCTGTACCGGTGGAGTTTAATTTTTCACATGTCTTTACTTCTGGTGGATCGTAGGCCTCCAGAGATGCTGAGTTTCTCAGTGATGTAGCTTAGGGACTTCAGGATGATAGACTTGTAGATGATGCAGAAGGATTTGAAAAAGATAATACGGGCTTGTAACGGGCCCCAGTGCAGTACGATGAGAGTTGGGGTGATGTGGTCATATTTGCAGAATCCTTTGTTGAATGATACTGCAGCATGCAGGACACATCTGAGGGGTGCGAGGGTGGTCGCTGGAAGGCCTTCAGAAGGGTATTGCCACCATCCAGGTACGGGAGAAGCAAGGCTTGGAAAGCCGATCTGACATTTCTTTTTCTGGGCTGAGGGCTTGATTTTCCACAGGAGAGAAAGTTGGTACCAAGCTATTTTGATGTCAAACCCAAGGGCTTTTGGAGCAGGTGGCCAGGTAGGGTAAGAAGCCCTCGAGGTGCACAGCAGAGAGCCATACCTGGATGTCAGGGTGTTCCGTGTTGTTGGTCAGGAGTAGGAATTCATGCTCTGGTTCTAAAGTTAGTCTTGTATTTATTGATTTAAATTGTTTATGTCCGGCTGAAGATGTGCCAGGGCTGGTGGGAGCCCATTTCAACATGATGTTTGGGGGCCTCTGCCTTACAACTGGGGAAAACAGTGCAAGGCACCTGTGGTGTGCTTACCTTGTACTTAAATCAAAAGGATAGCTGCAGATTATGACAGGAGCCAGCTAGACAGTGGGGAGCTGAAAAACATGTCTGCTGAAAAGCAATTAATTTGTGTCTGACAGAAGGGTACTGAAACCAGAGTAAAAAGGCAGCAAGGTGTTATGAGGGCGTTCATGGCTTGAGGGCACCAGCAAAAAGAAGCCTGTAATGTGCACGCTGCCCACGTTTAATGTACCAAATTAAAGGGCAGCCCACAAGTGCAGCTGCTCATGGCCCACCCCAGAGCCCTGATGCCCATTTCAACTGAAAAGATGGATAGGCCCTGACACCATCCCTGGTGCCAGATTCCTAATTTTACTTGCTCTCGGTTTCGCTGAATGGCTACTGCGTGCAGCACAGCAGCTCAGAGCTTTCAAAAACTAGAGAGCTGCTCGACATCTGCAGCCGCCCGTAAACCTCTCAGAAAGTGTCAATTTTGCCTGCACATTGCTTTCTTGTATCAAGGCCAAATTCGGTGAACAGGAATAGCTCTATAGAGTCCTGCCACGTTCTTTTGGATGAAACAATGTGTCTTTGTGTAGGCTGCTTCACTGATAAGCAGATACTAATATGCCAATTTCATGCTGGGTTACGTCCAAGCTCGATGCCCTGCCCCGTCATCTTTGTTAGACTCAATTTCACTGCCAAAATCCATAGCCATCTCTACTTCTATGCCCTTTCGTTCCTATCCACCCATTTTCACCTCTATAATGCCTTCATGGCAGATTACTACCCTCCACCCTCTTCTAAAATAACATTGTTTCACTTACAAACTACAACCAAAAAATGATGCTGTTTTAAAGGTCTGTAAATAACAGTTGTTAAATGTACACAACCAATTGTCTTGCTTTTCCCAACACCCAAAGGTTATGTTGTGTGTCCAGCATTAACATGTATACATGCAGGTTGCACCCAAGTGGAGCAAATCTGGAGTTGCCTATGAGCACACCGTTGTGAATTAGCACAAAGGATCTACAGAGAAGAGGATAGATTGCAGAAAAGGCTTTTAATAGAAGACTGAATACATAGACAGACCAAGACGGAAGCAGTTAGACGAATCATCCATAGCATCCTGGCCCTGTTCCACACCCAAAGTCCCAGTAGACCAATTAAAAAAGATATTAGGGAAAGGGGCCACCCAAACCCTGCTCCGATACCAAGGAGGAGAATAGACACACCAATTACATTATATATAGTTCACTAGAATACAAGAGGGAGTGCGCTGTGCTAAAACCCACAACAGTCAGACGGTCAAGATAGTATAGTAGCAACTAATCCCACCGGTACTAATATATTTTAAACCAGAAAAGATGCGCCACAACCAGGATTCTCACCCCACTAACCCTACCTTGAAATCTCTCCATAGCTAACTCACACGAAAACTCACACAGCCTAATCTCACCCAGCAAACCGCACACACTTCACCACACCGCACCAACAACAAACTAACAACACATAAACAACACCAACTGCGCACTTGGTCTCGCCCCGGTCCAATACTTACACCAAAGCGCACCCCACAGTGTATACCGAGCAGAAGCCGCCAACAGCACACCACCTCTTTTACTCTCCTACTCCCTCTTCTCCGGACTAACCTAACCCCCCCGCCCGCCTTCTTGTTTACAGATCTGCCAGAGCGCCTGGGGACCAACTCCGTTCGTGACGGTGCGCGATATAAATACCTTTAACATTCAACATGTAACAGTATTTCCAAGGGGTCCTATGACATGTTTGATACCTCCAGAAAGGCCCGGCTTTTCAGTCGACAGCTTTTTTGTATTTTTGAATTTGTAGTTTTGCTCTCTTTGGTTTGTGTACACAAGGGATGACATACAAAGTGATATTCACTAGCTGTCAGTGGTTAATTTTGACATGTTTATTTCTATGCATTCTAACCCCACTGTTCAATCTTTTTGCTATTATTAATGAAGAACTAAAGGTCTCAGAATACAAAGGAAACAGATATAGACTCAACAAGATGCTCACACACGACATGGGACCACTTTGGCCATCTCTGGTATTTGGAGGTCCCGGTGCAAAGAGCAATTCAACTTATGGTTGACACTGCAATTTGATAGCCCCAGAGATTTATTTATTTAATTGTTTTTTTAATAATGCGGTTTATACCCGAGTTCGGTTTCTAAGCGTGGATCCGGGATTCAGAGGTTCGTGGTCTTGCCTCCTTCCAAAACCAGCACGTTGCCCCTGTGCTATCCTCCGTTCACATCACGGGTCTCACTTTGCTCCATGCGAGGCGTGAGTGGAGCATCCTGTATTGTTTGTTTCCATGGATTCCACTATTTGCATGTGTGCTTCACCATTATACGGGTATGGAAAGGCTACAGCTCTGAATGCGCCATTCACATCTGAATCGGGTCTGAACTTTAAGGCAAAATCACAAAATTGTATCATGTTGAGGAAATGTGAATTTCCACAAAAAAAAGTTACTGGCTTATCAAACACTCAAATATCAAAACTTTGTAAAGTTGTCAATGCATTTAGTTGATATTTTCTTTCTTGAAATCAGATAAACAATTGAGTCGTTAGCTGTGGTCATTGGGACTTTTGAGATGGGCAGATGTGCATGGCCAAAACCGTGCTAATGGACCAGATTAGCACTTCTCGGGAAGATTTGCGACTTTCCAAAGGAAAGGACCTCTGAAGGTGTATTTTCCCTCATGATCCTTTACCCGCTCATTGGGGTTTTCTGGGTAGCACCTGTTTGATGGAAAAGGTGGACGTCATCACTCAGAACCCGAACACTCAGTGCTGAGATTGGACAGGATCTTCCCGGAGTCGGGATCTGCCAAAACAAATTCCCCAGAGCTATCCGGCTGCCCAATCTGGGGGTCCAGGTTTTGAACAGTGGCCACTAGGATCAGGGGTGAGACACCGAGCCACAAGACCACTTGCGCGTCTGAGAAGGACCGCTGTGAAGTCCCTTGTTAATATTGCAATCTACAGGAAACCTTGAAGGACATCTGTTTAGGTTTAAAATATGTGCACATTTTATACTTTGCTGTCAACAGTGTAAGAAACTGGGATATTTTCCAGGTGTTCAAGATTAATCTTCTGAGGGGCTGAGAGGCAAATATTTATGTGGGGTGAGTAAAACACGCACCACCCTCCTTCCATCCCTGGTGTAATACCCAAGCACAAAAAAAAATCCAATTCCAGCACCTCAGTACCAAAGATTCAGATTTACTCCATATATGTTAATCAGTAAATGTTGGGTTTCGCAATCTATTTTCACACGAGAACCCCAGGAGAGAACCAATCGTAGCCATTTTCACATTTCACATCCATCGGGAAACGTATCCATCGGCTGCACGCGCAGAGAGAAGCAAACAATTCTGATTAAAACGGCTGCTGGGCTTTTCCACCGTATGGAAGGAGAGTCGCCGCCGTGCCCTGCGCTTTCTCAGAACCGAGTCCTCATCCTGCAGAAGCCATTATTGCGGCCTTGTGTAAAACTTTTTAAATATTTACAAGCCCGTTCCAGGGCCGCATTATCCATCTTGCTGTTCAGAACAAGGACGGCTATTTTCAGCCGCAGCGCGAAGCTGAGGCCTGCTTGCTGCCAGGGAACCGCGTCTCCTTGCAGCCAGAGTCACAATAACGAGGCTGACACGCTGATCACGCACAGAGAACTGGCTTCCGCCTCAGCCCGCAAGGTCAGGCCCCTGTCACAGCAACGAACAGAAGAAGGCCAGGTGTCGTGTACCTCGGGCTTCTGTTCAGGGGACGTCGCTCTTTGACGGAGCGTGTACATGTTTGTTTATTTGTGGGTTTGGCTAGTGAAAACTTCAGAGGACTAAGAGGAAAAACAGAGCAGGTGTTTGGGAACAATGTAGGGTGGGGGAAACTAGAGCACATTGTTTGCATTACTAGAAATGCAAGTCGCAACTTTTCCAAAACTTGGTCGTAACAGATATATATTAGTTTTATGTTGTGATAAATTATTTTGTGCACATGCTGGACCAGGGCAGTTCACGGGCTCATCATTGGGGCTATCACTGACCCGGGCAGGTGGGGGTGACAGGGTGTTGACCCACCCATTTTGGATGAGCAGTTAAGCCAGTCTAGTACAAACACTAAGCTCTCTCCACTGCAACTAGCAGCGGACGGAGTGCTCCTGGGCTGGCTTGAACTGTCAAAGGGAAACAATAAACATAGTTTGCCTTTGAATATCCTTACTGTAGTGCACATATCCAATGGGCTATGCAAGCCCAGGGGCATTTTGCTTCCCTAGTATTGCACAGCCCATTGGTGATGCAGGCAGGAGTACTGCAGCACTGAAACACTGAATGTGCGCAGGGGACATTCCTGTGCCTCCCCGCACATTCAGAGCTGCTGCGGCATACTCCAAGGAGTGCTCAGGATCCTTTGCGCATGTGTAGGAACCAGCACACTCTCCCTGCTTCCTAGTCACTGTTCAAGTTGCCTGGGAGACGGAGAGCCATTATGGGAACTGGCAAAGCAGATTATGGACTTGGGCTGCAGGCAAGAAAAAAACATGTGTGTGCATGGCTGACTTTGTAGGAATCAGTGTATGTTTGGGTGCGCACATGAATGCACGTGTATGTTGTGTAGGTGTGTGTGTGTGAATGAGAAAGTGTATGTAATGGGTGTGCGTGGGTGAATGTCATACGAATGCTGTTAATGTATACAGATCCACAAGTCAATGTGTATGAGTGAATGTGTATGAGTGTGTGAGTGAATGTGTATCAATGAGTGAAACATGTACCCATCTGAGCCCCCAAATCAGAGGTCTATGCTACAGCATCGCGAGCTCTGCTAAGCACATCGTGCTGGTGAGCAGGCCTCTGATTTGGGGCACTTGCCACCCCCCCAAATCAGAGGCCCAGCTGCTCACTCATGATTAAAGCAAACATGACACCATGTTTGCTTTAACATTGATGCCCAGTAAACAATGCACCCCTGCATCCCCAAATCTGAGGCCTGCTCACCATGGTGAACAGGCCTCTGATGTGGGGATGCGGGGTCAGGGGGTGCATTGTTTACTGGGCATCAACGTTAAAGCAAATGTATTGTCATGTTTACTTTAATCATAATGCCCAGTCAAAATGCCATGCCGAAGTTAGAAAACATAACCAGATGGCTGAATACACATAGGCTAGTCTAGTTACAGAACTCTTATCATGATGCCCAACAAAAAATGCCATGCAAGTGGCATAAAACGTAACCAGACTGCAATGCAGCAGTCCAACCTAGCCATGTAACAACGCTTACTGTGTTTGCATGATAAGTGCTGTTATGTGGCAGCTGGTCTGGTTGCATTTTATGACTGGCATTGAATTTGTAATGGGGCATCAAGGTTAAAAGCTTTTTCTTACTCTGGTATGACTTTTTTATGGTCACAGATTCCCAGGAACAAATGTCATTGTACAGTAAGAAAACTACAACCACAGTTTGTGAAAGACCGAATCCAAAAGATCAAGCCCATAAAAAGCTTTATGACTCCTTACCAAAAAAATGCAAGATATTTTGCTTGGGAACATCTAGAATTGTAGGGACAAATGATGGCATTATTTGGATTAAAGAATGACCAAAATAATATAGATTTTGTAAAATTAGTTTTTCTCCCGAGCTCTCTAGTTTCTGGGCTGGAAGATCAAAATCACTACAAATGGTCCTCTTACTAGAGGGCCATTTTGAAATATTTTTCAGCTCACAGAAATCCTGAAGAAGCACGCCAGGCATCGTACAATTTACAGGCCGATTCATGGAATTAATGTGCGTGAAAATTTCGGTGCAAGCGTGCGAAAACGTGCGATTCGCAGTGAAAGAGCGAAAATCGCAGTGCAAGTACGAAAATCGCAGGGAAACCAGTGCACATCGATTCATGTAAGTCCATGCGCGAGAAAAATATTGGATGTGCGCTGAAAAAGTGCGCGGCGCACGCCGGCGCACAGGTCATCTAACGGCGTGCGCCACGGCCACAGCGAAATCGCACATAGCGCGTCGCACATAACAAAAGTAGGCAGAACACGGGGCTTAACACTCGGAATGGGGAACAACGTGTGAAAATATGGGCGTCACGAGGGAAGTACAAGAGGCAAGTGCGTGGAATGCCCACACACTCGCCTACAACACGTATTCATGGAATCGAATAGGGCAAACCAGCGCACGGGCAAAGACGCGCACAGGCCCAAACACGTCCTCCACAAGAATGCAGGCGGTAGCGTCCCTGCGCCTGAAATAAATGTGCGCCAAAATGTGCGCTAAAAAAAAGCACCTATATACAGCTATGATGAATGTCCCATGCTGTGGCCCTCTAGGACAAATGACGTGCAAAGGGGTACGTGACAAACACGGACACCCGCTGTGTGAAAAATAGCGTGTGCGTGCATTTCGGGGTGCGCGGGAAGTACCACACACGATTGGCCTGGGTACGTGTATTTTGGGATGCGCGTGAAGTATCACACGCGAATGCAGCAGGGTACGTGTATCTCAAGGTGCGCGTGAAGTGTCACACGCGAATGCAGCAGGGTACGTGTATTTCAAGGTGCGTGGGAAGTTCCACATGCAAATTCAGCAGGGTACGTGTATTTCGTGGTGCGCGTGAAGTTCCACACGCGATCACAGCAGGGTACGTGTACTTCGGGGTGCGCGGGAAGTTTCACACGCGATCACAGCAGGCTACGTGTATTCCGGGGTGCGCGGGAAGTTCCACACGCGACTACAGCAGGGTACGTGTACTTCGGGGTGCGGGGGATGTTTCACACGCGATCACAGCAGGCTACGTGTATTCCGGGGTGCGCGGGAAGTTCCACACGCGAATACAGCAGGCTACGTGTATTCCGGGGTGCGTGGGAAGTTCCACACGCGATTACAGCAGAGTACGTGTACTTCGGGGTGCGCGGGAAGTTTCACACGTGATCACAGCAGGCTAAGTGTATTCTGGGATGCGCGGGAAGTACCACACGTGATTACAGCAGGGTACGTGTGCTTCGGGGTGCGTGGGAAGTTTCACACGCGATCACAGCAGGCTACGTGTATTCCGGGGTGCGCGGGAAGTTCCACACGTGAATGCACCAGGCTACGTGTATTCCGGGGTGCGCGGGAAGTTCCATACGCGATTTCAGCAGGGTACATGTATTTCGGGGGTGCCGGGGAGTACTACACGTGAATTGGCCGTGTTGGTCCTCCGAGGTGTTCCCTCTACACCCTCCGCAGCCCCTGCAGGCAGCCCACACCACAGGGGACTATCCTGCACCCCTGGTCATGTCCCGCAGGCAGAAAATCCACCATGGCCATGCCCCCCAGCCAACCCACATGTCACCTTGCACTACTGATCACCAACGCATGTCTCCCAGCACCCCCACCCCCCAGCATCCAGGGGCACCCTCCACCAGGCCCCCACTCATGTCCCACACATGTCTCCCAGCACCCCCACCCCCCCCAGCAGTGCAGGGCACCTGCCAGCAGGCCCCCACTCATGTCCCCCTGCACCCCCACCCCCCAGCAGTCAGGGGCACCCTCCACCAGGCCCCCACTCATGTCCCCCTGCACCCCACCCCCCAGCAGTCAGGGGCACCCTCCACCAGGCCCCCACTCATGTCCCACACATGTCCCCCTGCACCTCCACCCCGCAGCAGTGCAGGGCACCTGCCAGCAGGCCCCCACTCATGTCCCCCTGCACCCCCACCCCCCAACAGTCAGGGAAACCCTCCACCAGGCCCCCACTCATGTCCCACACATGTCCCCCTGCACCCCCACCCCCCAGCAGTGCAGGGCACCTGCCAGCAGGCCCCCACTCATGTCCCACACATGTCCCCCTGCACCCCCACCCCCCAGCAGTCAGGGGCACCCTCCACCAGGCACCCACTCAAGTCCCACACATGTCCCCCTGCACCCCCACCCCCTAACAGTGCAGGGCACCTGCCAGCAGGCCCCCACTCATGTCCCCCTGCACCCCCACCCCCCAGCAGTCAGGGGCACCCTCCACCAGGCACCCACTCAAGTCCCACACATGTCCCCATGCACCCCCACCCCCTAGCAGTGCAGGGCACCCTCCACCAGGCCCCCACACATGTCCCCCTGCACCCCACCCCCGGCAGTGCAGGGCACCTGCCAGCAGGCCCCCACTCATGTCCCACACATGTCCCCCTGCACCCCCACCCCCCAGCATCCAGGGGCACCCTCCACCAGGCCACCACTCATGTCTCCCAGCACCCCAACCCCAGCAGTCAGGGACACCTGCCAGCAGGCCCCCACTCATGTCCCTCTGCACCCCAACCCCCAGCAGTCAGGGGCACCCTCCACCAGGCCCCCACTCATGTCCCACACATGTCCCCTGCACCCCCAACCCCCAGCAGTGCAGGGCACCTGCCAGCAGGCCCCCACTCATGGCCCACACACGTCCCCCTGCACCCCCACCCCCAGCAGTGCAGGTCACCTGCCAGCAGGCCCCCACACATGTCCCCCCAACACCTCATGACGATCCACAATCATGGTCTCCATGCCCCCTCAATACACCCCCCACGCCACCCCAGTCCGAACACACCACCAGGTATGACATCCACCCCACCAAGAAATCACCACCACATGATGCATCCCAAATGGCTAGTCTGCACATCCACATATATCCATCAAACCCACACAATGAGAGCATGTGAATGATAAAACACACATTGTGACATGCATGAAACCAAAGAGAGAATACCACACATTGAAGTACCAAATGATAATGTATTAAACAGAAAAACAAGGGAATGAAATGGAACAGAAGAAAATGGAAATAAGAAATGAAATCCTGCATGTCCAATAAATGAAAAAGATGCATGAAATCCAAATGAAAAGCAATCCAAGAGCAAGTCTCCAAAGTGTTAGTCTGAGAAAATAAATCCAAGGTGCAAAAATAATAAAAAACCATTGATCCATGGAAAAAAAATAATAATCCAAATCCATTGTCAAACAATTTACAAAGTGAACATCCAGGGTCCATGTGCCCAATCTTTAAAATGAAACCTATGAAATAAAACCCTACCTAATGAAGAACTATTTTTTTTTTTTAAGTATTTTATTGTTTTTTTCAAGAAAGTGAGAAACATTACAAACTTACAAGTGTGGTAATAAAAAAAAAGCGATATAACAAACAAACAAAAAAAGAAAAAAGAAATAAAAAAAAGTAACGTGAGAACAACCAAAACAACAGCAGTCTACGTGTAGCGTTAATTATGAGATGTTTGGTGGCAAGTAAAAATTATAGTTCCGATGTTACAGGAAGCGAGGGGAACAGTTTCGGGTAATTCCATCTCTGTATCAGTATGTAAAATCAGGTGTTGTAGGACGATACAGTCCCTCAGGGAGGCTTATAGTTTGCCTTGAAGCGCATGTTGCTCAGGAGGGCTTTCCAGGAGTCCAGGGTCCCACTTGTGGCTTCTCCGCTGGTTGTGATCCCGTCTTGCCAGGCCCTGGTTTCAGCAGTCGTCCATCTCGCCAGTTCGCTCAGCCACCGAGCATGGCTGGGGCCCGCTGGAGTCTTCCAGGCCATCGCTATTGTTCTCTTGACCAAGATGCATGAGATGTCCATTAGTTTCACCAAATGTTTAAGTTTGCCCGGTCTAGGATATATACCTAGTAGGCACTCACCGGGCGTCCAGTCGTATCTTACCATGCCAGCTTCTGCGCAGGATTGTTTGGCTTTGGACCAGAGTGTTTTCACTTTGATGCAGGACCAGAACATGTGGATCATATCTGCCTTGTCATTTCCGCACCATAGGCACGTCGGGGGTATTTTCGGGTTGAATGTGGCAATCCTGTGGGGAGTCATATATGTTCGGTAAAGGACATTCAGCTGTATTTGTCCGAATCTGGAATTCCGGGACACTTTCTTGGGGTAAATCAGTGCTCTCTCCCATTCCTTGTCAGTAAGTGGTGATTCAAGATCTGCCTCCCATTTCGCCTTCAGTGCCTGACCTTTGGGGTTAGGCTTGTCTATGAGTCTGTTGTAAAGTCTGGAAACTGGTCTCCAACCATCTGAGAGGTCGTGCATTTCCTGTAGCAGTGGGTCTGGGGTGGGCTCTTCCGGCCAACTGTTCCACTGCTTCTTAGCGATCTGTTTGATCCTGTGGTACCAGAGGAACTGGCCCCTGGAAAGTCCTTCAATGTTCTGTAACGACTCGAAGTCCCTGAATTCCCCATCTGTGAACATGTCTCCCCATGTATATATGCCTGCTTCTTCCCATCTCCTGGGCGTGGGAAGTTCCGCCTCTGACTTGCACACATCCACCATTATGGGGTTATCCGGTGAGTACGGATATTTCACTTGCCTTATGTGACAGGCCCTGGCCCATATCTGCCTGCCCAGTTTGACAATCAGCGGAGCTTCGGGAGGTAGCCGAGGGGGAAACCATAGAGTTTCTTTAGGTATTGAGTTTGTGGAAGATTGCCTGAGTAGTTCCAGTTCGGCCGATGTGTCATCAGACAGCCACTTCGTAATGTGACTGAGCTGGGCCGCCAAGTAGTAAAGGTGAAGGTCTGGGAGTTTTATTCCACCTTCCTTATGTGGGAGAGACAGCGTGGCCAGTGTGAGCTTGTGTCTGCGCGGACCCCACAAGAAGTCCTTGATGATGGCCTCTAGTGTCTTGAAGAAAGGCGGGCGAACGTAGTGGCAAATATTGGCAAAGAAGTACAGAAATCGAGGAAGGATTATCATTTTGGCAATCGCCGCTCTACCCACCATTGACAGTGGTAGTTTGGACCAAAATTTGATTGAATGCCGAAGGCCGGTGACTGCTGCTATAGTGTTATGTTCGTGTGTGAGTAGCGGGGTGTGACCCACATTGATTCCCAGGTACCGGAACTTGTCAAGTTGCCACTGTATTCCGATAGGCGGGAGGTCGTCTACTGCAATGCCCCTCAGGCTAGCTAGGGGGAATGCAGTTGATTTGTGTCTGCTGAATCGTATCCCTGAGTACTTTGCATAATTGTCGAGAACTTCTAGCGTTGTGGGTGCGTTGAGCTCAGGGTTCCTCAAGTAGAGAAGTACATCATCCGCGTATAATGAGATTATATTGTAAGCGTTGCCCACCTTAATGCCCGCATCAAAAAACTGTTGGCGAAAGTATATGGCTATTGGTTCTAGGCCCAATATATATAGCATGGGCGAGAGTGGGCACCCCTGTCTCGTGCCCCTTTGTATTGCCCAGGATCCCGAGACAATTCTGCCTGTTTTAACCCTTGCCATTGGCGAATTATAAAGTACCTGGATCCATCTGATGAAGCCCGCACCAAAGCCGAAGCCCCTCAAAACCTCCAAAAGCCACTCCCAATAGATAGAGTCGAAGGCCTTGATGGCATCAAGTGACAGTATCGCCAGGTCCTCCTCTCGGTCGTGGGTTTCGGCCATGATGTGTTGTAGTCTCCTGAGGTTGGCCGTGGTATTGCGTCCTGGGACGAATCCATTTTGATCTTCGTGAATTATGGATCCTACCACTCTGGCGAGTCTGTTGGCTAATATGGAAGTGAGGATCTTACTGTCGTAATTCAGCATAGCCAAAGGTCGGTAAGAATCACATTCGGTGGGTGACTTGTGCGGCTTGAGCATTGGAATAATTATGGTCTCTTTCATGGTGTTGGGCAGGATGCCATTTGTGTAGGCTTCTTGATAAACTTCATGCAGGATGGGGGTGAGTATGGGTTCGTAGGTCTTGTAGAATTCGGGCGGGAGACCATCACTGCCGGGGGCTTTACCATTAGCAAGCGATCTGATGGCCGCTGTCACATCTTCGGAAGTGATTTCTGAGTCCAGTTCCTCCCTCTGCTCGCTGGAGATTTGAGAGAGGCCTATCTCCTCCAATGTTTCGATTAGTTCTGCGGCGGGCACCTGGGACTCGTGGGCATACAATTTGGAGTAGAACTTAGCAAAAGTCTCGTTGATCTCCATCTGCGTCTTGTGTGTTACTCCTTTTTCGTCCTTTATCTCCGTTGGCAGGTGTTTAGGGTGTTCCCGCTTGCAGAGCCAGGCAAGCAATCTGCCGGGTTTGTCAGACTCTCTGTGGGATCTGGCGGTACGTGTTGCGAAGTCAAATTTCTCCAGTCTGACCCATGATTCCTGGCATTTTATACGGGCTGTTTTAAGGATCTTTTCGGACTCTGGAGAAATGTCAGGGGCGGAATCTAGTCTTGCGATCTCTAATTCCTGGGCCTCGAGAGAGGACTGTAGTTGTCTGCAGGTTCCGCCCGCTCTTGAAATGATTTCTCCCCTGGTAACTACCTTCATGGCCTCCCACAGTGTGGACCAGGTAGCCACCGATCCCTTATTGATTTCGACATATTCCTCTAGCTTCTCAGCAAGGTCCTCTCTGAACTCCGGATCATCCAACGCTGCTGTAGGCATCCTCCACATGGGAATTGGAGGTTTGGGTCCACGCAGCTGCCAATGCATGGCAAGCGGGGAGTGGTCGGAGATCGATCTCCCCAAGTATTCAGTGGATGTGGCCAGTGGAGATTGTTCCTTATCAACAAACAAGTAGTCGATCCTTGTGTGGACGCCATGTGGAGCTGAGTAGTGTGAGTAAATTCTGGCCTCTGGGTGTTGCACTCTCCAGATGTCTACCAGGTTGAGCTGGTCGAGTGTTTCCGACAAGGAGGTGGATGCGGGATTGCTTGGCTGTGGAGGAGGGCGCGATCTGTCCTTGCTTAAGTCCATGACGCAGTTGAAGTCTCCCCCCCACACGAAGGTCCTGCCTCGGTGTTGTGCCAGTCTAGCACTCAACGTGCTTAAGTGTGACGGGATTCCGTGTTGCGGAAAGTATGTGTTAATGAAGCACACTGGGGTTTGTTCTATGGTGCCCCACATTGATGTATATCTCCCTTCGTTGTCAGAATCCCAGCCTTCTAGCTGGAAAGGCACATTCGGGTTCACCCATATCAGTACGCCTCTCGCATATTTGGAGTAAGGAGACCCCCTCGTGGTCCCATCCCATCGATCTGTTAACTTAGACATGGAGTCCGCTGTAAGGTGGGTCTCTTGTAATAGCGCAATCGAGACCTTCTTCCTCCTGAGGTAGGACTGTACGCGGTTCCTTCTGAGGTATGAAGCCATCCCCCTCACATTCCATGTCATTACAACAAGTTGCGACGCCATCGGATCGGTGTTCTGAATTCGTCTTGGAGTTCTGGCCCGCTGGCTCGGTGGTACGACGAGCCACAGGAGGCGTTCTGCGGGCGGGGGGCCCCTGGTTCATGAAGTCTTGTGTCGTAACTTGCCACCATCTTGTACTTTACCAACATTGATGATTCGTAGACTGCAAAACCAACTAAACTAATGATATAACACAAACTGGTGCGCCCAGCGACTACAACACTGTCGCGGTGCTCAGGCGCTCTCGAGCCGTCTGAACCCATCCGGGAATCGGGCGCGAGCTGGGTCGGGCGGTGAACTGGCCCAATTGGATTTTCTGCTGGGGGTAGGGTTGGTGCGAGGCGGCAGGGCCGTGCGAGGGCCACTTCCGTAAGTTAAACTGTTATTTGGATTACCTGCTGGGGTCCGGTTACTGGTGGTGCGAGGAGACTCGGGACTTAATCTTCATTCCGGGGGGGATCCTTGCCATCGGCTAGGTTATTATCTTCTAGCCACATATTGGCCGCCTCCGGGTTTTCAAGAAATATCGCTCGCCCATTATGAACAACTCTCAGGCGCGCGGGGTACAGCAGCCTGTATTTAATGTCCAGTTGGCGAAGCTTCGCCTTGATCGGGACGAATGAGTTCCTTTCCCTCTGCACTTTCTGGGTGTAGTCGGGGTAAATAGTAATTTTTGAGTCCCCCCTTTCTATGGGACCTGCTTCCCTGGAGTGCCGTAGGATGGTTTCTCTATCTTGAAAATTCAATATTTTGGCTATTATTGGCCGTGGATGCGAGCCGGGGGGAGGACGTCTCTGGAGGGATCTATGTGCCCTTTCAACCGCAAAGCCTTGGGTTAGTTTTCCGGCCCCGATCTCTTGTAGCAGAAGGGTTTCGACATAGGATGTGGTGTTTAGGCCCTCTGTTCCCTCTGGGATACCCAGGATCCTGATGTTCCCCCGTCTGGCCCGTCCTTCGGCTTCCTCCACTCTTCCCTCCAGGAAGGCGACCCTCCTCTTTAGATCGGAGACTTCGGACTTCAGGGTTGTGGTGGCCCCGGACAGCTCCGTCGTGGAATTCTCGACGGTCGTTACCCTCTCCGTCAAGTTGCGGGCATCCTGGCGGATGAGTTGTATGTCCATTTTGAACTCATCAATCTTGGAGTCAATGTGGGTTCTCAGTGAGGCAATGGCATCTAATATCTGAGAGCGATTGTCGTTGACCTCCCCTTCGTTCGGATGGGTGTTTTCGGAGAGGCTAGGTCTGGACTGGGTGGAGGTCTTCGCCTTGGTCGAGACAAAGGAGTCCATGGTGGCGGCCCTGCTCTTGTTCTTGGTGGCCATCTTGGAGCCGCTGGACGTGGATCGCCGAACCTGCAGGGGCAAGTGCGTGCCCCGGGCAGCCGAGTCGGGGAGCCAAGTGTAGGCGGCCCGAGGGTGCGGTGGTGGTCAGGGGCCCACCAAAGGGTGTTATGTAGGCTCACGCACCTTGAATTTCCGGGCCCCCGAGTGCTTCAGCTGGAATCAGATCGTTCGGGCGATGGCCGTGGGGCGGGGTGCTGCTTCACAAGGTGGCGAGTTTCTCTTTATGTGATGCCATCCACGTGGTTCTAGTTGTAGTCCGCGTTGCATAAATTGGGCCAGCCGAGGGGTAACGGGGTCAGGTGCCTGGGGGCCTGTGTCGGTTCAGCGTCGGACCGGGGTCACCCCCCCCGGCCTTGTTGCCAATCTCCAAAGCGCTCCGTCAGGGGACTCTGGTACAGGGGCTGCGTGCAGCTGTGCCAGGCGCCATCTTGGATCAATGCGCGGCGGAGGGGAGGGTGGGATCCGGAGCCCACCGTTCCTCACGGGGGCACCGAAAATTCCAACACTCGAGTAATTCCCAATGGGGAGCACTTCCCCCACCGATGCGTGCTTTTCCGCTGGCTGCGACCACTCTTGTACCGGAGAAAAAGGATCAGGAAGCGGCGTCTCGGCCGGAGCCCGGCAGATCAGCTTCTGCCCTCCATCGGCTCGAAGCCACGCCCCCACCTAATGAAGAACTATATACAAGAAGTTTGGGCATTGTCCAAACGCCCCAAAAAAAAAAAAAAAGGAAACTTAACACTAAAGAACTATTTACAAGGGCAGCGGGCTAGTCCGACGGCTCACTTCTGGATGTACCGGGCTAGGGCATCATCGAACTCCTGCTCAATGTCCCGGAGGCGGTCCTCTTCCATGGCCCCGAGGGTCCGCAGGGGCGATGACATGTTCTCCTCCAACTCCCTGCAGATTGCCTTGAGGCACTCGGCCCGCCTCAGGGCCCTCCGCATGGAGTTCTCCGCCCCGACCATCATGAGCCGTGCCTCTTCCGCCCGCTGCCGCTCCGCATCTATGGCGTGGCCCAACCGCTGCCACATGGAAGACACTTCCCGTCCTGGGTCCTCCTGCCCTCCGGCCGATGCCTGCCCCTCCGATGTCGAAGGCTCCGAGCCATCATGGCTCCCACCTCGTTGCTGCTGCTTCTGTGCCTGTGCCCGTGCCCGTGCTCCTGCTGCCTGCACATCCTCCTCCGGATGGGGTGCAGTCATTGATGTGGCCACCCCTGCTGGACGTCTGACTCCCGACTGTGGCAGGGATGTGTCCTCCAGCAGCCTGGCCGCATGGTCAGAGGCAGCTCCACAGGGCACCCAGGTGACAAATGGGTGGAAAGATGGCACGGAGGACGACTGGCGCATAGGGTGTTCAGTTGAGGAGGGGGTTGGAACAAGCTCCAGAAAATGGAGGAATCCGGCCTGGGTGACCCGTCCCAGTAGGCCAACGCGGTCAACGAGCCATTCGAGATGACGTGCAGTCTCCTCACGAAAAGACTGCAGGTCACCTCGCATGGCCCGTTGACGCAACGCCACACCAGTCAGGACAGGCTCAACCCGTACCTGGATAGCCACGTCCTCAGGCAGAGGAAGGCCAGTTGTTGTAAGCTCATCCCCTGCCTGAAAATGGGTCTGGACGTAGGCATCCCTGCTGGTGCAAGATGATGCAGTGACAGGATCAGGGACAGGATTGCACACAGGCACCTCCGCGGCGGCCTGTGCTGCCTCCTGTCCCTGGTCCTGCACTGCACCACCTCCAGACCCCGTCTCTGTCGCTTGCACGGCCTCCTCCTCCACCAAACCCCCCACCAACCTGGATGACTCCGTGCCATCTTCCCCCGTCGGGCTCTGTGGGGTCCCGGTCCCAGCTGCCCCTTCTGCTGCCGAGGAGTCCAACTCCGACCTCCGCCTCTTGGACCTCCCCTCGGCAGCTTCGGCCTGGGACGCGGCACCGGACTCCTCACTCCCTGACGAGATGCCTTGCGTCTCCGGCTGGCGGTGCGATCCCTGCCGCTGTGCTCCACAGCACCTTCTCTGCCCTCTTCATCAGTTGACGTTGCAGACAGGGAGAAATAAAACACAGACATCAGGGAACTGTACAATGGACTCATACACACATGACAGTGGTACATGAGTGGCATTGGCAAACCTCAGACATAGTATCACAATCACCAACACACATGTCATTTCAACTCGCACACATGAGCTATACCACAGCCATATCGCAACAGCCAGCACCATCCATACACATACAACAGCATGAGCAGGCAAAGGTGAGCCAGACATCACATGCAACACAGGGAGTGGACTACACATGCACACACACCACCACACTTGCATGCATGTGTACACCTCCGCCAACTGTCGCAGTGTTGCGATCGGCATCCATGTCACATCTGCCAATCAGTCTTCCATATCCCGGTGTCACATGCATCCATGTTGCATCACTGTTGCACCCTTGTCAAATACACACACATGCACATGTACACGGTGCAGATACATGCAGTTGAAACCAACATCCATGTGTGACATCACGACCATGCCTACTTACATGCACATTCATTCAAACATGTGTGCACACACGTCTGCATTTGGCATGCAAGCCTACACACACAAGCACCATCCATGTCTCACACATGAGAGCCCTTGCATGTGTTAGCCTCACGGCCCTGTACACACACCCCCATACTTGGCCCCATAAAACCACATGTGCAACCTGCACCATACTGGCACACCACCACACGCACAGCTTACAATCAGTATGCATGTACACTTACCGCTCGACTCCAGACGGGTCTGCCTCTCAAGGACCTGGACGTGGAGCGCTGGGGATATGCGTTCCAGGACCCTCATCTGATCTTCCGACAAGTGGCCCCGGCGCCCCTTAGCATCCGCTGCCTTCAAGAGGCGCCGGGCCTTGTTCAGGGTCCTGGACCTGAAGTCCTCCCAGCGCTTCTTGACATGATGGAATTGTCGGACTGCCACCCCCTCCGCGTTGATGGCAGTCACGATGTCCGTCCAGATCCGAGTCCGTCCTTCCTTGTCGGCGCGCAAACTTCCGAAGAGGGCATCATACTGCCCCAGGACTAGCTCCACCAGGACACCAACTTCAGTGGCAGTGAAGCCGGTGCCCCTCTGCCTCTCTGGCTGGGGGTTGCCAGTGGTGCCAGATGGTGTAGTGCCCGACATGGCAACCCCAGAAGTAGGAGTGGGTGGGCAACTGGGTCCTGGGGCTGGGCTGTGGAGTGATGGAATCCCAGTCGGGAGTCTTCGGTTCCAGCAGGGGTGGTCACAGCAACAGCACCCCTGTCTGATGTGCATGCATCAAATAGCAGGGCACGTGGGCAGCAGGCAGTCAGGCAGCAGCAGATGGCAGGTGGGAGGGTGCTCGGGGCTCTGGGGGACAGTGATTCGGCCTTCTGGGCAGGAGCGTGGTCTTCCGTATGCTTACGTGTGGCCAGCTTGATACGGAGTGATTTGGCACGTGAAAATCCAGCACGTCTGCGTGTAATTCGAGGAAAGGCCCTTAGCGTGTAAGCGCGTCAGCACACGTACGCAAATTCATTGGCCCAAAGGCCCCCAGCGTGTAGGCGCGTCTATGACGTTACGCGCACGGGCGTTTTCCATGGCGTGTGGAAAAAATAAGCACGTCCGAGTGTCAAAGCGTGTAATTGGTGGAAAGGGCCTCAGCGCGTATGCGCGTCTGTGACGTGCATGCGCAGGCGTTACCCTGTACACGGGTGCATGTTACACGTCCAATGACTGCACGTCAGAGTGTCAGCTCGTGTAATTGGAGGATAGGGCCTTAGCGCGTACACGCGGAAGTGACACTGGACGTGTGGGCATGTTTAAAAGGCACGTGTAGGATGCCATTTCCTTGTACGTGCTTTTCGTCGAGAGCGAGTGGGTGAAATCTGTACTTCTTGTCGGTTCACACGCGATTTACTTTTTCGGCGTTTCAAGTTCGTACTCCCTGTTACCTCTGACAGCTTTTTCTATTTTTGTCTTTTTTCTGGGCCTGTTTCCTCAAACAGCGTACACTTCTTCTGTTGTCCTGTCTCCTCAGACAGCGTACAATTCTTCTTTTGGCAGGGGTGTTGCCAGCACGCACACGCGCGTCTTTTTCACACTATTTTTCCAGGCAGACGGTGAGTCGCGCATGTATTTAACATCTGTGCTTGCTTGTGTGTCGCGTACCCCTTCAGAGGTCATTCTAGGCTGCGTGTGACACGCATACGTTCATTTTAGTGTTTCTGGGTGCCACAGCGTAGTGCAGGTTTATTTTTCCACGCACGTGGTCTAGGAGGGGTTGCATGCACGTTATCTCCCTTTTTTGGGGTGCCTGTGCGTTGCGTGACCCGTCATCTTTCCCCAGGGGTCACATACAGCCTTGCTAGAGCACTGGGGTACGAATTCCATCTAGTACCCTACCCCTTTGACCCCCAATTGCCCCCCAGGACAATAGTTTACTGCAACTCCCATACGCACAACAACATCAGTGCCATGGTTGGGAGGCGAGCACACGGTAAGGGTGGCAAAGGTGGCCGAGCCTCAAGAGGTGGGCGTGGTGGATATGGTAGGGGACGTGGCCGGGACTTGCAGGGTGCCCCTAGCCCCCCATGTGTGGAGGACCAGTCAGGGACACCCATGCCCCCCCCGGTTGAGGGTAACGTGGCTGACACCATCCCTGCTCAGCCCTTGTTGGACCAGCCCATTGTGGCACCAGACCTGGCACAGGGTGACTCCCAGGCTGACTTCCAGGTCAGCAGGTCTAGGCCACGTGTGGCGGTGCAGGTTGGTGTCACCAGGCCACGTGGATCAGGGGCAGCTATGTCATCTGCTGCCCCAAGTAGGCAGGGTGTGGAGGCTGCAGGGGCAGCTGCGGCTCCATCCACCCCAGCTCTCACTCACCCAGCCAGGACAGTGTCGGTCCCAGTCCATCCTGCTGACGTTCCCCCTGACTACATCACACTTCAGCTAATGCCTGCACCAAGTCCCATGCTCAGTGTTCATTCCCACACTCCTAGTACACAGTCCACCGGGGCTCCTGCCTCTAGTGCCCAGAGCGGCGTAGGACACTCAGGATCCCCACCACCTTCCAAGCGGAAGAGGAAGAGTGCTCGTCCAGTACAGGCTGATGCCCCAGACACGGCTACACAGTCCGGCACCTCGAGGAAGCCTAGCTTGAGTGAGGCCGAACGTGATGCACTTGTGGAGTATGTGTCCGCACATGACCGGGAAATGTTGATTACTGCAGGGTGCAAGACGACACCTGCTCAAAGTCAGGCACACTGGCAGACGATCGCGGACATCATAAGTGCCCTTGGAATCGTGAGGCGCACAGCTAATGATTGCTACAAGCGCTGGAATGACCTGAAGCGCAGGGCAAAGAAAAAGCTGGCCTCAAGTCATGCCGCTACTCTAGTGACTGGAGGTGGGTCTCCAGCAGAGGACATTGAACTCACTCCACATGAGTATGTTGCTGGGACCTACGTTACGGAGGAACAGATCCAAGGCATGGGAGACCTGCCAGATTACGAGGCATTGTCCGGTGAGTGCACATGCATGTGTGTGTCATCCATGTGCATGGTGTGTGTGTCAGGGCTTCTGATTGAGTGCCAGGTGAGGGTGTGTGTGCCTGAGTGGTTTGGGTCACCCATGTGCTTCATCCAATACATTCTGCGCACCAGGATTTGGGTATTGCAGTATCCCTTCTGGCAACAGTAGACATTTAGCCCAACATCACGCCAGTTGCCCTTGAAGTGTCATCTTGCCACAACATTGTTGCATATTTTTCTGTGTTCATTCAGGCTGATTGTTTGCATTCCACCACTTTCACTAGGCATTTCTCAGACCTATTGTCACATGTGTGACATGGCTATGGTGCATGCCATCTGTGTGATGGCATGTGTCATGTATGTGTATTGGACATGCCAATCACAGGCCACTGTGTGATGGCACTGCTAGTCAGCATGCAGCAAATGTGTTGTTCTTCCACCTTGGTGTCATCAATGTGTGCCATTTGCCTCCCCTTCATACGCAGTGACGGTGCATGCATGGGAGGGTTATAGTCATGTGGGACATGTGTCAATGAAGTACTGGTTCTGTTGCTTCTCAGCCCTAATTGTGTGCCATGGTGCTAATGCCTGTTCCCATTTCTTTTCTTTCATGTCTTTGCAGGGGATGACGCACTTGATACTGCTGGGGTTGTGGAGATGGTGCAGACCCAGGAGGGGTCTCAGGGCTGACCGGGCACCAGTGAGGGACGTGGTGTGGTGGTGGGTGAGAACCCACACTTGCTGCAGACCATTCTCTCAAAGGGTGACTCTGGGTGCACCTCCCCCAAGCTCTATTCAGGTGTCGATTCAGATGATGAGACCCATGTGTGGTCACAGGTAAGTGTTTCTGTGAGGGATTCTGTTCTGTCCGACCCACCTGCACCAGGGGTAGAACCCTCAATGGGGATGTCAGTGTTGGTAGGTCCGCCTTTGGTGGTTACGGACGCAGGGGCACACTCCGCAACATCTGATCCTGTTCCTGGGCCAGCAGATCAGAGGGGGAATGCAGTCCTGCAGCCTCAGGCAGTGCCGGCACAGCAAGGCGCAGTTCGCCTTGCCCCAGACAGGTGTGATGCCCGCCGACGCGGTGGCCGTACGCCACCTGGCAATACCGCATGGGAGCAATCCATATACGGTATGGCAAACCAACAGGCAGCATCAGCTGAGATGATGGCTCAGGCCATGGATAGGGTGGCCACTTCCATTGTCCCCCAAGAAAGGCTGATGGAGCAACTACAGCAGGCAATAGACTCCAATTGCCAGTCACACAGGGAGGACATGTTGGCATCCAAAAGGGACAGACAGGCGGCACTGGAGACTCTGCGGGAAGCCATTTCCATTGAGTCCCAGGGCCACAGGGAAGCCCTGAGGGTGGAACTCCGTCACCTCAGAGTGACTCTTGTTGAGCTTGAGGCTTCAACTGACACGAGGACAGAACAGCAGCTGGGGCGTCTCACACGTACGCTCTCAGCTGAGATGCAGGCAACTCAGGAGGAGGTCCGGGCATCCCGTGAGTTGTTGCATGGGGACCTCCGCACGATTATCCTCCAGAACCAGATCTTCCACACCCGCATGCTTGCTGCCATGGAGGACCAGACTAGGGCTTTGCGTGGGCTGCCTCCCATAGTGTCACCACCTCCTGATGTAGCTGCAGAGGGTGGGGAGAGCGACAGCAGCGATTCTCCCACAATAGGGTAGCCGTGCAGGCCATGAGCCCATGGAGGTGTTTTTTTTCTCACAGAATCCACACAGGTGGGTTTTGCTGTGCATCCTGTCCTCGGACCTCCTGGGTGACCTCCCCCACACCCCCTGGCCCATACATGGCCATTTTTGATTTTTGATTTTTGATTTTTGAATTTAGATTTTTTTTTCAGTGTGTTGCCTTGTGTGGCTCCCGTGGGCATCCGCTGTATTGTGGCTGGGCACATGCAGGCTTGTCCTGAATTTGGGTTAGATGCTTGGGTTTGTGAGACACACACCCCTCCTGCTTCCCGTTTCCATGGGCTTGCAAAGGGTGTGCCCAAGTGACATTGACTTACACAGTGACGTTGGACTCCCATGTGCTGTGTGGTCAGTCTGTAGTCAATACTGTGTATACATTCCTAGTGCATATTGTTGTTGTATTGTACACTGCATGGTGTATTGATATGTGCCTCTGCATCCATCTCATCCTCCTGATTTGCAGGTCCATTCCTCATTTCTTCACAAGGCCGTCTACTTTGGAGATGGAGTCCATGTTGTAAGCAGTGCACCTACACTTTTGAGTGGCGCCAACACTGTACAGTTGGAAGTGGTTGAAGTGCTGGCATTATCAGGTAGTGAGACTACTAATTTTTTGAAATTTGTACTGTCATGTTTATGGTAGGCTTGAGGTTGTGTAGCTGATTTGTATTATTGCTAAATATTTGCTCATGTGTGTTGTTGGTCATGCATTACTATGACCATTTCATGTGTGGCCAGTTTCCATTAGGGACACTGAACTTTGTGACACTTGTGTCACGTTGTGGGGATTACTTTGTTTGATCTCACATTGCATGACAAGCCATGGTGTGTTGTGTGGTGGTGCCGGTGAGAGGTTGGGTGACATGGCACTGTTCTCATGTTGTATTTTGCAAGTGGGTATTCATTTTTGCTGCATAGAAGTGTGTCTTTTGATGACACCGCATTGGTGGTGTTGTGTAGGTAGGGATGCACACATTGTAACACTTCCAGGTGAACAATCTCAGGCTGCTATGGTTGTGACAGTTGACTGTCCCTTCATTCATCATCATTGTCTGATTGAGGCATCATTGATTGTCAGATGCTATGTGCCAGGGCTGTGTGCACTCCACAGGGGTGTGATTTCTATGTGAGTTAATTAGCCACCAGCTGTGTACGGGCTGCCTCACCCCGTGCCCTTTCCCCTCCCATGCGCAGCGGGCTTGCATGTGGTTGGGGATGTGGGGGCACCACCATGTCCACAACCAGGCCCCGGCGTGTTGCAACATTGTGCAGGACACATGCTGCCACTATGATCCTGCACACTACTGGGGGTGCGTATAACAGCTGCCCACCAGAACTGTCAAGGGAGCGAAAGCGTGACTTGAGCACTCTGAATGTGCGCTCCACTATGCCCCGGGTTGCAATATGGGCTGTGTTGTATCTTACCTCGGGAGGCGTGATGGGGTTCCGAATTGGCGTCATCATGTGGGTGCTCAGAGGGTAGGCACTGTCCCCTTGGGAGGTGGTGATGGGTATCATTAGTGGGGTAGTGACATTACTCTGTATCTGACATGCATGCATGTGCAGTGGCATTTATACTCACCAAGCAGCCATTCATCACCATGCCGCCCAGCTTCCATGTCCCGGTTTAGAGTTGACATTCTGTAAATGAAGCTGTCATGGGTGGACCCTGGATAGTTGGCATATACTGAGGTGATGATTCCTTTGGCATCACATACTACCTGGATGTTGATGGAATGCCAGTGCTTGCGGTTGCCCTGGGGGGACGTAGAGCAACATGGGTGCAATCAATGGCACCTAGCACTTTGGGGAATTGTGCCACCCCATAGAAATCCTGGGCGGCAGCCTGCCTTTCTGCAGGTGTTCTGGGCAGGTATATGTGCCTGCGGACTGATGGGCGTGCAGTGATGATGGCCAACACCTGGTGTAGGCACCGTGACTGCGTGGCCTGTGACACCCCCCCACTATGGCACTTGTCCGCTGAAATGATCTGGTAGCCAAGAAGTGCAGTACATTGAGGACCTTCTCCAGGGGGGTGAGTGCTTGGGAGCAGAGGGTGGGTGATGTGAGGTAATCCTCCCACTCACTGACCAGGTCGAGTATTATGTGAGGTGGAAACCTGTACCTCCCATACACCTGGTCATCAGGCATCCCAAAAAGGCTGGTTCTGGGTGTGAAGATTCTGGCCCTGACTATCCTCCTCCTGCGGTATCCCATGGCCACTGCTACTAGGAACGGTATATTCGTCCTGGCGTATGAGCTTGTTTGTTGTTTGCGCGCACTTTTATGCTGCGCGTGTCGACGTACACCTGCTTCCTGCGAGTCGACGTACGCCGGCTTTATGCAGGCGTACGTGTTTCTGGATTTGACTATCTTTTTTGGCGCGTTGTAGGCGACCGTGTAAATCTTCCCACCCACCACAGGAATACATGTAGCCCGCTCTCCCAGGCCCAGTTGCGTGTGAAACTTCCCGCGCACCCCTGAAATACACGTACCCAGCCCAATCGTGTGTGAAACTTCCTGCACACCCCGAAATACACTTACCCTGCTGGAATCGCGTGTGCAACTTCCCGCGCAGCCCTGAAATACACGTACCCGGCACAATCGCGTGTGAAACTTCCCGCGCACCCCGAAATGCACGTACCCTGATGAAATCGCGTTGGCACTTCCCGCGCACCCCTGAAATACACATACCCGGCACAATTGCATGTGAAACTTCTCGCGCACCCCTGGAATACACGGACCCAGCCCAGTCACGTGTGGAACTTCCCGCGCACCCCAAAATGCACGTACCCTGCTGAAATCGCGTGTGGCACTTCCCACGCACCCCTGAAATACACGTACCCAGCACAATCGCATGTGAAACTTCCCGCGCACCCCTGAAATACACATACCCGGCACTATCGCGTGTGGAACTTCCCGCACACCCCTGAAATACACGTACCCAGCCCAATCGTGTGTAGAACTTCCCGCGCACCCCGAAATGCATGTAGCCTGCTGAAATCACGTGTGGCACTTCCCGCGCACCCCTGAAATACACGTACCCAGCACAATCGCGTGTGAAACTTCCCGCACACCCCTGAAATACACATACCCAGCCCAATCGCGTGTGAAACTTCCCGCGCACCCCAAAATACACTTACCCTGCTGGAATCGCGTGTGCAACTTCCCGCGCACCCCTGAAATACATGTACCCGGCACAATCGCGTGTGAAACCTCCCGCGCACCCCTGAAATACACGTACCCAGCACAATCGCGTGTGGAACTTCCCGCGCACCCCTGAAATACACATTCCCCGCTTGGCGTTTGCTGTTTGACAGTCCTGTAAACTCGTCCAGGGTTAGCGCAGCCCTTTGCGCTGAATTGGGACTTTTGATGGATTTTCCTTGCGCGAGGGCGTTCTTGGTGGCGTAACTGGCGGTGCTGCAGGGTCGCTGCGCCACTCTGCGCCACGGCTGGTTTTGGATGCTAAAATCCATGAATACGCTGTGCGATGAAATGGATTTTATCGCACGTGGCTGGCGCAGTCTATCGCACGGGAACACTGTGCGCCAGCCGCGTGCGCCACTTTTATGCAAAATTTCATGAATTAGCCCTTTAATGTGTGCTGAGGATCAATCTCAAGGGAGTTTGTTCAAGAACTCAAACACTAATTTGCAAAGATTTTTCGGCATGTCGATACTGAAAGACGAGATTTAAAAACTACATCCTTCCACGCTTTTCCAAAATACATAGTGACTCAGTCTGTGATTTCGATGATTCAAGATCTCAAGTGGATAATCACAAAGGCTACGAGGATCTATGAAGAACAGAACAAAACCATCCCCCAAAACTAGATAAAAAGAACCGCGAACAAATGCCTGCTCCAGCCACCATTGAGGTAGCTGAAGTGACGAGTACTCCTCAGTTGGACCAGGGGGTCGAAAACGTATTCCTCTGCTATTAAGTAACCTAATAGACAGAGAAGACCCTCTGTTCAGAGCCAGCTGACTAGTCCTCCACCGGGTATACAAAATATTGATCCCACAAAACCAGAGACTTGCATTACTATACAGCATGTAGGCTCAAAGCCTAACCTGGGCAATAAGTATGTTCCCCCTACAGAGAGAAATCCTCAGAACCTAGGATTGCATTCCCGGGGAAATCCAAGTCAGCACATCCCCAGAGGGAGAAGTCAATCACACATCTTAGGACTAATTACCAAGAAAATTACGCACACCCTCCTCCTGGGTTCCAGGATAACAGGTCAAAGTACCAAGGTGAGTGGAGATCCAATAACACATACAACAATAGTTCTCAGCGCTACCAGAACTACTCGCCTAGAAAAGACAGTTACCCTTCTAGAGAAGAACAGAGACATGACCAGAGAAGGCACCATAGTCTGGAGAGTAGAGAAAGAGGTTTATAACTTGAGCAACATGTCAAGGAATTGACCAAAAGCATTGGCCAAATCATGAGATCCCAACAGGGAAATCCTGATCCTAATGCTTACAGAAATATTGGCCAGAATGCACCAGCAGGTCAGGGTGGACAATAATGGGAGTAAATAGTTCCAGTGAAAAATAGGCAAGGAGAAGAGGTAAGGGGAAGACAACAGAAAATATATACGAAGCCTTATAGGGCGCTACTTTTACCGGAAGTGAAAATACCAGACTTTGCTGAAAAATTGGCAAAGGCCAATCGTGAACCCTTTTTATTCCTTGAAATAAAACCAGAGACAAAAAAGTGAAGTTTAGTGAGGAGAAAAACTTGACAATTACATTTGAAAAAGAAGGGAACTCTATGGAGATGAAACCCAGTGTTTGTGAAAACAGAAAAAGACTATCGAGGCTGAGTACCCCAAAAGGTAAAACACCAAACACGGGTTACAAAGGAACATACAAAGTACTTTATTCTATACTGAATCCAATTACAAAAACAGAGCAAAATCAGATAGCTATCGGCCGTCAGTACAAAACAACGAACTCCAGCATGGTTCAGTGTGTTCAGTGAGAGACGCTGTACATTAGAATGCATTCGCTTTTTATACATTTAGTGGGCTCTATGCCCAATCCCACTTCGGGTTAATATCCCTTTTAATATATCACCGATCTAGGGTTTGTGCCAAGTCTCAAATAACTGCATATAACTGGTTTGCCTTTAATACATGTATCAACAAGCATATGCAATAGCTGTGTATTCTAAAGTTTTCCATGCAGGCCTTCTTAAACATTAATACAATGTAGTTAAACAGATGTTCTTTGTTCAGTATTTGAATACATTGTCTCAACATATGCTCGTGGATTAGTTTTCATTGTACGAGTAATCCTTCTACTCATAGGTCAGTGAAGGACAAGGTCTCAGTTCATGACCTCAACAAGTGGCCTGCAGGCAAATTACACATTAGCTATGTACAGAGGTCAAGACAGCCATGTTGCATTCTGCAATGACATCGTCCACCATTTTAGCTCACAGGTTGACTTTCACACAACAAATCCTAAAATGGCGCTTTGACCTAAAATGGCAACTTACATGGATTTAAGGTCAGGACCTTGCAACACAGATTTCTTTCACAAGCGACTTTCGAGCAGCTTGGCTTAGGCCAATATTAAATATGTTTATTACAATAGGAGGCACGGTATACTTTCTATTTCGACAAACCCTCCTTTTGGCCTATGCCAACTGCTAAAAACTACTTTGCATCTTCTTGCAAATAACTCCATGCATCATTGTCCAGGCACCCTGAATCACTATCACAAATATCTATTGCCATTAGGTCTTTTGCTAAAATATCCTTCAATACGTATTCTTTGGAAGTCTTATCTGGGGCATACACTTTATGTCCTATCGAACTTATCGCTTGTGCGCAACATCCCCCTAGTATCGAACACATACCAGGCAGACACTGAATACAACAACAAAGAAACAACAGTATTCCCAAAATAATCAATAAGACCGAAAGCACCTTCCAACCCCAAGATCACAAGAAGTCCCAGAACCAAGCGCTCAGATCCCAGTTTCCCTCGGGAACATGCACTTCGGAACTAAGGACGTGCAGATTCTGTATTGCCTTGAAGATAGTTGGGGAGGAATCTGGTACGAAAACACAGCAAGCAGACCCCACTAATTTGCATACTCCACCACGCTCAGCTAGAATGACATCTAATGCCATTCGATTTTGAAGTGCTACTAATCTTATCGCCTTTTGTTCTAACGTCATATTATAGAGTATGTCCGTGGTCCGGTTGATGGTTCTCTCCAGTACTCTCGCTAGTTTTCTGATATCTTCTGAATTTTCTATCTGCCCCCAAAATGGCACAACTGATTTAGCTATATCTCCCAAGACTTGTGCTGGGGTGTCACCATTCCCATCCCGCCATGGACGAGCCTTCGAAACTTCTTTTGTACTAGCTATAAACACCCCAGGTAACAGGATCCCTAAATAACAGGTTCCCTGCCAATCCCTGGGTAACCATGGAAATGCTACATTACCGCAGACAAAGTAGATAGGTTCGCCTACATACAAAGGTCTGTTCTCTCCAGTCAAATTTGCAATGTTGGCACAACCTAAACATTTTCCCATTGACTGAGTTCCATTCCTCTGTATGCAAAAAGAAACTGAATCGGGGCTATGGTCAACAGTGTAAGAAGGAGGCATGGCATCCTTATTGCCTATCGGAGCCATTTTAAAGGAAATCAAAGTTTGGAAAGGACGAGACAGTTTGTCAGAAGGCCTAATAGAAGCAACATTCGGTTTACTCCTATTTGCAAAAAGCAAGCATCCCAGGGGAGTCAAAACACGTTTCTCAAAACTATTCAAATTGGTGCATTCAAAGTTCCCTGAGATGCTATCATTCCATCGGCCAAAGAACAGTGCTCTAAGAGAAGCATAGCAGGCAGCTGTCAATGGTAAGGGATGAATATACCAACCTAGCCCCTTATCCCCGTGTTGTGGTAAATGTGAGCAGACCCAGCAGTTGGATTTATTAACAATGGCATGTGTAGCATTCATGATAAGTAGTAGTGTTATTATGGTACCTTTGTATGTGCTGGGAATCCCGAGGGGATAAAGTGTGCAAATGTACAAAGGGAGTAGGAATAATGGGTGCACTTTCAGTAGGCAACAAAAGTTCTAAAGAGTGAGTTTCCTCGAGGTACCATAATCCTAAGGCAGCGACTATTAAAAAAACAAATATCATTACAAAAATACAGCAATACGTTTTCGGGGCCCAGGCATTTTGTCCATTATCCCGGTTGGTCACCCCCTTATTTACAAGTCCAATACGAGTGGCGGCGGTAGCAGGCATTGTAGTCTTCGGATGGAAACCCCAATGTTCGTTGCTGGCGACCCCCCGGTCGCGCGATTTCTTAGTCCTTCCACAACCCTAGCCAACAGAATGCCCTTTTCTCAAATTTGGGCAAGAGCAAGCCCACGATGTCTCTTTTCCTTCTCCGAATGCACAGCCGAACCGTGCCGTAAGTCTATCTTCGTGGTCTCAAGTTGGTCGTACTTTTCCTGGTACTGATTGATCCGGAAACTATATGTCATCACTTCCTGCTGGAAACAATGTGTCGGAGGCAAGTGAAGAGGCTGAATTTGAAACAGCCGTTTCCGGGTGCAAAATTTGTGGAGAGTGTGGAGACAAAATGGCAGCTTCCCCAAGCCTCCCGGGCTCAGAGATATTCTCCGACACACTCTCAATGCTGCTTACTGCTTTGGGATCATTGGTTGCAGTATCAGCAAGGGGTTCTGTTTCTTCTGTAGCGTGTGGCACAGGGCGAGGAAGTTTCTTGATGTGTGACATGTGGATCCAGTCCTTTCGTCCAGCTACCCGCACCACTGTCTGGGTGACCAACAGGACCTGGAATAGCCCACGCCAGCGAGGCGCGAGGCAGGAGGTGCGCTCAAATGATTTGACGAGCACCCAACTCCCAGGTCGTATGCCGTGGCCCGGGCCCTCGTATCGTACAGGTAAATCTTCTCGTACCTGGTGGTAAATCAAATACAGGTTTTTAGTCAATTGGCTACAATAATCGGAAAGTAGTACATTTTCAACATTCTTTAAAGTTCGGCATTTTGGAAGATTCCAGATATTGGCAGGTCTCCCCATTACCACCTCAAATGGAGAGAGCCCAGTCTTAGTTTGAGGGATTGTATGCATGGCTAGTAACACGATCGGTAAGGCGTCCGGCCATTTTAGTTTGGTGCCGGCACACGTCTTAACGAGCTTGTTCTTGATGATACCGTTGTCTCTTTCTACTAGTCTGGCGCTTTGAGCATGTCTGGCCGAATGGAACCGTTTGTCAATTCGTAACGCTGTACATATCTGTAGGATTACAGCGGCGACAAAATGTGAACCATTGTCCGACCAGATAACTCTCGGCAAACCAAACCGGGGGAAGTACTCCTTTAACATGGTTTTTCGCAGTGGTCATGGCTGTAGCATCTTTAACAGGGAAAGCCTCAACCCATTTACTAAAGGCAAAAAGGACCACAAGGACATACTTTAAATTGTTGCATCGTTCCATTTCAATAAAATCAAAGTGAATAACTTCGAAGGGGACAGAAGGTGGGCCAAAACTTCCGCTTGGAGTTGATGTCCCCTTTCCCACATTGTGTTGTAGGCAAATCATGCAGTTCTGGACGTAGTGCTGGGCAATTTTTGAAATCTTGTCATTTGCCCAAACTTTTTCTAACATTTTCGTAACCTGCTGGGCACAAACATGTGTAGGGCCGTGTGCCATGACAACCATCATCATGACATAGGCGTCAGGTAACAGCCTTCGACCATGTCCACCCGACACCCATCATCATCAAGTTTCCCCAAGCCTTCAGCCCACCTCTTAGAGTCTTCCATTGTGGCATCAGCTTGGATATCCCATACAGACCCAACACAGACCAAAGTCTCCCAAAGTTGTGAACCACCCCAAAGGCATACTGACTATCAGTATATATATTTACTACAAGCCCTTTGGAAAGTTCACAAGCTCGGGTCAATGCTATAATCTCTGTGGCCTGCGCAGAATTATGCGTAATTCTCTTAGTTTCCACAACCCTGCTCAATGTAGTGATTGCATAAGCGGCTGTGGATGTACCATCCGGAAGTTTAAAGCAGGAGCCGTCACAAAACAGCTCTCCTTGCGGATTATCCAAAGGAGTATCTTTCAAATCAATTCTGCCCTTTGTTTCTTGTTCGGTCGTATACAAACAATCATGTGACTCTTCATCGCCGCAAGTAGTATCTTGCGGAAAAGGTAGGAGTTCAGCCGGATTAAGGACACAACACTACTTAATTTGAATGTGAGGAGCGAACAAGATCAATTCATATCTTGTCAACCGTGCTGAAGTGAGGTGTTGCGTTTGAGTTCGGTTCAAGAGAACATCTACAGAGTGAGGCACCATCAGGGTTAGATCATGGCCTAGGACCATTCCCTCACTCTGTTTTACAGACGCGGCAGTAGCAGCGACAGCGCGCAAACATCTTGGCAAAGCGCATGCAACAGGATCAAGGGCGGAAGAATAGTAACCGCATGGCCTATTCTTCCCTCCTTGTTCCTGCGTTAATACAGCCAAAGCACATCCATCACATTCATGCACAAACAATACAAAGGCCTTTTCATAGTTTGGTGTGCCCAAAACTGGTGCAGAACATAATGCAGTCTTAAGCAAGTCAAAAGACTGCTGGTGTACCGCGTTCCATGGCAATGGTGAAAAAATGCCCTTCTTTGTCAAAACCACCATCGGTTTGATCGCTAGTGAGAAGTTCGGGATCCACAACCTACAGTTAGAAGCCATACCTATCAAGGCCCTAACTTCCTTCTGTGTATTTGGGACAGACATGCCAGAAATATGTTTTATTCTTTCAGGTGTCAATCTTCTTCCCTCCTTTGACAGGAGATAGCCTAAATAGGCGACCTCCTGACAACAATATTGAAATTTTTTAAGCGAAGCTTTGTGACCATGGTTAGCTAGATGAATAAGTAATAACACAGTGCCCTCCTTACAGGCACTCTCAGAGTCAGCAGCTAGAAGCAAATCGTCAACGTACTGAAGCAAATGACAGGTAGAGGGCAATTCAAGGGTATCAAGTTGTTCTTTCAAAGCCCTACTATAAATACTAGGACTCTCTGTGTACCCTTGAGGTGCATGAGTAAATGTAAACGAGCGTCCCCCTAAGGTAAACACGAACAAATATCTACTATCCTTGTGTATAGGAATACTAAAGAACGCATTCTTTAAGTCCACAACACTAAAGTAAGTAGCTGTAGCTGGAATCATGGTTAGGATCGTCGTTACATCAGGCACAATTGGAAATTGTGGTGCCACAACTTTATTAATGGCACGTAAATCAATTATAAAACGGAATGCAATTACATTATAGCCTTTCTTGTACACAGGTAAAATCGGACTATTACACAAACTTCCTGAAATTTCTTCAATCACACCGCGGTGCACAAAATCGGAAACAATACATTTCAAAGCTCGCTCGCCCTCAACCGAAATCTTATACTGGGGAATGCGTGGCAGCTCAATTCCATGTTTCAAAACTATCTTAACAGGCTCGATCTGTAAAACACCGACATCATTGTCGTCGACAGACCACAAGCTCTCTGGTACATCAATGAATTCTGGAGGCAAAGGTCTAGTCAAAAATTGCAAGGCAGAAAATTGCTGTGGTGAAATCGTCAAGCGCACTCCATCAGAAGAACAATAAATCACTGCATTTAATTCTTTTAACAAATTCAACCCCAGCAAGTTCTCTCCACAATCCGAAGTCAACAGAAAGGGACACTGGTCCGTAAAGGGACCCAAAGAAATAGGTACCGGCATAGAAACCGGACAAACAACTGGTGTACCGGAAAACCCTACAGAAACATTGGTTTGCCCTGACAGTGGAATGTTTGGAACCCGCGAATGATCAATGGAACACTTCTGTGCTCCAGTGTCTATCAAAAACTGATGTTTCCTATTTCCCACCACCATTTCAACGTAGGGACCTTTCTGATTGACGGGAATAGGTGTAGGTTCCAAACCCTGCTTCGGGCAATCCTAACGAAACAGAATATCATCAAAAGGAAGCTCTTCAGATAAATATGCAGCGGAAGAATTATCAAATATATTCCTAGTGTCCGCACTCAGAGTCTGATTGTCCTGCGAAAAAGGTTGTTTAGGGTCCTGTGGAAACTGACCTCTTCCAGGGCCCCCTACGCCCGGGCGACCTCTGGATCGCCTACCCATATTACCAAATGTATTATTCGTCCTTTGTTGAAGGATGGGGCATTGTGCTCGCCAATGACCCTCTCGATGACAATAAGCACACTGGTTAATATTCACAGGACCCAAGGGCACATTCCCCTGCGGGACATACTGACCTCTAACCTGAGAACTACCCCCTCTGGGGCCCCTAACAATTTGCTGCAATAGCACTTTAGTTTTTAAATCGCCTTTCCGTTTTTCAATCCTATCTTTTTCATTATTGACACGGTTCTCATAGTACTGAGCCATGTGCAGTACTTCTGATTGTGATTTCGCCTGCCAAGCGCTCTCAGAAGACATAATCTGTGACTGGATGTCAGGCAGTAATCCACGTACAAATTTGTCCACAATTAATCTTTTTCCAGACTCTGTGCCTAAGTCTTGTCCACTGAAATCCGAGAATACCTGTTCGAACCGATTAAAGAACTCGGTAGCACCTTCAGACTTTCCTTGGACACAGGCCGTAAGCTTGTCCCAAATAATTATCTTTTCGGGAATTATGGTTTTTAATTTAGCAATGATTCTATCAGGCAGAGTTAATATCACCTGTTGCGGTCTTTCGCCAGCTGGCCTTTCCCCATCGACTCTGGTTATATTCGCCCATGTATCTCCCAACCAGGGTACATCGTCAATAGTTCTAACTTGTTTCCATAAATCTACGGGCAGGAGTACAGGAAAAAACAAATCAATGTCACCTAAGGTGAACACTGAGGATTGCAAAACGGATTCCATCTCCTTATAGAACCCTGTTGGATTTTTCCTAATATCGGGGATAGGTTGCCTAATAGTATTCACTTCCTGTCTTGAGAATGGGACGTGAACAAACTGTGATACATAATGTGCAGGAATGTTCACAGCGACTATATTATTTACAGCATCGGCCGCAACCTCAACCTTCGGGACAAATGTCGGAGGAACCTCTGAAGTGGGAGAATGGAAAAACAGGCTCCCGACCTTCCCCTCTCGCGCCTGGCCTAAAGGATCACGGCCCAGACACCCGCCACGAGAAGAGTTTGCCCATCTACCAGACGACCAAATACCCTGGTACAGGAACATACGGATGTGTCCATCTGCCTGCCCAGCAGCCCGCCCTGCCCATGCCGATACCTGCGGCACGGATCAACTAGACTAAAACCTACACGTCGTTAGAGATGCCATGACGACCTAGCCAACGGTCAGCACACCTGTGCCAATATACACACTGGACACTCCCGCACCAATCTACACAAAGAATATACTCAGTGCTATGACGTAGGCGACAGACATACTCACGGACGTGCATCTTTATTATTTTCCACATAGGCTCTCAAAATGCAGAAACGCAAGACGCATCATGAACTCATCTAAAGAGCTTGCTTACGCTTCTCCTAAAACCCAGGTGCCATAATGAGAAATATAACGAAGACACGATACTAATCATAAGACAATATGCTACTATAACCTAAAGCGCCTGTGCACCAAACGGTCCCACCTATACACCAGGCCTAAGTAGGCCGCAAGCAAGAGCTCCCATGGACGTTAAAAGAACAAGAGTCAGGTTGCTGATCCTGCAGAATGAGCCTGGCGAAAGCAGACAGCCAAGGTCGTAATGTTGCAAACCCACATTCCAAAAGCAGACCATCAAGGGCACGATGTTGCAACCTCGCACGCCGCGCACCAACGTTAAAGTCACACCTGCAAATTAAACCAAGCACACAGTGGAAAAACAATATTAATTGTGCAGAATTCTGCCTCAAACACGGTCCCACCTCACGTGACCAAGCCAAACCTGACAGGATGCCAAGCCCAGGAGAAAGAAGGCGTCTGGATCCCTCGTTACAAGACACAGGCAGATACACTTAAAAGGCTCAATGGACATCTGCGACAGTGGGAGTAGTCGGCTTTCCAGCTCATGAATAAGTCCTCACATTGTCTGCACGTACTCATAGTGAAACATTGTTGCAAATGACAGGTACACCGAGAGCTGGGAACAGCGATGGTCCCAGGCTGGGAAGCTCGCGGGTGCACCAATCAGAACATGGGGCTCTTATCACTGACGCCATTAACATTAACCAATCATCAGGAGTCTTCATGTAACAATTCTCATGTATCTAATTGTAGGGACAAACCAGATATATCACCTGACTAACCCTTGTCCACTAATATTGTTCTCTATACGTATGCTATACTAACCCTACCACTCGAGCAACCAATTAAGAGTGGCGATAGGTTTTTTGCTAACTTTCTAAGGTGACGCAAGTAGCGCGTCATACTAAGGTAAAAAGGGCCTGCGAGCCCCACGATTGTGTGTGTGTCAGGACGGACACGTACGATCCTTGACCCATCCCTGCCGTTTTTGTATAATAAACAGCAGAGTCACCTTGCTTCTTGTGTGTGTCTCATACTCTATCTCTTCTGGGATATACGGGAGGAGTTGGGGCCTCCCTGCCCGGAGGTCTGCGGACGGCCCGGCCGACCCCGGCAGAATTTTCCCCCCGACAAGTTGGAGGCACTGCTGAGATCTGTTTAAGATCCGCCTTTTTTATTTTTGCTTTTTCCAGGCACTCCAGTTGCGAGGAGGCCCGGCGGCGCGGCCCCCTCTGCCGTCGCCCCCTTCTGAGAACTACAGGACCATCGCGGAGCTGCGAGAAGACCGGACAGCGCAATCCGGATATTGGCCCTCGGGAGCCGGTTGAGAAGTATCCCGCCCGCGGTTGGCGAGTGTCCAGACGTGGTCCAGACGAGGGGAGGTGACGAGCCGCTTGGAGGGGTGCACGCAGTCGAGCGGCCCCGCATCAAGAGAACTTGGTGAGCATGCCACGCACAACAAGCAATGTGAAATTGTGAGGGAGGGGGGAGGAATTAAATACGGGAGGTGGGAGGTGTTGCACAGGTGCGCGGCGAAGGTTTGACAATTTAGTGTTGGAAATGGAATGAATGGTAGCCGAACAAGTGCGAGGGCAGTCGGCTACGTTACGCCAAGGGAGGGGGCGGAGCACGAAAACATCACGTGCGGCCACTCGTAGACACTGATTGGCCTAGGTCGCGACTACGTGTAAGGGTGTGTGTGTGTGGTTTCCTACGATTTGGCATTTATTGATCAATGAGTAGATGAGGATCCCCATTGTTCGAAGAAGACACTCGATAGATAGATGACCTTTCCCTGTAGGCGGTAGCTAGTTAGTTGCCCAATACGGAAGATAATTGGCTGGTTAAGCCCTCCTGTCGAGGGGCGTATCACACGCGAGGCGACGCAGCGTGCGCAGTCCGATTATATTATTGATTTGATTACCTTGTTCCAGGAGTGACAGGAAGACAGCTGTAAGGGTAACGGGGGTAGATTGCAAGTGTATTTTGAACTTAAAGAATATATGAAGAACTTACCAGTAGCTTGAAGAGATCGGTGACGTCACCAGTAGGGCTTTCATAGGATATCGCGAACACAAGGCATCTCTGTTTTGAGAGTGATGGGGAATAGAAGTGTGGTAAGGGAGTGGAAACGGAGATAAACGGTAAATGAGTTTATCGGGGAAAGGCGAAACAGGGAACGTGGCTGCGCACGGAGAACGCCGGCCACGGCAAGTGTAGAAGGGGGAGGAGCACGTGAAATTAGGACGACTGTATAAGAACGTCATAAGGGGTACGCAGCCGCAGGGGGCTATGTGCGCCTCGGCCGCAGGGGGCCGTAAGGGTGTTGTATAAAGAAAGAAAGACAGAAGAAAATGTACAAATGTAACATACTATATTTTTTATAATTTTCCTTAGCGGACTATCGTAAGTCCCCAAACTTACGGGGCCAGGTAACGATATAAGGCTGTATATTGTAAACTACTAGTGAGATAAACTGCTACCAGATAGGGGAAGGGTAGCAAGTGGAGCGCTACTATGTCATACGGGACAAGATCAGGAGGGTGGGGGAACACCCTCACTACCCCACTACAACACATATGCACAACACTGCCACCCCATAGGGAGAAACTGATTAAGTATAGCATAGAATGGACCCAGGGGACGGATAACAAAATGCTGACACCGTGGCCACCTAATGGTAGCTTCGATCCATATGTCCAACATTCATTATTAAACCATCTGCACAATACATATAAAGGGAAGAAGTTGGCAAACCACGTGGAGGTGTTTAACTTATGGAGGATGTTCCAGGGGTCCCGACCAGGACCAAATGGAATGTTCACTATGGGGGAAATACCGGAAGACAAAGAGATTAAGGAGGAAGGAGAGGATGGGAAACAGGGGAGTGAGGACCAAAAGAACACGGGAAACAGAGGAGAGGGAGGAGAAAAGAATAATAAAACAGATGAAATAAAACAGGAACTGAGCAATGATATACCCCTAGCAAAGGGAGTGAAAACAGAGGGAAGGGGGTTGTACCCTTTAAGAGAATTAGGAGAAATAGAAAGAGGACAGTTAAGGGCGGCTGAGGGATACTCGAACCCGGCATACAGCCCTCCACCATATGTAGCTCATAGGAAGGTGCCAGCAGGGGAGGGGTGGACTGGAGAAGACCAGACTGTGGATATAGGAAATGATGAGTGGGTAGCTGCACAGATATTATTAAAATTACGAGGTTCATTAACAGGAGAAGAGAAGGAGGTAGTAAAGAAAACAGAGGAGGATAATGCCAGGGAGAGTGAAATGAGGGGGGAAGAGCTGTTAAGACAAAAGGAAGAGATTTTGGAGGAACGACTAGCAAAATTAAGGGATGAGCAGAATGAATTGATCAAGCAGCTCGAGAGGGAGGAGAGAGAGAGAGCGAGGAAAAGGAAAGAAGGTAAGAACGAATTGGAAAAAATAAGGGAACGAACTGAGGAGCAAAGGAGAGAAGCTGAAAGGGTAAAAGCAGCAGCAGAAAGGGTATCAAGAGCAGTGCTGCGAGAAAAGAAAAGGGAAGAAGAAGAAAAAGAAAAAGAAATGGCAATGTGGAAGAGGAGGCTACTATCAGAAACAACTAAGAAATACAAAGAAGGGAGGGTGCTAGAGAGCATAGTAGAAAGAGAAAGGGTGAAATGGGAAAGGAAGAAAGAGGATGAAAGAATATTGGAACAGATGAGAAGTGAAGTGATGGAGGAATTGAAAAGGAAAAGGGAGGAAAATAGTAGGGAGATGGAGGAGAGAAATGAAGAAGAAAGAGAAGATAGGAGAAGGGAGAGTGGAGCATGGGGGGATGTATGTAGAGACACAGAAGTAGCAACAACATCAGCACAAAGGGGAGCGGTTGATGAAGGAGGAAAAGGAGAACTGGACCTAATAGACTTACAAACAGTAACGATCAAGGGGAAAAAGACCGAGTGGGGGGTGCCGTTTATGACTAGCTTTTGTAGTGAGGAAGAAGAAGGAGTGGAAAAGGAAGGAAGAAACAGTGAAAGGGAAAGCTTAGATAAACTATACATCACCCGGACCAACACAGACTCACCATGGATCAGTAGGAGAAAGGAGGAGCTGGGGAGAAGTGAGGAGGGAGAGGAAGGAATAGCGGAAAGACAGGCACATGAGGCTGCACCATCCCCATCACGCCCTCCCCCATCGCACCCTATATGTTCAACCACCTCACGCTCGTTACGCAAAATAAAACTCGCGCCCTTCACAGACGAACTGACACCCTATGCATGTCGGCTTAGAGACCTCCCTAGTCGCAGGCAGGAAAGACGAATACACATGCCCACATTAAATACAGGAAATGATGGAAGAAGGGGAAAAGATGGAGAAGAAAGAGTTACGAGCAGGGGAAATATGGACGAAGTTGAAGATGTAGAAGAAAGAGAAGAGGAGGAAGGGTGTGAGGACTCGATATTATGGAACACAAAGGGTGAAACAAGACATAACTTAATGCCACTTTTGGAGAGAGGAGGGGTTAGACCACAGTATGTCCCTTGGAAGCACATCGATAAAGAAAATATAAAATGCAGGCTCCCATCAGTAAGTGGAGGTGCGGGTAAATGGATATATGAAATGGAAAAACACACCGCAGGACAGAAACTGGCAGTAGGAGATGTAAAGGGCCTTTTAATATCAATATTAGGGGATAGAGCGGATGACATTTGGAAGAGAGCGGGATTCCACGGGGTAACAATAACAAACACATCGCATGATGGGGCACCATTCGCAAACTGCAGACATGCACTATGGCAGACACTGAGGGTACAGTACCCAGACACATCAGACATAGGAGCAATTACTTCCCGCAAGATGCGTGAGAACGAAGATCCTGTTGATTATATCCAGGAAATCCAAGAGAAGTGGCGCATGGAAACTAGAGAACAATGGGATAAAACACCAGCAATATTTTACCATATACTGGTACAAGGGCTCCCAGAAGGAGTTCAGAAACAACTAAAGAAAGTAGTGGGAATGGAAGCAAAACCATGGCCCGAAATACAACTGACTATAGTGCATCATTGCAGGACATGGCAAGGAAAAATGAAACAAAAGGAAGAGGACAGGAAAACGGAAGAGGCTAAACTAGTACAGAAAAATCTTACTAAATACACAATGGAAGGGGCACTAATAACTACACCTACAACAATGACCCAAAGCCCCACACAAGTAGTGGCTTCACAAGATTCCTCCCAAATGCCACCTTCACCGGCTATAACACAACAGGCGCCGCCAATTCAACCATACACGACCAACATGGGGGGAGGACATACAATGGCAGGAGCTGGGTATTATAATTATAACAGGGGGAGAGGAGGAATTATGAGAGGGAGAGGATACGGATATAGCACCCAACAGCAGGTGGGAGGACTTAGAAATTCCTACCCCACAGGGCAACCAGTATACCAGGACAACACAGGGAGCTTTCCATGGCAGAGTAGGGAACCACTGGTGTGTTGGAGCTGTGGACTATTAGGGCACATGTCACGCACGTGTAGAGTTAGACCAGGAACATCATCATGGAGTGATCAGGGACAACCAAGGCCCTCACAGGAACAGCTGGGCCTACCACAACAGCAGACGTTGCAACAGGGAAATGAACAACAACAACAATTAACACAACAACAGCCACAAACATATTCACTGCCACAACAACAGGTAGCGATGACACAACAACCCCAAGCACCACAAACACAACTGGGTAGGGTGACAGTTTTGGGACACAACCCTTATACCAGAAATGGCCAGTCGTTGTACCCTCAATAGGACAGCCCACAGACGGCCTTGGTGTGTCCCATCCTGTCAGTAACACCTAATAGTGCGGAGGAACCACGCATAGAGGTAACAATAGGTGACAAAAAATTATCATTCCTTGTTGACACCGGGGCGACCTGGTCTTGCATAAGGGAAGGTAAATTCAAGATGTCAGGCGAAGCCATGAACACCCAAGGATTCTCTGGGGCTAGAGGGTTGGTTCCCTTTACTGATAACATTCCCTTATCTATTGGAGATTATGATCTGTCAATTCCACTTCTATATTATAGTGCCTCACCAGTAAATATACTGGGGAGAGACATAGTGAACAGGTTGAATATGACGATCTCCTTTACTGAGGACTGCATAATTTGTTCTAATCCAGGGATTAACATGCTCACAGCACGACAGATTATGCAAGCATACTGTGGACAGACAGCGATTAGGGCGGAGCCAGTAGATGGCGAACTATTCCAGTATGGAACAGATATGGCAATTGCATGGATGCCAGGGATAGAAGGGAAAATATGGAGGAGGCCAGCAGCCTATCTGACCAGAAACACCTGTTAATGAACCAGAAGGAAAGGTGGTTCTAATGGACATTGAGAGCATTATTGCAACAGCTGATTACATTGCTGTACATGCCCAAGACAGAGAAGGAAGAGCATGGAGGGCCGTGATAGCATTAGCAGAAGGATGTAGGCTCACCCAGGTGTCAGATGAGGAGCTGTTCTCAGATGAAAATGAGGAAGGTGAAATGGTGTTTATGATGAGTGTGGAAATATGGCTAAGAGTGGCTTACAAACAAGTAGCACAGAAAATTGCAATGGCACTTGAGGCACCCGCATGCACCCCAGTCCCCTTCTTTAAGGAGGATATGTCAAAGGTACCCAAATCATTGTGGACTACTGGCCCCTATGACGTGGGGTGTATAAAAAGTATAGGGGGAGTAAAAATAAAATTGAAAAAAGGTGCAATACTCCCCAGAGTAAAACAGTACCCACTATCAAAAGAGGCAGATGAGGGCATATATGAAACCATAACGGCCCTTATAAATAATGGTATATTGGTCCCCTCAGAATCACCATGTAACACGGCTGTGTACCCAGTGCGCAAGGCTAAAGGGGGGTCTTGGCACTTCATACAGGATCTCAGGCCCCTGAACAACATAGTAGAAGGGGAATATCCCGTAGCAGCAAACCCGGCCACAATATTGTGTGGCATTCCAGCAGAAGCATCACGATTTACAGTGATCGACCTTAAAATGCTTTTTTCTCAATACCACTACACCCAGACTCACAAGATCTGACGAGCTTCACTTACAGAAACACAAAGTGGAAGCACACCAGATTGCCACAAGGGTATTGCGAACCACCCTCAATTTTCAATAGAGTCATACAGATGGATTTGGGTAACATTGAAGTGGAAAGCACAGTGTTGCAGTATGTGGATGACATAATAATTTGCAGTACAAACGAAAGAACATGCAGAGAGGACTCCTTAAAGATGTTGACAATATTGTCTGAAAAAGGTTACAAGGTAGACATGGAAAAGATACAGTGCTGTCAAGAACAGGTACTTTACATTGGTCAACTTATATCCCAACATGGAAGAAGGATTGCACTACAAAGAGCACAGGCCATTTCAAACACTCCAATGCCACAAACTGTGAGGGAACTGCAGCAGTTCCTGGGGCTGTGCAACTACTGTAGAGCATGGGTATTTGATTACAGCTTGTACATAGGACCCCTGCTTGAGGCGTTAAGGGAAGCTAATAAAGGGGAGAAAAAGCTGGGGTGGACGATGGAAATGAAAGAGGCTTTTGATGAATTGAAAGATGCGATATCAACTGCTCCGGTACTGGCATCCCCAGACTATGAGCGACAATTTTTTATATTCTCACATTGCTATTCAGCAGTAATGAAAGCAGTGTTGGCTCAAAAAACAAGCATGGGCTACAAACCAGTAGCATTTTACAGCGGCCACTTAGATCCTGTGATGTTAGGCCACTTCCCTTGCGAACAAGGTCTCGCCGCAGCTGCTTTTGCAGTGGAAAAAGCATCGGCAATCACCATGGGGTGCCCAACTACACTATTTGTGAAACATGCACTATTTGCGATATTGAATAAACCTAAATCCACCCTAACCACACAAAGAGCATCAGGTTATGAGATCATTTTATCCAGAGCTGAACTATCAATTGTTAGATGTAGCACGGCCAACCCTGCAAGGTTCCTAGCAGAAGTAATTGAGGAGGGAGATTATGCCCATGACTGTACGCAAATAACTGAAATGTACTCATGTACTAGAAAGGTTGAAGAAAACGCACTAGAGGGAGGTGAGCTCTTGTTTATTGATGGGTCATCAACTATCGATCAAAGGGATGGTGTAAGGAGGACTGGGGCTGCAGTGGTAAAAATGATGGAGGTACCGGTGTGTGTGGCAATGAAATGTGTACAATTACCACAGCATTACTCCGCTCAAGCAGCGGAATTAGTTGCACTGATCTTGGTGTTGAAGGAAAGCTTTGACAAACGGGTGACCATATACTCCGACAGCGCATATGTTACATCTACTGTCCACTCAGGGCTGTCGAAATGGAGAAGAAGAGGGTTTAGGAGAGCTGATGGCACTCCAGTGCAACATGCCCTCTTATTGGCTGAACTAATTGAAGTAATAAATGACCCCCAAGAATTAGCTTTAGTAAAATGCACTGCACACACCAATGGTGAGGACCACGTCTCGAAGGGGAATGCAGCAGCAGACACACATGCGAAGTATGCTGCATACTTTGGTGAGATATGGAACCCCCCAGAGTCACAGAGAGGGAGAGGGAAGGGAATGGCTAAGGAGATGTTTATAAGAGAAGGGTACACCCATCTCCCAGCCACACAGATTATGGAGCTACAAGCGGCTGCACCAATGGCCGAAAAAGAAATATGGGTAAAAAGAGGATGTACAATGTCACCGACCGACGCACTATGGCGCCAGGGTGGCACTGGAAAGGTTGTAATACCATTGGCACTTTTGAACACCGCCCTGAGCCAACTACATCATCCAGCCCACACAGGCAAGGAAGTAATTGCAGCACGAATTAGGGAAGACTGGTTCTGCCCCGAGTTAAATTCTCATGTGTCAAATTTTATCAGTAATTGTCTCACATGCCAACAGTTTACGGCCGGCCATACTCTAAAGGTGATAAGAGGTACTATACCCCGGCCAGAGGGACCTTTCCGGCATCTCCATATTGACTATGTTGATATGATCAACATATGTCAAGGAAATAGGTATATGATTGTAGTAGTATGCCCATTCTCTAGGTGGATTGAGGCAGGGCTCTGTTCACACCCAGATGCATTTAGAGCAGCTAAATTCCTAGTGAGGGAGGTCTTCCCCAGGTGGGGAGTGTGCGAGGTGTTAAGGTCAGACAATGGCCCACATTTCGCAAACGAAATGTTCCAGCACATCACATCCTTGCTGAACATCAAGCATAAATTTGCATGTGCATACCACCCACAGGCCAACGGTGTATGTGAACGCCTGAATGGCCTATTAAAGGAGGCAATTGCAAAGATACAGCAAACAACAAAGAAGAGTTGGTTATATTGCCTTCCATTAGCTCTATTTGAGCTAAGGAATAGACCAGGGTCTGACCACCACCTCACCCCTCACGAGGTGGTTACCGGACGTCAAATGCGCCTTCCCCTAACGCCAACATCAAGAGCATTTACCGACCACGAAAGCACAGCGAGTGTTCTTGGTGATGAAATGTACCAATATGTGTCTTCTTTGATTACTAGTGTAGTGTTTGTGTCTTAACAGCTCGAGCGCACACGGGGCGGGTCTAACAGCAATCAACAAGAAGACGCGGATAAAGAACTGGAAAAGGAAGGACTGTGTAAAATTGCTAAAGGTGACCACGTACTACTTCGCAATTTCAACAGGAATTGGAATAGTCCACGATTCACTGGCCCCCATCTGGTAGAGGAGGTATCAACGAGAGCAGTAAAGCTACAGGACAAGCGTGCCTGGAACCACCTACACGATGTAAAGATCTACAAACCCCAGACCCGCCCCAGCGCCACCGACAGGTCCATTGGGAGAACAGCAACAACATCACCAATGGAGGAAGAAAGTTCTACCACAGCCAATGGCCCAAGTGTTCCCATACCCTGTCACTCCCCAGACTCCCCAGGGACAATAACTGAAGAAGAAAGGGGTGATCCCCATACTGCCCACCCCATGGTCACATGCTCAAAGAGTAAAAATACTTCCGCCAGTTGAGCCCAAACCCCCTGCCCACCACCCACTGACCCTTCCCCCATTGCAGTAATACCTGAATTGAAGGACATTGTCTCGCACATGTACACATGTAAACACGTGAATGCTCTCTTTTCTTTTCTCTCGCACATGCAGGAACTGCGTATTATTGTACTGCTAAGAAATAGATAACTAACAAATTCACTGCCCAGGAGTAGATGGTACCCTCAGACGATAACTACCCAGAAGAATTGTCACACCAATTTGTATATGAAATAAAAAGGCCAACGTACCTGAAAAGGAAAAGGGTACGTGTCTGCTACACAGCATTCCTCTTGGCCATAGAATACTCAATGCCCCACCTCCACCCATACTTGCCTGCCCTAAGAGATAGATCGCTTAGATTAGCGTGGGAACAGCTCTTCGCCTGGGCACTGAATGACTATTTGATAGGGAGAGCTTAAAAAACAAAAACTAACATTTAATAACCAGCATATTGAGAATTTTCAGGCGGGCAACTCTAACGTCGCAAGAATACGCTGCCGGACTGCAGCAAGGTAAGAGCAAAATGCCAGTGAAATTAGCATGTGTAATAAAAATAATAGGGATTTTCATGATCACCGGGTTCTTGGCTGCCTCTGTATGGCAGTACAGATGTGCTATCAATATTATTGCTGTACCCAAACCTAACCCACCCCCATCCCCAGCTGCAACAGGTGTTACGTCAGGTGATACTAGTAAAATTGCGCACAAACAAAATAGAGTTCAACGCAGCACATACTCAGATAATAAAGGTATTGACAATTATATACAAGATTCAGCACACGTCTCAAACAACATATGGTACCAACACATGACCCGCATTGGTAAGCAGACAACAGAACATAGCTGCTACGTTTGCTCATTAATACCATATGCCATGAGCGCTTCTCAAACATTTGTTGCCACAGAAATAGATGAAAAGACAGCACGGTGCATAATATACTTGGCACTGTTCCAAACTAAAGGAAGATTTCAAGGGACAGTGGTGCATGTGGTGTGGAAAACACGAGACTCATACCCATACGAAAACAACTTCCTCAAGACTTATTTGAGTTACCACAAGAGCAGTTTACATGCTGAAGCATTCAGATACATAACAAGTGGTCCTGCAAAAGGGGAAACAAAGAAAGTAACACTGCAGTATTTACCATGTGATTGGTACGCCACTGAAGTTCCTGGTAAACCAGGATGCTGGGAGAGGCCACTGGTGACGATAACGGGGAAGGTGTACTTGGACAACAAATGGGAGATAGGAGTGGTTGGCAGCAACATGGTAACAAAAGAAACTATTTCAACTATCGATGCACACAACCACAGATGTTGGACGACTTGGATCAAGTACGTGCCCATGCTCACGTGGATAGAGACGGATGAAGACCCAATAACAATACTGCCGCTGACTGCGCCTAAGGTATGCTACCAACATAAAGGAGAGGTGGACGTAGGATACAACACCAACTGTACAAGCGTGATGGAGTTACCTGAGGGGGGAGCAGGAACAGCAGTGATAATGGACCATTACTGGGCCTGTGGAGAAAAGGCATACCACACACTGCCCCCTCTGTGGAATGGTGTATGCACGATGGTGCACGTCAATGTACCATCAGTAGTGGTACCCCAGAAGCATGTGAATGTGGCAAACTTTCCCAAAATGGATAAAGGGGACAAGAGAAAGAAGAGATCTGCACCACCTCAGGAGGAGCCAGGAAACAGGACCAACAGCAATAGTACTGTCCTAAATAGAAGGAAAAGACAAGGAGAACCTCTGGCAGGAAATTACCTATGGGGAAGGTCGGAAACGGCACTCACTTCAATTCCGCCAGAACACAGACTATTCAGCAGAGCAGCAATGTTCTTCTCCTCAATAATCCATCCGGGACTGCAGGCTTACGCAAACGCAAAATGGCTCCAGATAACTAGATGGGAACTAATGATGACCATCAATTCTACAGTAAATGGATTCAACGCAATAAAAGAGGAGCTGCGAGCTATAAGGATGGTAGCACTTCAGAACAGATATGTATTGGACCTCCTCACAGCCATGGAAGGAGGAGTCTGCGCAAAGATAGGACAATCATGCTGCACGTTCATTGCTGCCAACGATGCTGACAACGGTACACTGACAGAAGCAGTTTCACAATTGGCCCAGATGTACTCCAAAATGATGGATGAAAGTAAAGGCGTGAAAAAGGATGAGAGCTGGTTTTCGCTATTATGGTCATGGATGCCATCTTGGCTGTCAGATGGACTGAAAATTATAGTTGGTTGTACTATTTTGGCTGGAGCTACACTGATCATAATAAGATTTTGGAAGGCCCGGAAGGCACGCACCACTGACGAGTTGCTTGAAATGGTCGGTATGCACCCCTTGATGCCAGCAGATGACGGCCAGCACACAGGCATAAAAATACAAGAGAGAGAGAAATTGCGCAACCAGATCATCACCAACCACCTGGACCCACCATCGGTGAAGATCGAGAACCCAAGAAACCCCAGGAGTTACATAGGGAAATGGGTATACTGTACTCCTGGAGGAACATGTGAATATATGTATTGGTCATTTGAAGATCATGTTAACCACTATGGACATTTAGGAAGAATAACCAAGATATGGAGAGTAAGAGGAGATAACGAAAAGGATATGTTTGTGGTCGACAAGTCGACCAGAGGGGGGACTGAAGTGGGAGAATGGAAAAACAGGCTCCCGTCCTTCCCCTCTCGCGCCTGGCCTAAAGGATCACGGCCCAGACACCCGCCACGAGAAGAGTTTGCCCATCTACCAGATGACCAAATACCCTGGTACAGGAACATACGGATGTGTCCATCTGCCTGCCCAGCAGCCCGCCCTGCCCATGCCGATACCTGCGGCACGGATCAACTAGACTAAAACCTACACGTCTTTAGAGATGCCATGACGACCTAGCCAACGGTCAGCACACCTGTGCCAATATACACACTGGACACTCCCGCACCAATCTACACGAAGAATATACTCAGTGCTATGACGTAGGCGACAGACATACTCACGGACGTGCATCTTTATTATTTTCCACATAGGCTCTCAAAATGCAGAAACGCAAGACGCATCATGAACTCATCTAAAGAGCTTGCTTACGCTTCTCCTAAAACCCAGGTGCCATAATGAGAAATATAACGAAGACACGATACTAATCATAAGACAATATGCTACTATAACCTAAAGCGCCTGTGCACCAAACGGTCCCACCTATACACCAGGCCTTAGTAGGCCGCAAGCAAGAGCTCCCATGGACGTTAAAAGAACAAGAGTCAGGTTGCTGATCCTGCAGAATGAGCCTGGCGAAAACAGACAGCCAAGGTCGTAATGTTGCAAACCCACATTCCAAAAGCAGACCATCAAGGGCACGATGTTGCAACCTCGCACGCCGCGCACCAACGTTAAAGTCACACCTGCAAATTAAACCAAGCACACAGTGGAAAAACAATATTAATTGTGCAGAATTCTGCCTCAAACACGGTCCCACCTCACGTGACCAAGCCAAACCTGACAGGATGCCAAGCCCAGGAGAAAGAAGGCGTCTGGATCCCTCGTTACAAGACACAGGCAGATACACTTAAAAGGCTCAATGGACATCTGCGACAGTGGGAGTAGTCGGCTTTCCAGCTCATGAATAAGTCCTCACATTGTCTGCACGTACTCATAGTGAAACATTGTTGCAAATGACAGGTACACCAAGAGCTGGGAACAGCGATGGTCCCAGGCTGGGAAGCTCGCGGGTGCACCAATCAGAACATGGGGCTCTTATCACTGACGCCATTAACATTAACCAATCATCAGGAGTCTTCATGTAACAATTCACATGTATCTAATTGTAGGGACAACCCAGATATATCACCTGACTAACCCTTGTCCACTAATATTGTTCTCTATACGTATGCTATACTAACCCTACCACTCGAGCAACCAATTAAGAGTGGCGATAGGTTTTTTGCTAACTTTCTAAGGTGACGCAAGTAGCGCGTCATACTAAGGTTAAAAGGGCCTGCGAGCCCCACGATTGTGTGTGTGTCAGGACGGACGCGTAGGATCCTTGACCCCTCCCTGCCGTTTTTGTATAATAAACAGCAGAGTCACCTTGCTTCTTGTGTGTGTCTCATACTCTATCTCTTCTGGGATATACGGGAGGAGTTGGGGCCTCCCTGCCCGGAGGTCTGCGGACGGCCCGGCCGACCCCGGCAGAATTTTCCCTCCGACACCTCTCTCATAGGCAACTGAGAAATAGGCGACTCCGAACGCTTACTAAGCAACAGAGCCAAGTCGAGCGCCAAAGCAGTCGAAGAAGTGTCAAGTGAAAAAGCTCTCTTATAAATGATCAATAACTCTGTGGGACAACTAATCTTCCTTTTTGCACATTCATCCTGCAGGTATTCTACCATTACCTGTATCACTTTCCTCTCCATTTCCAACGTATATTGACTATATGTGTCATATACCTCAACTAGAGTTATCGATATGTCCGAAATCCATCTAATCGCGTCTTTCTTACAAATTCGCATTTCCTCCGATATCGGTTTACGACACGGAAGGAACCATTTCTGGACATACATATTCTCCTCTTCATCATCCTCATTCTGTAACTTTTCTAACTCCTTTCTATACCGAAATAACCTCTCAAAATGCTCATTTACCTTCTCCACAGTGCCTCACAAAGCGCTAGAGTATTTAGATCCCTTAACCCTTGTGGAACATCCGCATTATTTAATCTTCCCCACATTATACATAACTGAATCCCTAAACCTTCAATAAAAACATTTTCCTCAGGAAAATTATCCGTATTACAACATGTGGGAAAAACATTAGCTTGATCATCCTTCCCCATACAATGCTTATCCCAGGCAATTAACTCACGTTTCTTCTCCGGCGGTACAGTATTACGAGTGACAACTTTTGTTCCCGTACCTCGATCGATTACAAGCGGCTCAGGACCACTTGGAAGAGAGGGAGCAGGCAAATTCGATGGAGGTACTATAACTGGTGCGATAAAAAGAGGCGGAGGAGCAGGTGGAGGGACAAAAACCAGAGGAATAGGAACAACAGGTTGAGCAGGGAGAGCAGGAAAAACAGCAGGAAGAGATACAGCAGTGGGAAGAGGAACATACGGAGGTGGCGCAGAGGCACCAGGCCTTCGTTCATTTAATATTTTGTCAATAAACTCATCAGAAATATGAATATCTTTAGAAGGATAGATTTTCTGAATTCCAAGTGAGAAAGCCCTATCCATATTTTAGTCGCCTCAGACTGTTTGTTTTGGTCATATAACAATGCTTTTTCAGTGTTCGTTTTATGAGGACGTGCATATTTCTCTCTACCTTTATGTTGTTGCAACGCTTCTTTTTTCCAATTCTGAAAAACATCAAATGCTGCAGGTCTAGTCTTTTTCTTTAACAAGACTGACTCCAAATATTCAATGCGAGGAATCTCAAAACTACCATTGATTGGCCACTGAAGTTCGGAGGCATGTCTGGTTTGTCTGTGCCAAATATCATTAAATACAATACTTCCAATGCCATACTTACAGTACATAGTACATGCCGGCAACCCCTCCTGTGGTGCGGGACGGCTAAATTCCAATAATTGTCTATTACTGCGGAATAATGCCCTAAAGCAGGTAGACAATTTTCGAGGCATATCTCAAATTCTTGGTGTTACCTGGTCAATAATTGTGTCTGCAGATACAATGCGCCAAAATTCAAATTGTCAGGGTTACATTAAGAATCGGGTCACGACTCACCTGACCAAACCTAAGGAGGACTGATCGGTACTTCTAATAATCTTACCTAACTAATCTTACCTCGTGTATGGTGATTTCGGCAAATCTGCCCGCCTCGATAAGTGGACCCTCGTCAAGATGCCGTCTCAGACCACAAGCTAATCGTCCAGGGATCGGGTCGTACAGCGCTGCTGAGGTGTCGCGTCTCATCCAGGGGCCCCTTTATGTCACACCGTCCGATCCCGGTCCAATAGCGTGTGTCAACCTTCAACAATCCGGCATCAATCTTGAGGGTCCCTATTCGGGCACCAACTGTGAAAACAGAAAAAGAATATCGAGCTGAGTACCCCAAAAGGAAATACACCAAACACGGGTTACAAATGAACATACAAAGTACTTTATTCGATACTGAATCCAATTACAAAAACATAGCAAAATCAGATAGCTATCGGCCCTCAGTACAACACAACAAACTCCAGCGTGGTTCAGTGTGTTCAGTGAGAGACACAGTACATTAGAATGCATTCACTTTTTATACATTTAGTGGGCGTGATGCCCAGCCCCACTTCGGGTTAATATTCCTTTTAATATATCACCGATCTAGGGTTCGTGCTAAGTCTCAAATAACCGCATATAACTGGTTTTCCTTTGATACATGTATCAACAAGCGTAAGCAATAGCTGTGTATTTTAAAGTTTTCCATGCAGGCCTTCTTAAACATTAATACAATGTAGTTAAACAGATGTTCTTTGTTCAGTATTTGAATACATTGTCTCAACATATGCTCGTGGATTAGTTTTCATTGTACGAGTAATCCTTCTACACCTAGGTCAGTGAAGGACAAGGTCTCAGTTCATGACCTCAACAAGTGGCCTGCAGGCAAATTACACATTAGCTATGTACAGGTCAAGACGGCCATGTTGCATTCTGCAATGACATCGTCCACCATTTTAGCTCACAGGTTGACTTTCACACAACGAATCCTAAAATGGCGGTTTGACCTAAAATGGCGGCTTACATGGATTTAAGGTCAGGACCTTGCAACACAGATTTCTTTCGCAAGCGACTTTCGAGCAGCTTGGCGTAGGCCAATATTAAATATATTTATTACAATAGGGGGCACGGTATACTTTCTATTTCGACAAGTTGATTCTTTCCCAGATGTAATGCCTTCTCCACAACCACAAGAGCAGAGTATCTGAGTTAAAAGAAGAGAGACAAAGAACCTTTATGAAAAGAAAGAGTAGCAAAGAAAACCCTGGATGCAAGATCCAAGATGAACAAAATCCTAGAATTTTGACAGAAACCCCAAAACAAAAGGGCAATACTTCCTCTATGGATTTTCCTAGGCACCACAGTCCAAGAAGTAGCAGTGACACAGAACCTGTAGAAAAGGGGGCAGTCCCCATCATATTTGGAATTTCAAAGTCTATTTCCATTCCTAAAGAGTCCTTGACCAACCCACATGAACTTGACCCTGAGGAGAAGGCCCCTGAGGGGGCTTTCCAAGGTCAAGCTTATGAAATCCCAAATATCAATAAAATACACTCTGAATCATCCAGAAACTCACACTTTCTTTGTAAATTGGAGATTAAAAATGAAAGGTTTTACGTGGCTATCCAAGTTCAGGGATACTGTAATGTATTGTCTCTCATGTGTTCAGGGTCACAGGCGACATTGATATCTAGAAAAGTGCTTGAAAGTCTGAACCAAGGAAGACGAAAAAGTCACTGTAATACCCTCAAATCACTCCTTGGAGAGTTGTACAATTCCACCGGGAAGTAGATGCCAGCATTTGGGGTTACTGAAATCAGAATCAAAATAGAGCCACATCGACTCATCCATTTGGTGAGAGTTGTGGCACCCCAGGTAGCATGTGTTTTAGTTGGAAACATTTTGCTTCAGAGGCTTTCACCTCTAGTAGACTGCACAAGCCGGGTTCTCTGGACCCAGATTCGCTGTATAATCAAACTAAAGTGAAGTACCAGCTATTGTAGTTTGAATGGCACTTGCCATTTGATAGAAAACATCCTGACAGAGTAGAGATTCAGTTTCAGAACACTCAGTTCCAGACATCGCTGTCATATCTGTGAAAGAACAAGATTAAAGAGAAGGCTCTCCCACACAACCTTTGCAAATAAATCTTACTCCAAATAATGAGTGGTTCTCCACTTTAGAGGGAACTACCTTGACATTTTATCTGCAACAGATATCCTGTGAGGATCAATGTCAACTGAATAATGACTATCAAATGAGATGTTTTACTCCACGTCAAAGAAAAAGAGATCTCACATTCTTCCCTATTGCATTCAATGAAGGTAAGGAAAAAGTTCTCTCCAAAGTTTGCTTAACTCAAGAAAAATGTTTTATCAACGAAAGATTGCTTACGGAATTACGAAAGGATTAGAACATTGCCACATTTAACCTGCTAGATAAATGGGGATCTGGACTTGATGCAATGGACTCAAAATATAGGATTACCAGCAGGTGCATACTGGAGATCCAAAATGGAAATAAAAAGATGAATTCTAACAGTTGGGTCATAATGGATTTCATTTCTGATTTTTATATCGGCAACAACATACTACAGCGATTTGCAATGCATTTGGATCTTGTTAATACCAAAGTCTCATCAAGAATTGGATAAATCCAATGGACATCAAAGATCAAGAAAAGCCATTTAGGAGCGCTCAATTGCTGCTGATGTTCAACTTAAAGAAGGAAACACAACAATACACAATACACATGGCCAATGAAGACCCGAAAGAGGCAGGCCTTGTTTAATGAAGAAGCTTTAATTAATTTAAATGATATTCTTCAGCCACAGTGCCTGTCTCTACAAGCAACTCCATTAGTAGATCCCAAAGATGACACAATCTGAATTTTGGTTGCTAATCATGAACCCCAAAGTTTAGTTTTATCTTACAATACTACCAATGGAATGGAATGGCTATTGATTCCAGATCTTTTCCATGGATTCAACCAATTTTACCAATGGTCCCACACCAGAACTTTGTAGGTCAATACTGATGGTAGCAGACCAGAAACTCATCTACTCGATAAGGGTGAATTTTATGGTGGGCTACCTGGTCCCCTTGGGGTGGGGGATATTTCTTGCGAGATGCTGGAAGATGAGATAGTATTCAAAGTCGCAAGTTAGTACCTCAACACTAAGGAACCAATTACCCAGATTGACGCCGTAAGCACAGACCTCACTATCCAACTAAAAGATACCTCAGAAATAGCCATCCCTGAAATATTTCCAGGCTTCCATCGGATGGTTGGAGAATAGATCAGTTTGGCTGATGCCTGCGAGACAGAAAATCAAAAGCAAAAATTAAGACAAATAATTTTGGATTTCCAGAAATGTTTCTCTGTTGACTCGTATGCTTGTGGACATACGTCTCTTCATTATGTAACCATACCTACAGACCCTAATATGGTGCCAGTATTTGTAAGACAATACAGGTTCCCTCTAGCATGCATGGAATCCCCCACGGAAAGTATTAAGAATTTAGAATCCAGCGGGATTATTTGATCAATTTGCAGTACCTTTAATAATGCAGTACTATGAACATTGAAACCCCATGGGTAACTGAGCCTCTGTGCAGACCTAAGGGCATTAAATAAGAGGGTACATGTGTCACCATGGCCTCTTCCATATATTGATCAAGGCGTTGCACAGATTTAGGGTTCTAAAGCATGTGCTGACCACAAATTGACTAAGCGATATAGGACTGCCTTGTTACTTTTGGGGATTGGGGAGACAACAATATACATGGACCAGAACACCATTTGGGTATATTAATAGCAGCAATGAATTTAACATATTCCTAAAGTCTTGCCTGACATTGTATATAGAGGAAATGTGACCTATGTAGATGACGTACTAATCAAAAGTAAACCTATTGAGAAACATTTGGATGAGATCTGCCATGCATTGGCCTAGCTGAGAAAGCACAGTGCGACCAAACAAAAGGCTATGAAATCACAGCCAAGAGTCTTAATCCGCAGAAGAAGGAGGTTGAGGCTCTACTGATATTGAAGAACCCCACACATCTACGTGAGTTATGCAGTCTCTTAAAATTGACTAACTATAGTCATAAATTCATAGAGGATCACGCATGGGTTACTCAACCTCTGGTCAATCTGTTGAAGGCAGGGAGAAAGTGGGGTAGAGGCTCCAAAAGACAGGCTGTAAAACAACTGAAAAGAAGTGTATCCCAAGTTCCATGCTTGACTTATCCCATCATAAACAAGGTACATTTCCTGAAACAGGATTTTAAAACACCTGTTTAACCGTGGTTAAATATCACAAGGATAACCAGGTTAACACATTGATCTCTTATGCAAGTAAAACTTTACCACCTGTGGATGTAACATTTAATGAATCTGCAAAAATCACTCCTGGCAACGGTATGGGTGTAGAAAAACTAACATCCGTTGATGCATGGGAGTGCATAATAATTCAGACTTCCCACCATATTTGCAGAGTGACTGGATAGTCACGGGAGGATAGCTCAGCTGCAACGTGCTTGCCTCGGAAGCAAGACGACACGGAGCAACACAGGTTCGATCCCCAGGTCCGCGCTTAGAAACCTCTGGGTATTAAGTGCATTATAAATAGCCTATTATATCATATCATAGGGACTGGGAATGCCTCTAATTCAAGTATTACTTCCTAGATTCTTTCAATGTAAGGTTATCCTGTAGAAAAGAAATATGTTCAAAATAAGTTTAATGGCACAAGGAATATCCAACCTACAGGATTGTGTCTAAGACAATTGTCTTAAGGGTGAAGAGTTTGAAACAACCAATAATATGGAGGCATAGCTAGCTTTTCCTCATAAGGTGTATGACAAGAACACTTATCAGGGAATGTCCACAGTTTACATGGATGGATGTTCCTACCATATTAAAGAAAAGGAAGAGAAAGAATTAGCTGCCCTCGAGACTGCTTTGGTGAATGATATTCCTTTACCCGCAGCTGGTTATAAAATTGGTCCCCAGAGTAGATAGGTGGTGGAATTGATGGCCATACATAAAGCAGTACTTATTGTACTAGATCACCAGCTTCAGGAACTAGTAATCATAACTAATTTAGACCATGTTCGAAATGGATTTGTTAAACTGGAAAGCCAGAGGTATGATTTGTGCCAATAACAAACCCCGGAAACTCAGGGAGATAATCCAAATGATAGACGATTTAGTGACATCAAATAACATGACCCTAATTTGGAAGAAAATAAAGTGTCACTCAAAAGTTGAAGGTCCGATAAAACAAGAAACAATTTAGCTGATCAACTGGCCAAAACCGGAGCAATCCAATGCAAATATGAGATATGGAACATCTCCTTTGAGAAATACAAACAAGAGGATTGACTCATTCACAAACTTAAGCTGATAGCAAGCTTTCTATTCTGCAATGCGGCCGAGATGTTCCAGACCAAGATTTAATTACAGCACAAAAAGAAGATCCATTTATGGGAAGATTCAATAAATATTTAGATGATCCAGAAAGCATTATCTTACCTGACCTGGATTGACAGGCAAAAGAAAAGCTTCAAATATTGATGAAATTCCAGAAGATGTTCAAAATTCAAGATGGATCTTTGGTTAGGAAACCCAAATCTGGTTATGATCAGTGGATGGTATCTACTTCATTTTAAAGTATAATATTAAGTCATGTGCATGATGCAGTAACATCTTGTCATCAGGTTTTCAAAAGACAATGGAGATCTATGTGAGATCGATTATTGGCCACACATGGGACAGGAATTAAATATTTACTTAAAGGGGTGTCTAGTGTGTGCTCATTTCCAACCAAATTCTTTCACTCACTGGTCTCCTCTACAAAAGAAAGGAATGAACCTACCATGGTCATATCTTCAGTTTGACTTTATTGGTCCAGTGACTCATTCTGCATGTGTCAACCAAATATATTTTTAACCATTACGTATCTCAAATGGGTTGAATATCTTCCTGCTACCAATTGTACGGCAGAGACAGCAGCTATATTAAAAATGAACCACCTAGTTTCTCATTTTCCCTTCCTCAAAGGATTGAGTTTGACTGAGATAGTCATTTTACCAGTGAGGTAATAATTAAAATGTGAGAAATCCTAGGAGTAAAGAGAAAATTGCATATCGCCTACTACAATAAAAAAATTGTGGGAATTTTAAAGAAGTTCGTAGTAGTTTCTGGACTCAGATGGGACTTATGATTATCAGTCGTTCTGATAACCAGCACTGGCCAACAGGCCGGCTCTCGCCAGATATGTTATCCGCCATCTAATCTCTAGCCGGATCTTAGGATTTGGCTTGCCTCTGGCCCAGAAAACAACTGGCATAGTGTGCTTGGATCTGATGGTGCACAGTGCGCTCAGAAGTGATCCTATCTGCTCTGTCCGAGTGCACTGTGCACACAGAGCCTGTGTGCACAGTGCGCTCACAGAGAGCAGCATCAGATCACAGAGGCATACCGAGCAGGGGAACAGAGGTGCGGCAAGCTGCCCCCCGTGGCTCTTTTCAGAACCATACCAGGACATTTGTCAATGGGACACCTCTCCCATTCGGCACCTCAATAAGGGTGCTGAACGTGAAAGGTGCCCCGCTGGCAGGACAATGTGTGACAAGCAATTCCTGCTCAGCACACTCACTGTCCTGTCAGCACACTCATTGTCCTGTCAGTAGGACACCTTCCCTTTCAAAACGGGAGAGGCGTCCCGCTGCCAGGACAATGTTCCATGCAGCTCCGGGCAGCAGAAGGACTATCACATTGCTCTGATGCAAGAGAGCATTTCATTGTGAGCCATTAGGCACGGATGGGAGGGAGGGAGAAACTATTAGCAGGGACTTTCGTCATTTTAGAAAAGTGAATGGGAGGGGGTGATAAGGGAGAAGGGTACATAATGTTGCATGCTTGATGAAATAATGACAATGGCGTTAAAACCCAAGGGGGATTTGTTAGGCTCATATTAATCTGCATGATGCTATTGTGACTTTGCATGCAGAATGCAGAGAATACAACTACAGCCATACTTGCTTTAGTCAACATATTTCTATGACAATGCATATAGCTAGTTTACTATGAAAGGCTAGTTTTTTATCTAATGTGGTTTGCTAACAAGGCATTGCTATAAATGAAGTATTATTTAAGCACATGAAATGCAAAGCAATACTTTAATAAATACATATATCAACTAAACCTGGAAAGATGTGCTCAGTTGCTTAAATTATCCACATCCTGGTTTTACCATTTAACCAATGTGTGTGATCCTGGGCAAATCATTTAAATCGCACTGTGTCTTATCTGCAGATTCTGATTCACTTTATAGCTTATGTTAATACATCATGCTATTATAAAAAAAGCGTAGTGTCTATAGAGTTACTCCGTATATAATAAAATTGCAATTTTTATATTTTGCACCACAAAGTTATTTTCCACTTGACATGCACATGGCAACTTATTCTAAATTCATTTCCATGGTGCCTCCAAGTATCAAAGACGATGCTCCTTGCAATGTCCTTTCCTTTGAAATCACTTCTGTTGGTGGAATTCATATGCAAATTAGGAAGTTTGCATGTGTTTTGCTCCAGAGCACCGGAACAGAGCTGTCTATAGATGAGTTTCCTGCATCTGTAATGTTCCTGCAGTTTTACGTTTTTTGTTATGTGTTAAACTGTTATCTCCCACTAATGTTAACAAAAAAATAAATTGTTGCAGAGGTGGCCGGTTTGGGAGCATGAATGAGACCGTATGAAATTGCGCACACTGCATTTGGGGGAAAAGTAGCAGGACTTTTTTCATGGCTCACCCACTCACTCTTGCAATGCTGGATACTCCGCTACTGAGGCCAGCCCCCAGGAATGACGAGGGTGAAGGTCCCTGTGACAGAGCAGAAAGCTCTCTGTGCACAAAGAGCAGAATCCATTTGGAAAGGCAATGATTACCGAGACCCCAGCTTCATAGGCTCGGTAATGTAATCGGCTCAGTGCAAGCACACTGCACACATAGCAGATTACATTATCGATCCCACAAAGCTGGGAACTCGGTGATCATTGCCGTTCCCAAATGGATTCTGGTATTTCTAGTCTTGAGAAGATTGCTTGAAAAGTACACAAACCATAGTAAGGTACGCACACAAATATATAATGTGTGCGTATCTTATTATGATTTGTGTACTTTTCAAGCCATGAAAGAAATTGTGCCATTTTAAAACTATTATCTCAAGCATAGTTTGATCGGAGTTCAACTACCACTTCTGCCCCCTCTGAACTCGCCTCCTCGGAATTCCACCCCTCCTCCAAACTCCACCCCACACGGCCTTTATGGGATCCCCCTTCACATGTGTTCCATTTCACCACTCAGGGCTTTAAGTGGGGTAAGAAATCGAGGGGGGGCCTTCATTTGGGGGCGTGGCTTGTGGGAGGGGCGTGGCCTAAAAACTAGGGAAATCGTAGGGTATACACACAAATATATTTACATGTTATATATTTGTGTGCGTACCTTACTATGGTTTGTGTACTATGCAAGCCATCTTTTCTAAACGTAGAAATATGTAACATATTTCTACGTTTATAAAAGATGGCTTGCAAAGTACACAAACCATAGTAAGGTACGCACACAAATATATAACATTTATATATATATGTGTGCATACCCTACGGTTTGCCTAGTTTTCAGGCCATCTTTTTTTAAACATTTCAGGTTTATAAAAGATGGATTTGAAAGTACACAATTCAAGCCATCTTTTATAAAGCTTTGACTACGGACAAAATTGTCCGTCAGCAAAGCTTTATAAAAGATGGCTTGAAATGTGTACTTTCAAAGCCATCTTTTATAAACCTCGAAATATGTCGAGGAATCCCCAGGTTCGCCGAGGGTTAAAGACGCCTCGGCGACCTGGGGAAACAAAGGGACAGTAACTGCCTCTGGTGACCACACGCGCGAGGGGTCACTAGATGCAGTTACTATGACTGAACGAAGTGGCAGCCAGTCACAGCATCGCTGTGGCTCGCTGCCACTTCTGTCAGCTTTCCTGACTTCATTGCAGGTGCCGCGACGGGATAATGCATCCCGCCAATGTTGCGGTAGGACGGGGCCCCGGCAGGGCCCCGGCTCAGTCCCTCTTTTTGGAGACTGCCGGGGCCAGGCCCCGGCAGGCCCCGACCCACTTTAAGAACTGTCACCACTGCTGATAACTCTGAGGTATACACATCTGTGACTAAGATGTCTCCTTTTGAACTCATGACTGATAGGGAAATGGAATTTCCTCTACATCTGTCATACCGAACACAGGAACAGACATTGATCAATGCCTCTACTGCTCATGAATATATGGAAAATGCGCAAAACCATCTTCATCATGCTGTGTCTATTCTCAGAGGAACATGGAGAAATCTGCAATAGGTAAAAAGACCTACAAAAAGTATGAAGTCGATGATTGAGTTTATCTCTGCAATTTCCAAAGGAACCAGTCAAAAGAGTGTAACTTCCTTCCAAGTTGTAAAGTTACCTATGAGATCATAGATAAGATTTTTCCTATTGCCTATAAAATAAGCATCCCAAAAGGGGAACAGTCGGAGGAAAATTGGATCCACGTGAACCAGCAAAAAGGCTGTCACCATTTGAATGCTCTTCATTGAAAAGAGGAATGAGTTCATCCTACTTATCAGACGAATACTGACTAAAAAAAGGAATCGGAGTAAAAAGGTGAGAATGAATGATTTGATTGAAAGGACAAATGTTTGTGGAATGTTAAAGATTTAATTGAATATATGTGAAACCCAGATATATACCCTTGTGCAACGACTAGGGTAGGATATGAATTAAGGGACCTGTATAATAAAACGCGTTCATAATGTTATACTAAACCAGTCTTTATACCCCCTCTCTGTGGTGATTAATATAAAACTCCTTCCAGCCTGCTGGATCAAAGATGGGAATAATGGGAGAGGCCCCACAAAATAATGCTAATCGCATGCCCCAATTAAGGAAAGGAGGCAGTGATCTATGTATTATTTCTCCAAAGAAAGAAGGATACAAACGAAGTCTTCGTATGGACAAGCCAAGGCCTGTTAAATGATTCAATTTGCATGCCTGATATAGACCCTATCTTTGGAACAGGAAGACTTCAAACCAAGAAGTCATGATCCCTGAATCTTTGTCCATCTCCTGGAGACGACAGTTCTGAAGGGGGCTGCTGTAGAGAATTGTGGAGCTGAGTGTTATTTCACTGGAATAAACTGAAAACATGGAGGTTGCTTCGATTCAGTGAGAGAGAGGAATTGCTCAAATGTTTGTTTTGTGCCAGATTAATGCCTCTTACTCACTATCAGGATAAAAGGTTTCACCTGCGAAATACAAATAATCATTTACACACCGAGACATTTTTCAACAAAGTAAAAGAAAGTACAACAAACTATCATTTACAGGCCTCTTAAGTACATTGGGGGTCATTTCGAGGTTGGAGGTAAGGGAAAAACAATGCCGGAAAAGGATTACCGGCATCGCTTACCGCTACGGGCCTATGGGCTATTCTGACCGCTATATACAGCACCGTAAAGTACGATGCCGTAAATAGCGGACTAGGGTCGCGTGCGCGACACACCATGCCGATATTAGTGGCATGCCGTAAACCGGAGCTGATCCCAAGTAATGCGGACATGCAAATAACGGTCTCCTGAAGCCCGAAAAGTACCTTACCGGCATGGAGTAAATACCGGCATCTCCGAGAAGGTGTTGAGAACCCTGAGTAGTGTTTCCAAGAGCCATAGGTGCACACAATCAGCACAGGTGGAGGCAATGGAGTCTGGCACAGCACAAAAGGATCACACCCACACACCACACCCCCTCCCACACCAAGATGATACCAATAGTAGTAGCATTACTGGAGCTGGAGGCCCTGCTTGCAAGGCAGCAACAACAACAACAACAACAGCAACAACAACAACCACAGCCCCCACCACAGAGGATACACAGGAGGAGGAGGAGGGTGAGACAGGTCCAGCATGCCCCACCAGTGCAGCCACCGTTACCACGCCGGCAGCCCCCAATACCTCACATCAGAGCCACCCCCTTCAACCTAACACCAGAGCAGATCCACACCCTGTACCGGCTTGACCGTGACACCATCACCACCATAGTGGACCTGATACATGACGACATAGTGAGCCTCACTGAAATACGCACCGCCATCCCCCCTCTACTGAAGGTAGTGTCTGTGCTCCACTTCCTTGTCACAGGCACCTACCAGCACACAGTGGGGCACATGCATGGCATATCACAACCCTTATTTTCCCGGATACTGAACCAAGTGCTGGATGCCCTCCTCAAGCACACAAGAGACTACATATCCCTACCACGAACTACCCAGGAGATATTCGATACAAAAGTTGCCTTCCATGCACTGGCAGGCATGCCAAATTGTATAGGTGCCCTTGACTGCACCCACGCGGAGTTGGTGGTCCCGCATGCCATGAAGGTGGCGTATCGCAACCGCAAGCAATACCACTCCATCAACGTGCAGATGGTATGCAACGCCAGCAAGATCATCACACATTGCTGTGCCCGATATCTAGGATCAACTCATGTCTCTTTGGTCCTGGGGAACTCCACGCTACCACGCTATATGGAGCGACATGCTGGACGACGTGCCTGGCTGCTTGGTGAGTTGCCTGACTGGGCCATGGCAGTGCATCGGGGTTGTGAGAAGGGGGCCTGCATAATCCACCTGGTTGGGAAGTGGGGGGGATGCATACTCCACCTGGGTGGAAATGTTGACGCCAGTGCACAATGTGCACCTCACCAAACACTGTGCCCCAGAGGCAGTGAAACGGCACATGACTACCAAATCCCACAGTGATGAAGTAAGGCCGACACCTAACACTACATGACTAACTGGTTACCAGGCCACATCCCACAACACATGCACCACTCATTGGCGGCCCTCACACACCGTTAGGGCATCTAGCACTATGCACTGCATATGCACTATGTCGCTGCCTCCAGCATATCACCACACCAGACAGTCATCCCTGGGAGTGCATTGAACTGAGCCTAACAGGAATACCACAGCATGTCACTGGTTCCGCACACCCATAGGAGTGCTGCAAGTCACCATGGTACTGATCAGTGCAGAATTACGGATATGCTACTGACAACAGCCAACACTCCCTACTACCAAATCTCACAGAAAACAACACATTAATGATTTCACTCCAACACTGCTGCATGCATATACGATGCACGTGCAACAAGATGTGAGTGCACACCATAACCCATCCTGAGGATGCTACCTCCTCCATCATCCCATTGCACAGGACACATAGCGGGCTCAGAAATGGGGGCAATGTATCCTGGGACATGTGTGTATGGGCAAAAATTACCTGCTGCCATGTAAAACTAGTTCAGTTGTCCACCATGAATGTACGAACACTTACCTTCATTCCCCTCTCATGCAGGTGATGGTGGCTATCCCTTGAAGCCGTGGCTCATGACCCCTGTCCGAAACCCACAGAACAGGCACCAGGAGGACCACAATCGTTCCCATACCCGTACAAGTGTGGTTATTGAGCAGACCTTTGGACTGTTGAAGGCACGATTTTGTTGCCTCAGCCAGTCGGGTGGGGCACTTATCTACAGCCATGAGAAGGTGGCCAAGATCACCATGGCATGTGTAATACTGCACAATATGTGCATCCATCGGAATGTACCCCTGCCCCCTGACATGGAACTGCTACCACCTGATGATGATGATGAAGGGGAGGAGGAGGAAGAAGTGGCAGGACAGCATCACGGTGCCGATGCACAGGAGGGACGTGCCGTACGGCAATCATTGATTGGACAATATTTCTGACACACAAGTCAGCAGAGGGTGTGAGGATGTCAGGACATTGGGCACTGGGTGTGGGGATACATGTACACTATGCACTGTAAAACATTGAATGACACATGCGCAATGATGAATGTCCATTCTGTTGTTTTTTTGATGAACAACCGGTGTATTGAATTAGAAGGTTCAAACATGAAAAACACACCCTCATCCCCTTCCCCTCCCCCCACAACTCCCAAACACACCCTCACACCCCTCCCCCTCCCACCACAACAACCCCACACTAGTCCCATAAGGACTACATAGACCACATGTGTATGTCAGCATTGTCAATGTGCGCTCCCAGAGCCAGGGGGATCCATGTCCTGGCGTCGCAATGTACGTTGGGAGCGACGGAGCGGGCTGGTCTGTGTGGAGGAGCATTGAGAAGGTGTGTCCTCCTGCTGGGGCTGTCGTGCAGGAGGTGCAGTCTCCAGGGCATCTGCTATCCGGCCAAGGACCTCGCAGAGCTGGTTTGTGCTGGCTGTGATGACCTCGCCCAGTGCCCGCAGTTCATTCCGCCATTCCTCCCTGGCCTGCCGATTGTCTTGCAGGAAGTCATTTATGAGGCATGTGAGCTGCTGAGCCCGCTCTGCATCAATGGCTGATGTGGTTGATGTGGTTGGCCCACTGGGAATCGGGCTCACATGTCTTTCTGGTGCTTCACTGAGGAAACTGGCCACAGGACTGGCATGTTCAGTGTTGCTCCTTGTCCAGTAAGCCCAGGTGTTTCACTGTCACCAGAGTCATTATATGAGACCTGAGGGTTTGTTTGGCCGTCAGGGGTGTGGACAATCTCATAAGTCTCCGCATATGGATGAGGGGCTGTCGGGAACATCGAGGGGGCACGTGGCTGCAATCTCCGTAGCCACGCTGGACTCCTCAGAGTGCGGCGTAGGGCAGGTGTCTGCCGCCAGTGCTGGGTGGGGTAGGGGTGGGGGTTGTGCACCCTCCACAGGCCTTGCTGGAGCCGGTGGTGTGGCTTGAGGTGTTTTCCTGCTTGTAGGTAGACGGCGGGCCCTGACTTGGCCCCTGGAGGTGCTGGGCTGGTTGCTTGCCTGGTCCTCGCTGTCATGCTCGCTGCCTGTGGAGGTGGAAGAGAGGGACGGCATGAGTGATGATTTGAGAGTCAGCATTTGGACATGCCTACGATATCACAATCAGATTCTAGTGGGTTGTCGGCATTTGGGTGGTGAACGGCACATTGATCTATGCTTGGATGGTAAATGCATGCATATGTCTGTGTCACTCATGTTGGCCGGGTACTGTGCTGGCTCACATGCATACTGTTTACATCAACTGCCCTGCGTGCCTCACGGAATGGGCCTCTTCGTGTGGCATGTGCCATATAGGTTACAGCCTTGCATCAGGCACTAGCCTGGGTCTCACTTGTTTCGGCATGATTTAAAGGGGGGGAGAGGGTTTGGCCAACCATGACGTGACACCTTGCCCAGCCCTTAGCAGTGACTTTCATAACAAATGCATTGGCAGTATTGACTTTGGACACTCACCTCCATCGACAGATGACGTTGCCCCGCACTCCATGTCTCCAACCCCTTCAATGGCTTCTAGGCCTATCATGGCCGCACACGTCTCCTCCCATGGCATCAATTTCATGGGGGAAACTGGCCCTCCTCCTGTCTCCAGGGCCTGGCTTCTGTTGGCCGAGAGGATGCTCTGCACCCTCAGCCGCAGGTCGTCCCACCGTTTTCGGCAGTCCTTGGTGGTGCAGGGGGTGTTGCCCACGGCGCTCACCTTCTGTGCTACCATGGCCCAGATCTCTTTTTTTTAAATTACCGCCACCCTCCGCACGTCACCGCTGAAAATGGTGTCTGAATGCTCGTGGAGAGTATCCACCATCATCTGGAGCTCATCCGGGCTGAAGCGCTCCTTCCTGAGGTGGGCATCTCCCTTTTTTGGTGCTTTTGGCATTCCTCCTTGATGATGTGATGTAGCCACAATGTTCAAAGTTTGCCAGGGGTCCTGTCTGGTGAGGTTGGCAATGGATTGTGTTTTTAAAGATGGCCACCGCGTGCTCCTTCCAGTTCCTGTGCGATGACGCTATTTCCGGTTCTGCTATTTAACGGTGACCGTAAATAGCGGTGACTGCTAATTACGGCCATCGCTATTTACGGTCACCACTAATGCCGCTTTACTCAATGGCGGAAGTGTTTGGTACGGTGTGCTTCATGCCGGTAAGGGCTTTTTGGAGCCCTTTTGTGGCATGGCGCTAGGTACCTTACCGGCATGGCGCAAAGCTCGTGCCTGCAAAGTTGTAATGGGCCGCTTTTAGCAGTCTATTTCCAGCTCAGACACGCTATTTGCATCATGCCGGTAATGACCGGTACTTACCTCCAAACTCGGAATGAGGCCCATTGTATCCAGGGATACAAGTGTTTGATGTCAAGAAAAAGGACATGCAGAAATGTTCCTATTGAAATTGCAACAAGGTTACATCCAAATGTGTTAAGGCCATGTTAAGGCCCAAGCTTTTGGAATTACTTTGTTATGTTATTGGGTATTCGTATACCACCTTTTACCATTGGTATGATTCCAAAGCACTTTGGGTTGAATGCCCTAAGGGACCAGAATCCAGGTCAGTGGAGAAATTAATGCAGTAAAACATGCTAGACGGTCCTATGGTATCTAGTTCTGCTTTTGATTTCGAGATGAGTATGGTTAGCAGGCATGTGCCTTCAAGGACCGACAGCATAGTGCATAATTGCATGGCCTTGACCAAGCTCATGGGTGCTATTCATGCTTGGGTTGCAAGTCTAGCACAGTCGTTCCTGATTATTGGCGATGGATAACTCTAGGCCTCAGAGTGTATGTTATTCCTGCGGCTAATGGTAATGAATCGATTCCGCCAAGTACATGGGTGTCACTGTCATTCGGGTTTCAAAAATAACGAAGCGCAGGCCCCAGAACATTTATTATGAAACTTAAATGAATGATCCCAGGATTTGTCATCAAGTTTAATTGTAGCAACAGAAGATTTAGATTGCCCTTTGCATCAATAGTCCAAAAGGCCTGATTCTGTGCTTTTAAGACACAGATGTAAATCATTTATTTATACAACTATTATCTGATCAATGTATAAAGTCAGGATGGTACATTGGATTGGTTAACATTCATGTATTACATATTGCACACAATTTGAAAAGCTAACTTTTTTCTAAGTTGGAAAGCAGTGTTCAATTCGCTCCTCCATGGTGCTTAAATGACCTGAGGTTCACCTCAATTTAGCCACATCCTAGGATTTCTTGTCATGAAACAGATCAGATCATGAGTTGTTGTTATAGCCACAGTAAGAATCACCTGCCTCACCTTGTTCAAACCAGTTTTCAAAGTCAGGCTCAGATCACAAGACAGTGTTCACCCCTAGAGAAAAATACCTATTTCAGCTTTCCTTTAGCTTTATTATGGAAAAGAGCTTTTCGCAATATAACAGCGAAGGCCTCTATTGGCCAGAAATTGTATTTTCATCAGACACATTTAATGCAAATATTAACAAAGTTTCAGATTTTATCACTTGACCATAGTATTTAAAAATCTCTAACTTTATGATGGAAAAGGTTAGGGATCTGAATAAAACATATCATTCAGTCAATGTAAAGCGTGCCTGATTTACAATTATAGAAAGTAAGAACAAGACAAAATAATAATTAGCAAAATAGGTATACCACAGATTTGTGAAACTATTTATGTGTGCAGGGTAATTCAATGGTTTTTGTTTTATTCAATTATTAAATATTTATTAGTTATCAGAAAAAAACGAAATTGTCATTACACATGAGGGGCAAGATTTCCTTACCATCTGTCCAGTCATAAGAATGTGGCGGACCTCTCCAGTCACACGCCTCGGGGTAAATCACCCCTACCACTTAGCCACAAGATTAGGAGAGGAGTTTTGATTTTAAAATACCTTGCACAAAGACAGACATTAACTAGAGAGCAATATTAACCAAAGGAGGTGGCTAGCTGCAGAGCCACCATCTGGGGGAGCTGGGATTTCTATAGAGGCTGCACCCAGAAACTACATTGGAACCTGGCTACTGCAGTTTAAGGGATCTTGCAGATTGAGGAAATCCTAATTGAGAGGGGCCAGGCAGATTCTCAAAGATAGCAAGAAACGCTTAAAAGTAAGTATTCAGCCCCGATATAACTACAAAATACATGCTGGCGCAAATGCTGGAGGAATTGTATGGTGGAGTGGAACCCAGGTGGCGGAAATAGAAGTCACATTCTGCCCCTCCTCTCCGACGAAATACAAATCCATGAACATCTGACGTAACAGGAATGAAAGGCAGAAATGGGCTTTTAAGCCTTTCATTCATGTTACACCCAGCTCAAAATGAGCCCCTTAATCATAAAAAGTGTGCAGGGTAAAAGGTAGCTTGGAAGACTTTTCTATTCACTGAAAACTGTGGAAAGGTAAAACCCATTCACCCAAAACAAGTATTCAGCAGGTGGGCACCAAGTGCCTCCAAAACCCTACCACTCCACCTCCGCGCTGCACCCTTCATCACAACTTACGTAAAGCATCAAAACATACTTCCTTCTCCACACCTAATCAAGCCCCAAACCTCCCCTTCCATTAGCTTTCTATCTTTCTTAATATCCTGTCTTGAAAAATGTTGCAATTTCTGTTTCACATGCCACCACCTGAACTTGATAACCTTGTACAGTGCTCCGAGACCATTCTGGGTATGGCCAGCTCTGGGAAAAAATCCAAATGAAAGAAATAGAAATTAAGTTGCACCCCATAATATGTGCACTTGCTCAAAACAAAGAAGATTTACAAGCATTTTTTAAGCATTTCTTTTTGGTTTGAGTAAAGCACCAGCAGAATAATCTGATTTAATTGACTGAAAAATGACATTTTTTTATTTGGTCTGTTTTATCAGTCCTTTTCGGTTTGACCCTAAAATCGGAAACTCTACGTCTCATCAACTAAGCGGCACCCTAAAATGCAAGGGAAATCGCAGACGAGTGGCACCAGGCTGTAGATAATTACAATTTCTTCCATGGGGATACATTTCTGAGTAATCCCCATCTTAGAAGGGTGCTCAGAGTTTGAGGATATTAGCTTCTTCCTTGCTTTTCTCAGGGTATATTTGAGAATGGTATATGGAACTACACCTGTATAATAACAAGTGACAAGCAGTATCATCTACTGGGTGTATCAACTGAATATATTTATGTTGCAGCATGCCTCCACCCAATTTCCAAACAGGGTACTGTTTTGAAACCCTGACTAAAACGAGGGATGTCAATTGGGGTTTGCCAGGGGTCGCAATTGCGACCCCTGGCAACTCCAGTGCCATCCCTGGCTCTGCCTCTGCGACCCCTGATCCCTCCACTGATGAGGTCCAACCAGACCGAAAAACGTGTCTGGGGATGCTGTTGGTACTCTTGTTCAGAGGACAATTGCCTAGCATTTCAGTGCTGGACTGCCCCAGGGCAGGACAAAGACTGATATGTTTGGGATATTTCTTCTCTGTGAAAGATAGTGAGCTAAAGACTCTGGGTAACCAGGACTAATGTCTGGCAGAGGGACTCCCAGGACCCCCCTTGTCAATTTGTAAGGGAACCTTGACATCATTTGACATTTTTGTTACACATGCTAACACTAACCAATTTGGCATTAGTTTTACTGGTTCAGCAAGCGCAGATTGCATTGATTTTTTGGATTTGCATATCTTTGTTGAGAATGGGTCTATACAAACCAAAACATACCATAAGCCAAAAGAGGTAAATTCTGTATTGTATGCTGACAGCAGTCATCAGAGGGCTACGAATAATAATATTCCTGCAGGGGAATTTTATAGAGCCAGGAGAAATTGCAGTAAGGATATGGATTTTCTGAAAGAGTCACGATTACTTATTGTTTGATTTACCAATATAGGTTATCGTCTTAATAATGTGATCAAAGCTGCAAATAAATATAATGGAAGGATCAGTCAGATCTATTACAAGGTTGCACAAAAAAGAAATCAGAACAAGAACACATACCGATTATAACACCATTTTCAAGCGATTCCTCCACTTTGTATCGTATAGTTTCCATGCATTGGCATATTTTAAGGTTAGACAAGGATCTGCTACCCTTTTTGTCGGAGAATCTAAAGTTTACTTTCAATAGGGCATTAATGATAAAACAGAAAGTGAGTCCATCTTTTTTGAATCTCACGGATGATAAGGATGAGAATTGGCTCAACAAAAGTAAAGGTTTTTTCAGATGTGGGAGTTGCAATCATTGCAAATATGTATACATGAACTGTCAACTCTTTACAGACACCAACGGAGTTACCATTGAGATTAAGGAGTTTATTAACTGTAAATCATGTTATGTAGTGTATGCTATCATTTGTGTATTTTTGGCGGCAAACAGATTGAGAATATTGTTGATACTCCGTACAGGATGGTAGGTTATAGGAATCTATATTCATTTAGATTTCTTGAAATTTAAGGAGTCTATAAGTTTGAATTTGGTCTCTCTTATAGCTGAATGAGACAAAGATTGATGAATCATACCACATGGATAAGCAAGCTCATTTGGGACATCTACCAAGCATTTATTCACAACAGGAAGCGTAATATATGAGTGTGCGGGTAAGCCCGATCAAAATAATATAGAATGCGATCTGCAACACTCTCACCATAATTCTGCACATTATACTAATTTGGAGATTATTTCACATCGAATACTAACAACCAAGAAATACCCAGTCACTAATTTGGGGAGGGCTAACTACAATAGATTTGACCCTGAGAGGATGGCTTCACACGCTCCAGTCACTATGGGAGAATAGAAATATATTTTAAAGAAGTTGTTCGTAAATAGGAAAGATTTGAGTTTATAATTGTTTGAAGAATAGAGAGTATACGCTAATATATGGTTTTCTTTACATTTCTTTACATTTTTGTTTGCAAATATTGTGGGATGTATTAACCCACTTATGCTCTGCCCTGCGGCATCACTGTGTGCTGATGGTGCCAGAATTACCAAAATGGCCACAAAACCCCTGGGCGCACCTAAACCTATGGAAATTACGCTTTGCAACACAAAAAGATGGCTGCCAAATATACCATGCATGTTGTCAGTGGTGGAACGGAGACCTCACTGCTGAAACATGTCACTGGGCTGCCCAACAAGTAAAAATGGAGACTGCATGAAAAGCAGTGCTTTGCTGAACGAAATCCAGAATCTTGCCTTTAAATCCTTTTTCTTGGTTGCTGAAACTGCAGAAGGCCGGCACAAAACACCATCAAACATCCAATATTCTTGCTGGGTGCTACAAGTCACTTCATTCGCGATATCATTATGAACAGACAATGTCCTCAAAAGCTGAATTTATCATCAAAACATTCACAGCAAGAATGTGCCTGCCTGTGAAATCTGTCAACATCTGGGCGCAGTACCAGCGGCTGCCTGTATAACAGCTGTCAGTAGCTTGAATCATAAGAATTAAACTTGTACAACTGAAATCTAATGTCTGAAAACTAAGTGACATGTTATTGAGAGTAACCTAGGTTGTTACTATTTAAATCTCATGGTTTAGAAGCTGGAATAAGTGTTCTAACTGCTTGTTTTGAAATTGCAAGTTTATTTTAAACCAAGAAAAAATTTGCAACAGAAATAACATTTAAATTTAATCCTGGCTGTTGTGCAAAAACTTGAAAGGCAGCTTTCTGCCCAGAAGGAGGACACTTCCCCCCAGCTGAAACTCACGGGGAGGTGCCAATTGCTGGGGAGCCAGAAGGAGACTATGGACTTCCTCCAGCTCAAACACAGGCCAAGTGAGAAGAGTTGTAAATGGCCGGGCCTCTGGAGGAAATGGGAGGAGATTGCTTCTAAATGCAGAGAGCCAGAAGGAGGCGGAGACAAACCGCCATTTGGGGCTGGACATTCACAATGAAACATTTTGTTAAAGACATAGAACTTACCACTGAAAAATGTTTAAATTACCAAAATCACATATTTGTGTACCTATAGCCTCATCCTGAATCTACCATCTTTCACCCTGCGACCCCTCCAGCTGATCCAGAATAGGACAGGGAGACTTATCTTTGGCCTTAAACCCAGAGATTGCATCTCTCCTGCACTAAAAAGTCTTCACTGGCTCCCGGTTGCTCCACAGATTAAATTCAAATCCCGCTGCATTCTCCACAAGGTGGTCTGAGCCCGGGGACTACACTATCTTCAACTTTATCTTACTAAATACTCTCCCTCTAGCAGGGACGTCATTTCACCAAAATTCCAGGGGTAGAGGAAGTGACCTCACACGACCCTTGACCCCTGATGACATCACATCAAGTGATGTCCTTTGACCCCATCCCGAAGTGATATTGCGGGAAGCGATGGAACATGACCTTTCACCCATTGACAAAACAGGAAGTGGCATCACATAGCATTGTACACTACGAAAAATATGGTTACGATATCACTATAATGTAATGTACATTTCATATAAGAATGAATCGCCATATGTATCGTTAAGATCAGTGTGTATAGGCCCATATTACCAAATTACTGGGAATGCAAGCAGACGTCCAGACCAAATGATAATGATGTGTTATTATATAGCACTTGCGCTTAAGCGCTTTATATAGAAATAATATACACCCATTATCACCCAACCTGTATTGGTACTCATTTATTGACCTCAGGAGGATAAAAGGCTGAGTTGAGGCATTTAAGAACAGACTAACAGGGTAATTCATAGAATTTCGCAGAAAAGTGTCGCAAGCGGCTGGCGCAGAGTGTCCGCGTGCGATTGTGTGCGCCAGGCACGTGCGCTAAAACCGATTTCCGCGCACAGCGTATTCATGGATTTCATGCTCCCAAACCAGCCGTGGTGCAGAGTATCGCAGCGAGCCTGCAGCAGCGCCAGTAACGCCCCCAAGAACGCCCTCGCGCAAGGAAAAGCCATCAACATCGCTAAATCATCGCAAAGGGCTGCGCTAACCCTGGACCAGTTTACAGGGCTGCCAAACAAGGAACGCAAAGCGGGCAACCTTCATATCAGGAGTACGCGGGAAGTTTTACACGCGATTAGCCAGGGTACGTTTATTACAGGGGTACGCGGGAAGTTCAACACGCGATTGTCCAGGGAACGTGTATTACAGGGGTATGCGTGAAGTCTTACATGCGATTAGCCAGGGCACGTGTAATACAGGGGTACGCGGGAATTATCACACGTGATTTGGCAGGGTACGTGAATTACAGGGGTGCGTGGGAATTATCACACACCATTTTGCTGGGTATGTGTATTACAGGGGTGCGTGGGAATTATCACACGCGATTAGGCTGGGTGGGTCCTCACAGGTGTTCCCTGTACACCCTCCACGGCCCCTGCAGGCAGCCCACAAAACAGGGGACTACCCTGCACACCTGCTCATGTCCCCCTGCACCCTCACCCCCCAGCCACCAGGGGCACCCACCACCAGGCCCCCACCCATGTCTCCTACCACCCCCACCCCCCAGCGCTGTGGGGCACCTGCCAGCAGGACCCCACCCATGTCCAACCCGTGTCTCCCACCACCCGCACCCCCCCAGCCACCAGGGGCACCCTCCACCAGGCCCCCACTCATGCCCAACTCATGTCTCCCACCACCCCCACCCACCAGCCACCAGGGGCACCCACCACCAGGCCCCCACCCATGTCTCCTACCACCCCCACCCCCCAGTGCTGTGGGGCACCTGCCAGCAGGCCCCCACCCATGTCCAACCCATGTCTCCCACCACCCCCACCCCCCAGCCACCAGGGGCACCCTCCACCAGGCCCCCACTCATGCCCAACTCATGTCTCCCACCACCCCCACCCCCCAGCCACCAGGGGCACCCTCCACCAGGCCCCCACTCATGTCTCCCACCACCCCCACCCCCCAGCAGTGCAGGGGCACCCTCCACCAAACACCCCACCAACCTGGATGACTCTGTGCAATCTTCCCCCGTTGGGCCCTGTGGGGTCCCAGCTGCCCCTTCTGCTGCTGAGGAGTCCAACTCCGACCTCCGCCTCTTGGACCTCCCCTCGCCAGCTGCGGCCTGGGACGCCGCACCAGACTCCTCACTCCCCGACGAGATCACAACTTGGGAGGGGATCCGGGCTTTGCGTCTTCGGCTGGTGGTGCGACCCCTGCTGCTGTGCTCCACAGCACCTTCTCCGCCCTCTTCATCAGTTGACGCTGCAGACAGGGAGAAAGAAAACACAGGCATCAGGGCACTGTAAAATGGACTCATACACACATGACAGTTATACATGAGTGGCATTGGTAAACCTCACACATGGCATCACAATCCCCAACACACATGTCATTTCAACTTGCACACATGAGCCATACCACAGCCATAATGCAACAGCCAGCACCATCCATTCACATACAACAGCATGGGCAGCCAAAGGTCATCCACACATCACATGCAACATAGGGAGTACACTACACATGCACACACAACACCAAACCTGCATGCATGTGTACACCTCCGCCAACTGTCGCAGTGTCTCGATCGACATCCATGTCACACCTGACAATCATTCCTCCACATCCTGTGCCATGCAAGCCCACACACACAAGCACCATCCATGTGTCACACATGAGACCCCTCGCATGTGTCAGCCTCACAGCCCTGTACAACCCCCCTACTTGGCCACATAAAAATACATGTTCAACCTGCACACTCCTGGCACACCACCACACGCACAGCTTACAATCAGTATGCATGTACACTTACCGCTCGACTCCAGACGAGTCTGCTTCTCAAGGACCTGGATGTGGAGCGCTGGGGATATGCATTCCAGGACACTCATCTGATCTTCCGACAAGTGGCCCCGCCCGCCCCTTAGCATCTGCTGCCATCATGAGGCGCCGGGCCTTGTTGAGGGTCCTGGACCTGAAGTCCTCCCAGCGCTTCCTGACACGTTCGTAGTCGCGGACTGCCACCTCCTCCGCGTTGATGGCAGTCACGATGTCCATCCAGATCCGAGTCCGTCCTTCCTTGTCGGCGCGCAACCTTCCGAAGAGGGCATCATACTGCCCCAGGACATGCTCCACCAGGTCACCAACTTCCCTGGCACTGAAGCTGGTGCCCCTCTGCCTCCTTGGCCGGGGGTTGCCACTGGTGCCAAATGTTGTAGTGCCCGACATGGCAACGCCAGAGGCAGGAGTGGGTGGGCAACTGGGTCCTGGGGCTGGGCTGTGGGGCGACGGAAAAGCAGTCGGGAGCCTTTGGTTCCAGCAGGGGTGGTCACAGCAACAGCACCCCTGGCAGGCAGCAAATGGCAGGGCACGTGGGCAGAAGACAGTCAGGCAGCAGCAGATGGCAGGTGGGAGCGTGCTCAGGGCTCTGGGGGGCAGTAATTTGGCCTCCTGGGCAGGAGCGTGGTCTTTCGTGTGTGAACGCGTGGACAGCTTGATACGGAGTGATTTTGCACGTGAAAATCCCAGACGTCTGCGTGTAAATCGATGAAAGGCCCTTAGCGCGTAAACGCGTCACTAGCGTATGTGCGTCTATGAAGTCACGTGCACGCGTAGGAAAAAGTTGTGTGACACGTCCGAGTGTCAAAGCGTGTAATTGGTGCAAATAGACCTACACGCAGAAGTGTCAAAGCGTGTAATTGGTGCAAATGGACCTACACGCACAAGTGACAAAGCGTGTAATTGGTGCAAATGGACCTACACGCAGAAGTGACAAAGCGTGTAATTGGTGAGAATGGGCTTAGCACATACACGCCGCGTAAGTGACGCTGTACGTGTGGGCCTGCATATAAGGTACGTGTAGAACACCAATTCCTTGTACGTGCTTTTCGGGGAGAGCGAGTGGGTGAATTCTGTACTTCTTGTTGTTTCACACGCGATTTACTTCACGGCGTTTCAAGTTCGTACTCCCTGTTACCTCTGACAGCTTTTTCTATTTTTTCTCTTGTACTGGTTTACCTGGGCCTGTTCCCTCAAACAGTTTTCCCTTCTACTGTTGTCCTGTCTCCTCAGACAGCGTACATATCTTCTTTTGGCGGGGGTGTTGCCAACCAAACGCGCTCATTTTTCACGCTCTTTTACCTGGCAGACGGTGAGTCACGCACGTATCTAACATCTGTGCTTGCCCCGTGTGTAGCCTACCCCTTCAGAGGTCATTCTAGGCTGCGTGTGACACGCATACGTTCATTCTTGTGTTACTGGGTGCCACAGCGTAGTGCAGGTTTTTCTTTCTGCACACGTGGTCTAGGAGGGGTTGCGTGCACGTCATCTCCCTTTTTTGGGCCTCCTGTGCGTTGCGTGACCCGTCATCTTTCCCCAGGGGTTACATTCAGCCTTGCTAGAGCACTAGGGTACAATTACCATCTGGTACCCAACCCCTTTGACCCCCAATTGCCCAGGACAATAGTCTATAGCCACTCCCATACGCACATTAACATCAGTGCCATGGCTGGGAGGCGAGGATTCCGTAAGGGTGGCAAAGGTGGAAGAGCCACAAGTGGTGGCCGTGGTGGATCCGGTAGGGGACGTGGTCGTAACTTGCAGGGTGAGCCTGTCCCCCCATGTGTGGAGGACCAGTCAAGGGCACCCATAATCCCCCCCTCCCCCCCTCCCGTTGAGGCTGATGTGGCTGACACCATCCATGCTCAGCCCTTGTTGGACCAGCCCATTGTGGCACCAGACCTGGCTGACTCCATGGCTGACTTCCAGGTCAGCAGGGCTACGACACGTGCGCTGGTGCACGTTGATGCCATCATGCCACGTGGATCTGGGGCAGCAAGGTCATCTGCTGCCCCAAGTAGGCAGGGCGGAGAGGCTGCAGGGGCAGCTGCGGCTCCATCCACCCCAGCTCTCACACACCCAGCCAGGACAGTGTCGGTCCTAGTCCATCCTGCTGACATTCCCCCTGACACCATTACACTTGAGCCAATGCCTGCACCAACTCCCATGCTGAGTGTGCAATCCCACACACCTGATACAGAGCCCACCAGGGCTCCTGCCCCTAGTGTCCAGAGCGGCGCAGGACACTCATTATCACCACCACCTTCCAAGCGGAAGAGGAAGCGTGCTCGTCCGGCACAGGCTGATGCCCCAGACACGGCTACACAGTCCGGCCCGTCGAGGAAGCCCAGCTTCACGGATGACGAACTGAATGCACTTGTCGAGTATGTGTCCGGACATGATAACGAGATGGTCATTGTTGCAGGATCCAAGACCACACCTGCACAACGCCAGGCACACTGGCAGACCGTTGCGGACATCGTAAGTGCCCTTGGAATCGTGAGGCGCACAGCCAATGATTGCTATAAGCGCTGGAATGACCTAAAGCGCAGGGCAAAGAAGAAGCTGGCCTCAAGTCATGCCGCAACTCTAGTGACTGGAGGTGGGTCTCCAGTAGTAGACATGGAACTCACTCCACATGAGTCAGTCGCTGGGACCTACGTCACGGAGGAACAGATCCAAGGCGTGGGAGATCTGCCTGATTACGAGGCATTGTCCGGTGAGTGCACATGCATGTGTGTGTCATCCATGTGCATGGTGTGTGTGTGAGGGCTTCTGTTTGTGTGCCAGGTGAGAATGTGTGCGCCTGAGTCGTATGGGTCAGCCATGTGCTTCATGCAATACATCCTGCGCAGCTGCATTTGGCCATTGCAGTATCCCTTCTGCCAACAGTAGACATCTAGCCCAACAGCACGCCAGTTGCCCTTGAAGTGTCACCTTGCCACAACATTGTTGCTTATTTTTCTCTGTTCATTCAGACAGATTGTTTGCATTCCACCACTTATACTAGGCATTTCTCAGTCCTCTAGTCACATGTCTGGCATGGCTATGGTAAAGTGGAGTGACTTTGTTACCTGGATATCATATGTTCACACATGTCCCTGTGCAATTGGACCATTTGGGACTGCCAGCTCCAGGTGAAAATCAGACCTGTTTGATTTAGAAAAGCTATTACATGCAGGAACTGGACTGAATGAATAAGTGCTGCCCTCCTCTCCATCTTGCCTCAATAGCAATGGTACATGCCATCTGTGTGATGGCATGTGTGTGTCACCTGGCAATCACAGGCCAATGTGTGATGCCACTGCCAGGCAGCATGCAGGAAATGTGTTCATCTTCCATCTTTGTGTCATCAGTGTGTGCCATTTGCCTGCCCTTCATACGCAGTGAGGGTGCATGCATGGGAGGGTCTTAGTCATGTGGGACATGTGTCAATCAAGTACTGGTCCTCTTGCTTCTCAGCCCTCATTGTGTGCCATGGTGCTAATGCCTGTTTCCATTTCTTTGTTATTATGTCTTTGCAGGGGAAGACGCACCTGATACTGCTGGGGTTGTGGAGATGGTGCAGAGCCAGGAGGGGTCTGAGGGCCGACCAACCACCAGTGAGGGACGTGGTGTGCTGGTGGGTGAGAACCCACAAGTGCTGCAGGTCGTGCTCTCAAGGGGTGTCTCTGGCTGCACCTCCCCCGAGCTGTACTCAGCTGTTGATTCGGATGATGAGACCTACGTGCCGTCGCAGGTGAGTGTTCCAGGGAGGGATTCTGTTCTGTCCCACCCACCTGCACCAGGGTCAGAACCCTCAATGGAGATGTCAGTGTTGGCAGCTAGGCCTTTGGTGGTTACGGATGCAGGGTCACACTCCGCGACATCTGATCCTGTTCCTGGGCCAGCAGATCAGAGGGGGAATGCAGTCCTGCAGCCTCAGGCAGTGCCGGCACAGCAAGGCGCAGTCCGCCTTGCCCCAGACAGGTGTGGTGCCCGCCGACGTGGTGGCCATACGCCACCTGGCAATACCGCATGAGAGCAATCCATTTACGGTATGGCTACCCAACAGGCAGCATCATCCGAGATGATGGCTCAGGCCATGGATAGGGTGGCCACTTCCATTGTTCCCCCTGAAAGGCTGATGGAGCGACTAGAGCAGGCAACCGACTCCATCTGCCAGTCACACAGGGAGGACATGTTGGCGTCCAACAGGGACAGGCGGGCGGCACTGGCGACTCTGCAGGAGGCCATCTCCACAGAGTCCCAGGGCCACAGGGAAGCCCTGAGGCAGGAGCTCCATCAACTCAGGGCGACTCTTGTTGAGCTTGAGGCTTCAACACACCAAAGGACAGAACAGCAGCTGGAGCGTCTCACCCGTACGCTCTCAGCTGAGATGCAAGCAACAAGGGCGGAGGTCCGGGCATCCCGTGAGTTGTTGCATGGGGACCTCCGCACCCTCATCCTCCAGACCGAGACCTACCACACCCGCATGCTTGCAGCCATGGAGGAACAGAGTAGGGCCTTGCGTGGGCTGCCTCCCATAGTGCAACCACCTCCGGATGCAGCTGCACAGGGTGATAATAGCGACAGCAGTGATACTCCCACAACAGGGTAGCCGTGTGGGCCATGAGCCCGTGGAGGTGTTTTTTTTTCCCAGGATCCACACAGGTGGGTTTTGGTGTGCACCCTGTCCTCGGACCTCCTGGGTGGCCTCCCCAACCCCCCCGGGCCCATTAATGGCCATTTTATTTTTTTTTTTTATTTTTATTTTTATTTTTATATTTTTCCCAAATTTTTTGGGACAATTTGTTGGCTTCCGTGGTTCCTGTGGGCATACGCTGCATTGTGGCTGGGCACATGCAGGCTTGTCATGTATTTGGTTCAGATGCCTGGGTTTGAGTCACACACACCCCTCCTGCTTCCCGTTTCCATGGGCTTGCAAAGGGTGTGCCCAAGTGACATTGAAGTACATGGTGACATTGGACTCCCACTACATGTGTGGGTAGTCTAGTCAATACTGTGTATACATTCCTAGTGCATATTGCTGTTCTGTTGTACACTGCATGTTGCATTGATGTGTAACTCATCATCTGTGTCTGCCTCCCAATTTGCAGGTCCCTTCCTCATGTCTACACAAGGCCCTCTAGTCTGGAGATGGGGTCCTTGTTGGCAGCAGTGCACCTACAACTCTACATGGCGCCAACACTGTACAGTTGGAAGTGGTGGGAGTGCAGGTATTTCCAGGTGGTGAGACTACTGATTCATTACATTAGTGAAGTCATGTTAATGGTAGTACCTGCTCAAGTTTGTTGTTGGTCCTGCATTACAGTGAGCATTTCAGGTGTAGCAAGTTTCAATTGGGGACACTGTACATCGTGACACTTGTCATGTTGTGGGGATTACTTTGTTTACCTGCACATAGCATGACATGGCACGGTGTGTTGTGTGGCGGTGCTGGGGATGGGTTGGGTGACATAGCACTGTCCTCTTGTTGCATTTAGCAAGTGGGTATTCATTTTAGCTGCTTGAATGTGTTTCTTCACAAAACTGCATTGGTGGTGTGTGTGGGTAGGGATGCACACATTGTAACACTTCCAGGTGAACAATCTCAGGCTGATATGCTTTTCACGGTTGAATCTCCAGACATTCAGGATCAGTGTCAGGTTGAGTCATCATTGATTGTCAGATGGAATGTGCCAGGCCAGTGTGCACTCCACAGGGGTGTGATCACTATGTGAAGTAATTAGCCACTAGCTGTGTACGGGCTGCCTCCCCCCGTGCCATTTCCCCTCCCATGCGCAGCGGCTGTGCATGTGGTTGGGGATGTGGGCCACCACCATGTCCACGGCCAGGCCCCGGCGTGTTGCAATGTTGTGCAGGACACATGCTGCCACTATGATCCTGCACACTACTGGGGGAGCGTATAACAGCTGCCCGCCAGAACGGTCAGGGGAGCGAAAGCGTGACTTTAGCACTCCGAATGTGCGCTCCACTATGCCCCGGGTCGTAATGTGGGCTGTGTTATATCTTACCTCGGGTGGCGTGGTGGGGTTCCGAATTGGCGTCATCATGTGGGGGCTGAGAGGGTAGGCACTGTCCCCTGTGGAGGTGGTGATTGGTATCATTGGTGGGGTTGTGACCTTGCTCAGTATCCAACATGCATGCATGTGCAGTGGCATACATACTCACCAAGCAGCCATGTATCGCCATGCCGCCCAGCTTCTAGGTCCCGGCTTAGGGTGGACATTCGGTAAATGAAGCTGTCGTGGGTGGACCCGGGATAGTTGGCATATACTGAGGTGATGATTCCCTTGGCATTACATGCTACCTGCACGTTGATGGAATGCCAGTGCTTGCGGTTCCTATAGATGTGCTCAGACGCCCTGGGGGGACGTAGAGCCACATGGGTGCAGTCGATGGCACCTAGCACTTTGGGGAATCGTGCCACACCGTAAAAATCCAGGGCGGCAGCATGCCTTTCTGCAGGTGTTCTGGGCAGGTATATGTGCCTGCGGACTGATGGGCGTGCAGTGATGATGTTCAAGACCTGGTGTAGGCAGCATGACTGGGTGGCCTGTGACACCCCACCCACTATGGCACTTGTCCGCTGAAATGATCCAGTGGCTAAGAAGTGCAGTACATTGAGGACCTTCTCCAGGGGGCTGAGTGCTTGGGAGCACAGGGTGGGTGATGTGAGGTCATCCTCCCACTCACTCACCAGGTCCAGTATTATGTGTGGTGGAAACCTGTACCTCCCATACACCTGGTCATCAGGCATCCCGAAAAGGCTGGTTCTGGGTGTGAATATTCTGGCCCTGACTATCCTCCTCCTCCTCCTTTGGTAGCCCACTGCCACTGCTGCTAGGAACGGTATGTTCATCCTGGCGTCTGAGCTTGTTATTGTTAAAGTGCGCAAATTTATGCTTTGCGCATGTTCTAGGCGAGCGTGTGACCCGCGCACCCCTGGAATCCAGTTCCCAGTCCAATAGCGTGTGTAAATTCCCATGCACCACGGGATACAGGTGCGCTGACGTACTTGCGTGTGTAAGTGCCCGCGCACCCCTGAAATACACGTACATAGGCCAATCGCGTGTATGCGCACTTTTGTCCAATTACACGCGATGACACTCTGACCTGCAGTATTTCCACGTGTGCTCCGTCATCACGTGCTGAGTGGGGAACACCCGTGTGGGTCACGTCACAGACGCGCTTACGCGCTGAGGGACTCTGGTCCAATAGAATCGCGTATGCGTGCTGACGCGCTTACGCGCTAAGGGCCTTTCCTCGGATTTCACGCTGACGTGCAGGATTTTCACGTGCCAAATCACTCCGTATCAAGCTGGCCACGCGAAAACACACGGAAGACCACGCTCCTGCCCAGAAGGCCGAGTTACTGCCCCCCAGTGCCACGAGCAGCCTCCCACGTGCCATCTGCTGCTGCCTGCCTGCCTGCTGCCACCGTGCCCTGCCATTTGGTGCCTGCACATCAGCCATCTGCAGGGGTCCAGTTGCTGTGTCCACCCCTGCTGGAACTGAAGACTCCCGACTGGGATTACATCGCTCCACAGCCCAGCCCCAGGACCCAGCTGCCCACCCACACCTGCCTCTGGGGTTGCCATGTCGGGCACTTCCACATCTGGCACCAGTGGCAACCCCAGGCCAGAGGGGCAGAGGGGCACCAGCTTCACTGCCACCGAAGTTGGTGTCCTGGTGGAGCATGTCCTGGGGCAGTATGATGCCCTCTTTGGATCGTCCCGCGCCAGCAAGGAAGGACGGGAGAGGAAGCACCAGCAAGGAAGGACGGGAGAGGATCTGGGCCGACTGTGTGGTTGCCATCAACGCGGAGGGGGTGGCAACCCGCAACGTCCAGAAGATCAAGAAGCGCTGGGAGGACTTGAGGTCCAGGACCCTTGGGAAGGCCCGGCGCCTCGTGGAGGGGGGCCGGGGCCACATGAGTTCCATCCAGATGAGGGTCCTGGAACGCGTACGCCCAGCGCTCCACGCCCAGATCCTTGAGAGGGAGGCCCGTCTGGAGTTGAGCGGTAAGTGTCCAAGCATTACTGTGTGAGACAGGGCATGTTGCGGTGTGCTGGTTCTATGATACTTGCCTGTATGTGTGCCATAGGCCATGTATGCATGTATGTGTGCAGGGACATCATAGTAATGCATGTGCGACCAGTGATGTGTGACACACATGGTTGTTGCATGTGTTCAAATGCCGCATGGGGAGCCCTATGCAGATTTTGAACATGAGAGCATGCCAGTCTCTGTACCTGGACATGGGTGGGGGTGAGGGATGGGTGCTGATGCCAGGTACATATATGGTAGCCATGTCTGTGTGCCTGACCTGCGTGTCTGTGACTTGTGCATGCCATGGATGCATGACACATGTGTGTGACAATGCACAGATTCAGTGAAGCAGCCAAATTACCCTTGTATCCGCTGTATTTGGTGTGTTTGGGGCCAGATGGATGTGACTGAGGTGAAGTGTGTGCATGTGATAGGCATGAGCCATGATGCATGTGAGTTACATATCATTGAATGTTTCAAGAGTCCATTGAACATGCATGGAAATGTCCATGGCATGCACCATGCCTTTTACGTTGTGTGTTTTGCCTGAATTGACCCATGTGTTGTGGAGGGACATGATGGAAGTGTACTTTGACAGTGGTGCTCATCTGCTATTGCTTCCTGTCTAGGGGACCATTGTACAGTACCCTGATGCTTGTGTTCTTTGTCTCCCTCTACGCAGCGGCTAGTGAAGAAGAGGGCGGAGACGGCGCTGTGGAGCAAGGCGGCGGGGATGCCCCCACGGCTGCAGCGGAAGGGGTGGGTGAGCCCCCACAGGGGCCTGCTACAGTGGGAGACGGTGAGGAGCCATCCAGGTTGGTGGTTTGCACAGAGGAGGAGGAGGCCGCCACTGGGGCACACATGGGGCCTGGTGGGGGCATCCCTGCTGGTGCAAGTGGTGCAGTCCAGGGCCAGGGGCAGGAGGCAGCACAGGTCACCGTGGAGGGGCGTCTGCATGTCGCTGTCCCTGACCCTGTGAGTGCACCACCATGCACCAGCAGGGATGCCTCGTCCCGGGCCCGTCCGCAGGTAGAGGGGACGTCCATGTCACCTGACTCCCCTCCACCTGCGGACGTGGGAACCCCTGGCCGTGTGGAGAAGGTCCTGATTGGGGTCGCGATGCGCACGGCTGTGATTCGTGATGCCGTGCGTGCTTCCCGGGAGTAGCACGCACGTCATCACGAAGTGCACCGTGCCGACGTGGCCCAATTGGGATCGGCCATGTTCGGGGGTTTGCTGCATGTGTTGGCCAATCTGGCGGCCCTCTCCTCCTCTGTGCAGGCTATACACCAGTCGTTCTCCTTGCCGTCTTCCGGCCCAGATGCCACCAGGGCCCCCTGTGGACCTGCCCCGACCAATGCAGCCAGCTCGGTGGGGATCCCATCCCTGCCACAGTTGGGAGTCAGAGGTCCAGCAGGGGTGGACAACACAGCAACTGGACCCCAGCAGATGGAAGATGTGACAGCATCATCGGGCAGGGCACGTGCACGACGGCGTCGGTGGTTTCCATCAGCCTGGATGCCGTCGTGCTGGCAGAGGCAGTGGCGTCGGAGGCAGCAGCAGGCTCGATGTGGGAGGCATCATGGCTCGGGGCCATCAAGATCAGAGGGGCAGGCATCGGCCGGAGGGCAGGGCAACCCTGGGATGGTGTTGTCTTCCGTGTGGGAGCAGTTGGTCCAACAGATAGGTGCGGAGCGGCAGCGGGCGGAAGAGGAGCGGCTCACCATGGTCAGGGCGGAGTTCTCCATGCGTCGGGCGTTGAGGCGGGCTGAGTGCCTCGAGGAAGCTCGCAGGGAGTTTGAGCTGAACATGGGGTTATCCCTGCGAGACCTCGGGGCCAGGACAGAGTCCTGCCTCCAGGACATCGACATGGAGTTCGATGATGCCCTGGCCAGCAACATCACCGAGTGAGCCGCAGGACTTGCCCGCTGCCTTTGTATATAGTTATTTAGTTAGTTAGTGTTAGGTTTCCTTTATTCATTTTTATTTTTTTGGACCGCTCGGACAATGGCCACTTTTTTGTATATATTTTTTCATTAGGTAGTAGTAGGTTTCATTTATGGTGTTCATTTAGGGTGCCCCTGGTGGCTGGGGGGTGGGGGTGGTGGGAGACATGGATGGGGGCCTGGTTGAGGATGCCCCTGCACTGCTGGGGGGTGGGGGTGGTGGGTGACATGGGTGGGGGCCTGGTGGAGGGTGCCCCTGGTGGCTGGGGGGTGGGGGTGGTGGGAGACATGGGTGGGGGCCTGGTGGAGGGTGCCCCTGGTGGCTGGGGGGTGGGGGTGGTGGGAGACATGGGTGGGGGCTTGGTGGAGGATGCCCCTGCACTGCTGGGGGGTGGGGGTGGTGGGTGACATGGCTCATGGACCCTGGAATATTCGTGTATATAGTTTGCTTTTTGAAGAAACATTTTTTTTATTAATTATTGTGTTCACCATGAGGAAATGGTTTTTCATTATTTTCCTTCCACATGATATTGCTTTGGACAACATTTGTTTTTGGATTACTTTGTTTTTTTTATTTTTACATTTGTTCTCGGACATGGACCATTTATTTTGTTATCCCCATTGTTGTATGTTTGATTTGTTTACTTATTTTTCATCTTTAATACATGTTTTTTTAACTTTCACTTGTGGTATTTTCTCATTGGTTTCATACATGTCATGATATGGGTTTTGACATTCACTTGCACCCATTGTGTATGTGTGTGTGACGGACATGTGTTCATTTACATACTTGCCATTGGGGTTGTATCATGTAATTGCATTCACTATGTGGGTGGATGCAATCCTTGCCTGGGTGTTTGTGCTGGGTATGCTGCCCATTACTGCCATGATTGAGTATCGTCAGGACCTGGGGGCAGGAGGACATGTGTGGGTGCCTGGTGGAGGCTGCCCCTGCACTGCTGGGGGGTGGGGGTGGTGGGAGACATGGGTTGGACATGGGTGGGGGCCTGCTGGCAGGTGCCCCACAGTGCTGGGGGGGTGGGGGTGGTGGGAGACATGGGTGGGGGCCTGGTGGAGGGTGCCCCTGGTGGCTGGGGGGTGGGGGTGGGGGTGACATGGGTGGGGGCCTGGTGGAGGGTGCCCCTGGTGACTGGGGGTTGGGGGTGGTGGGAGACATGGGTGGGGGCCTGGTGGAGGGTGCCCCTGGTGGCTGGGGGGTGGGGGTGGGGGTGACATGGGTGGGGGCCTGGTGGAGGGTGCCCCTGGTGGCTGGGGGGTGGGGGTGGTGGGAGACATGGGTGGGGGCCTGGTTGAGGATGCCCCTGCACTGCTGGGGGGTGGGGGTGGTGGGTGACATGGGTGGGGGCCTGGTGGAGGGTGCCCCTGGTGGCTGGGGGGTGGGGGTGGTGGGAGACATGGGTGGGGGCCTGGTGGTGGGTGACCCTGGTGGCTGGGGGGTGGGGGTGGTGGGAGACATGGGTGGGGGCCTGGTGGAGGATGCCCCTGCACTGCTGGGGGGTGGGGGTGGTGGGTGACATGGGTGGGGGCCTGGTGGAGGGTGCCCCTGGTGGCTGGGGGGTGGGGGTGGTGGGTGACATGGGTGGGGGCCTGGTGGAGGGTGCCCCTGGTGGCTGGGGGGGTGGGTGACATGGGTGGGGCCTGGTGGAGGGTGCCCCACAGTGCTGGGGGGTGGGGGTGGTGGGAGACATGGGTTGGACATGGGTGGGGGCCTGCTGGCAGGTGCCCCACAGTGCTGGGGGGTGGGGGTGGTGGGAGACATGGGTGGGGGCCTGGTGGAGGGTGCCCCTGGTGGCTGGGGGGTGGGGGTGGTGGGTGACATGGGTGGGGGCCTGGTGGAGGGTGCCCCACAGTGCTGGGGGGTGGGGTGGTGGGAGACATGGGTTGGACATGGGTGGGGGCCTGCTGGCAGGTGCCCCACAGTGCTGGGGGGTGGGGGTGGTGGGAGACATGGGTGGGGGCCTGGCGGAGGGTGCCCCTGCACTGCTGGGGGGTGGGGGTGGTGGGTGACATGGGTGGGGGCCTGGTGGAGGGTGCCCCTGGTGGCTGGGGGGTGGGGGTGGTGGGTGACATGGGTGGGGGCCTGGTGGAGGGTGCCCCTGGTGGCTGGGGGGTGGGGGTGGTGGGAGAAATGGGTGGGGGCCTGGTGGAGGATGCCCCTGCACTGCTGGGGGGTGGGGGTGGTGGGTGACATGGGTGGGGGCTTGGTGGAGGGTGCCCCTGGTGGCTGGGGTGTGGGGGTGGTGGGTGACATGAGCAGGTGTGCAGGGTAGTCCCCTGTGGTGTGTGCTGCCTGCAGGGGCCGTGGAGGATGTACAGGTAATACCTGGGAGCACACAGCCAAATCGCGTGTGGAACTTCCCGCGCACCCCTGAAATCCACGTACCCGGCCAAATCGCGTGTGGAACTTCCCGCGCACCCCTGAAATCCACGTACCCGGCCAAATCGCGTGTGTAACTTCCCGCGCACCCCTGAAATCCACGTACCCTGATAAATCGCGTGTGGTACTTCCCGCGCACCCCTGAAATCCATGTACACGGCCAAATTGCGTGTGGAACTTCCCGCGCACCCCTGCAATCCACGTACACTGACTAATCGCGTGTGGAACTTCCCGCGCACCCCTGAAATCCACGTACCCGGCCAAATCGCGTGTGGAACTTCCCGCGCACCCCTGAAATCCACGTACCCGGCCTAATCGCGTGTGTAACTTCCCGCGCACCCCTGAAATCCACGTCCCCTGACAAATCACGTGTGGTACTTCCCGCGCACCCCTGAAATCCACGTACACGGCCAAATCGCGTGTGGAACTTCCCGCGCACCCCTGCAATCCACGTACCCTGACTAATTGCGTGTGGAACTTCCCGCGCACCGCTGAAATCCACGTACCCGGCCAAATCGCGTGTGGAACTTCCCGCACACCCCTGAAATCCACGTACCCGGCCAAATCGCGTGTGTAACTTCCCGCGCACCCCTGAAATCCACGTACACGGCCAAATCGCGTGTGGAACTTCCCGCGCACCCCTGCAATCCACGTACCCTGACTAATCGCGTGTGGAACTTCCCGCGCACCCCTGAAATCCACGTACCCGGCCAAATCGCGTGTGGAACTTCCCGCGCACCCCTGAAATCCACGTACCCGGCCAAATCGCATGTGTAACTTCCCGCGCACCCCTGAAATCCACGTACACGGCCAAATCGCGTGTGTAACTTCCCGCGCACCCCTGAAATCCACATACCCGGCCTAATCGCGTGTGTAACTTCCCGCGCACCCCTGCAATCCACGTACCCTGACTAATTGCGTGTGGAACTTCCCGCGCACCCCTGAAAATCCACGTACACTGACTAATCGCGTGTGGAACTTCCCGCGCACCCCTGAAATCCACGTACCCGGCCAAATCGCGTGTGGAACTTCCCGCGCACCCCTGAAATCCACGTACCTGGCCTAATCGCGTGTGTAACTTCCCGCGCACCCCTGAAATCCACGTCCCCTGACAAATCGCGTGTGGTACTTCCCGCGCACCCCTGAAATCCACGTACACGGCCAAATCGCATGTGGAACTTCCCGCACACCCCTGAAATCCACGTACCCGGCCATATCGCGTGTGGAACTTCCCGCGCACCCCTCAAATCCACGTACCCTGACAAATCACGTGTGGTACTTCCCGCGCACCCCTGTAATCCACGTACCCGGCCAATTCGCGTGTGAGACTTCCCGCGCACCCCGGTATACACGCACACGTTTTTTTTCTGTCAGCGCGTGTCTGTGTTTGTGGGTACCCCTTTGCACGTCATTTGTCCTGGAGGGCCACAGTATTGGGCATTCATCATGGCTGTATATAGGTGCTATTTGTTGGCGCACCTTTTGGCGCACATTTCTTACAGGCGCAGAGACGCTACCGCCTGCTTTCTTGTGGCGGGCGTGTTTGTGCCTGTGCGCTGGTTTGAGCGTGCGCTTTTTTGCCCTATTCTATTCCATGAATACGTGTTGTAGGCGAGCGTGTGGGCGTTCCGCGCACTTGTACCCTGTGCTTCCCCCGTGACGCCCACATTTTGGCAAGTTGTTCCCCATTCCGAGTGTTACGCCCCGTGTTCCGCCTACTTTTGTTGCGTGCCCCGCTCTATGTGCGATTTTCGCTGTGGCCTGTGCAATTTTCGCTGTAACCTGGCGCACGCCGTTAGATGGCCTGTGCGCCAACGTGCGCCGCGCACTTTTTTATCGCACATCCGATGGTTTTCTCGCGCACGGCCTTCCATGAATCGATGTGCGCTGCTTTTCGTGCGATTTTCGCACTTGCACTGCGATTTTCGCTATTCCACTGCGATTCGCACGTTTTTGGCCACTTGCGCCGCGCTAATAATTCCATGAATCGGCTTGTTAATCAGTGACTCACCCCCTGAAGTGTGCCTGAAATAAACCTTGAATGATTCTAACAATTATTGTATAGAATTCCAGAAAGACACATTATTTGATATTCCTATTCTTTCTGATTTAGGGTTAGTGCTGAAAGTGTTAGAATGGTGGCACTCAGGTTCTTATTTTTCTTCTTTTCTTTTTTAAGGGGCCTGTTCAAGAAAGTCAGCCACTCCAGAACCAAAAAGCCACATGGTGATGGCCACAGCCCAGGAGCTTGCAATAAAAAAAACCCAAAATGAATAAATAAAAAGTTTTTCTTTTTGGTTTTTATTTTAGAGGTCGCAAGGGAGACCACAGAGGTCACAAGGGAGACCTCGGAGGTCGCAGTTGCGACCTCTGGTGACCCCTAAATGACATCCCTGCCCTCTAGACCACTACATTCCTCTGGCACCAATTCTGTGTGTACAGCGTTTTGCTAAACAGAGGGTAAGTGGTTGTTCTCTTTCCTCAGCTGGCTCCCTCCTATGGAACAGCCTCCCCATCCCTCTGCACCTTGAGCTGGATCTTCTTACATCCCGGAAACTCCTTAACACTTTCCTCTTTACCTCCTCCTTCCCTTCTTCTCTCCACTGCGAATCCCACAGTTGCTGCGATTAGTGTCCTTGGCCCTTATGCATCCTCTGGGCCCCTGGCTTTCCACACCCAATCGGCCCAGCTCCTGTCTATCCACTGCACTTGCACTTACACCGTCCACCCTGGAGGCTTGCACTTACACCTCTCACTTCTCCAAGCCATGTAGCGTTCATCATTTCTAGCACTTCATCTGAGGCTCACCCATGAGCTCAGACTCCCCAGCACTTACCCCCTCTGCCCTCTTCCTTGCTGCACTTGTTGGTCGTTCTGAATACTCACAAGGCATTGTAGGTTCGCCACCCCGCTCTTAAATATTGTGTTTCTAATGTATTTCCCAACCCTGCTGCCACCTTAGCCTGTGGGTGCTTTGAAACACTATGGGCCTCATTCTGAGTATGGCGGTAATCATGCCGCTATTTGTGCCATGACTACCTCCCATACCGGTACAGAGTCCCCCCTGGTTCAATGGGGATTTACCGGTCTATTCCGACCTTTGCGGGACAGGTAAGTCCCCATTGAAAAAGCCATTCCCCATTCCCATTTGAGCCCCCATAGGGGTCAATGGGAAGGGGGAAGGCACTAATAACGGTACCACAAATTGCAGTACCGTTGTTGGCTCTGAATTCACTTAACGGGTCCCGTCCTTAAGGAAGGGACCCTATAAGAAAACTCGGAATAGGGCGCAAAGGGATTACCGGCACCGGTGTCCTTAACGGTGCCTGGTATCCCTTTGCGACCAACTCGTAATGAGGCCCTATTTTGTTATTGTATAAGCACCTAACAAGCAAACAATTAAATAAATAAATAAATAAATGAATAATAAAAAGGGGTGATATGTGGCACAAGCAGCTGTTAGATGATCTTGACTTTTGCATCGTCCTTTTTTCCTTCAGTGGGATGACTCGTGCCATGGGATTCTCTTCTTCTGCCTGCAAGCTGAGTGACCTGCTAGTTCCATTGCTGCAGCCCCTCCTGACCAGTCCCAGAAACACAGTTCTGTTCACAAAGCAGGTCATTCCTCATAGCACAGACTAACAAGAAAAAGGATCCTTTCCCAACTAGGAATACACAACGGGGAAGTGATTTTTAGATTAATAAACACATTCATATTCAGATTGGTAGTACTTTTTATATTGCAGGCAATATTTACGAACATTTAAATAGCACACAGACATGTTTTTTTCTCTATTGTCCGTTCATTACACTGGCATTTCAGTTTTTATTTTTACATTTAACATGCATGGAGCGTCCCACCACCACAAAATAATGGATACAACTACACTCCCATTGTCTACCGGGGTAGGCTGTCTGAGCCTTGTAGGAGTTGCTAAAGCTTGTAATGCAGCACTGAGTTGTCCAAAGAGTTCATGTGTGTTACATAATAACGATGGTTACGTTTTTAGGTGGCCAGTGGCAATGGTAGGTGCCTGGACTGCAAGGTATGCATTCCAGGTGGGAGAGCTTTCGGTCAGCGAGTCATTGATGGTATACGAAGAGAATCCTGGGGCATTAGCTCAGATACTAAGGACGCACAGCAGTTCCCACAACCCATTTGCATTAACACCACAAGGCATAGTCTGAACAGGATGGATGTAAAACATTGTCATGAATGATCCATAGAGCAGGCTCAGCCTGAGACAAATCAACTCCTGGGGCACCAGTGGTCCAGGGGTGAATATCGGTTTCTAAACCATCGATCAACCGCACACCTCTAGTACACCAGAAGGGATCCAAACAGATTGGAAACACAAGCAAATTATAAACCTCCTTGTCCAATTTTGGCAATGTAGACAGAAAGGCAGGCTCATCTCCGAAAGGTCGAGGATCGTTGGTTAGTTTCAACACACCGAAAATACAAATACAATTTTTACCCAATGATAAAAGGCACTGTCCAGTCAAGGTTGTATACAAATATCTACTTTATCATTATCACAACAGACAGTTCTAGCAACACAAGAAATACAACCCACCCTGTGAAGAAATGCAGAGGACAGGCAGTTTCAAAGAAGGAAAAGGGACAAACTCAGGATACTGACAGGAGGGTAGTGATGGGAAGGGGAGACAATCTTCCCACACCTCCAAGAGGTTCAGGATAAGGCAAAAGCCGTGAGATGTAATGTAATAGACCAGAGGGAAGGGGATGCTCTTAAAGTCCTCTACACAATTACATTATTGCATGCTTTGTAGATATACTGCACCTACAGGAACAAACGCCATCTCAGATATTAGCAGCGATATTGAAATGCAAGGCCCAAACGCGGCACAACAGCCACAGGCCACGAACATGAGGAAAGGATTAGGTTGTATCTCGGGCACTGATGAGAAAAGCCAGAGGCTTAGAGACCCATAAACACTTCACTGTCTTAAAAGTTGCCAGCCTCCGTTCTCTGGGAAGAACGTGCCCTGCAAGGCCACGGGAGGAAGGCTGAGCATCTGTGTATGATACAATCCCATGAGAAGGAGGGCACGAGCCTCCGAACCCCACCAGTCTCCATTCAAAGTTATAGCACCCAAATGTCCTAGCCATAGGACCCCTGAATTCCAAGTTATCAGCCAGCCACAGACCACTGTTCATAAACCTGTTAGACCACCGATCGATCACGAAAGATCAGAAAACAGAGCTTTCTTGCCTTCACTTCTGGGTCAAGTGATTTATGCTGCAAGGTGCAGGGAGGGATACAATTGTAGCCCAGAACGAGGTTGGAAGACCTTGGAGAGGTGCTGGCCTGTCTGGGATAGGGTGAATTCTGTGAGTTAGTATGACCTCGGCTTTTCCCACAGGCCCCTCTCTGCTTGTACCAGGTGCACAGCTACATAGAGATGTAGGGTTTCTTTTGTACATAATTACCAATTAGCTGCCACCTCATGACCGAGGATGACTGCAGCAACACCCACGTGGAAGAAGATGGACAAAAGGGCCTGGGGCCAATGGCCTGGCATCCCCTATGGAGCAGGTGGCCTATGTATAGGGTCTCACCAACCAGCTGTGCAGGTTTCTACTGTATGTGATGATGTCACTGATGATGCTATGTACCTTCTTAATGTGCTGCTCATGCAGATTTAGGCCGAATGTTTGGCAGCAGCAGAGCTCTTTGCTGATGTGCCCCTATTTTTTTGGGAATAAAATACTTGTTATCCTTGCAAGAAGTGTCTTTGACCTTTATCCTTAGTGGATTGTATTCATTCTGGTGTGAGCATTGAGGCTCTTTCCCACAGTAGACGGTATGGTAAATAATCCCAACAGTTCAAGGATACTTGGCTTCAGTAAAAAGGGAGCAATGGGACTTAATATGTCTCTAGGGGCCTTCGGAGAAGGACCAGGGGGACAAAACCACAATTTACCTTGTGCTGTAGGTGTTCTTTGTGCTCAACAGGGTCAACTTGGTTTCAGGGCGCTTTGCAGCTTCTGTGACAGGGTTCAAGATGGGAGACAGATACAGGTATCAGGCAGCAAACAGTTCGGCGAGCGAAGCTGGACAGACAGCTGCTGGTCAGCAGTTCTGAAGCACTGGTCGAGATGTCTTGGATGTCTTTAAGTGACTGTGGTGTAACAGTCAGCACTGCAGTCAGTTGCAGATCGAGAAATTTGACTGGCACGAAAAAGTCCTTGAAGGTGGATGTAGGTAGATGCTTGTCGAGGCACTTCTCTCAGCTCCTTCACTGGGCTTGTTTCATCCTTTAAGGCAGATGGCCCAAAGGAGTGTGTTGCAGGCAGCTGTCTTGTCTTTGGTTTTGGATTCAGAGACTCTCTGGCACTTCCCACCTAGGAAGCTTGCTGCAGAGTCTAGCAGGACACGCTGTGTGCCGGCTGTGGACCGGTCCTGGAGCAGCTAGAGTGTCCTCTGGATTCGGTATCTCCCTCTGTTCCCTTCTGTTCCCTGGGAGATGTTTAGGGGATGGATCTTGCTTTCTTCTTTGGGGGTCCTGGCCTTCTTTCCCTGGCGGAAGATGTAAGGAAGACTGTACATTCAACCAGGGTCCAATGATGAGTTCTTCCTTCTGATTCTGGTTAAGTCTTCAGATGATCTGCCGAAAGAGGGTCTCAGCCCTCTTTTAAAGCCAAATGGACTAAAGTGATTGGTGTAGGCTAAGCCCACCTTAATGAACCAATCCTGGTGTCTCCACCAACATTCTCCTGTATGCGTGAGGTCATAACCAGAGTGTTTTGCAACAGAAAAGGTAAAGGGATGAAAACATGGCCTACTAAATCCCACCCATCTTCCTGTCTGTTGTGGATCAAAGTGTCTCTCCTGCTAATTGAGCTATCTGTGGTACCTGATTAAAGCAGCAGGTTTCCCTTGAAGCTGCAGCAAGACCAAAGTCTGTGGCTCCTGCAAACCACATTCTTGTACCTTATGAATTGGGTCCCCCTGCGGGGTTACTACTTTAAGCATGCAGTCCCAGACATGACAGTTCAGTATCAATTGATACTGAGGGCAGGAGCTGGCTTCAGGTTGACACAGTTGCATCTGAAAGGTTGTTGAGGTTTCCTGTCTCCTTGGTTAGCTTTTGCAGCCAGGCCCCATGTGGGCCTGTTTGAATTACCCTCTTAGTGGTATGTGAATCTCTGCCACCAGCTGCAGTGCTCAACAAAAGGACAGGGAGGACCCATGAAGCCTTTGTTAGTTAATCAGACTGCCTATGGCAGGGGGAAGGTTTGGTCCTCCCACTTCCAGAGATGCCTTGTGTACTCTCACTGTCACATCCCAACTAAAAATAGCAGGGTGGACTGCACCTGTAGAGTGTGTCCACCCAGAGTACACGAGTCTATGCGTTTGTTGTGTGGTGAGCATAGGAAAATGTGTGCCGTAGCCCCACCCATTTTTTGGAGGTTGATCAACCATCATTCAATTTCATTTAAAATTTCAAAAAAGCCCAGACGAGCGCACACCCACAATGCAAATGGTCAAATTCCTCACACAACCCACACTGAATTTTTACGTCTCTCCTTGCACGGGATGAGAGCACACACTTAACATTTATGTCTCTCTTGTCTTACAAAAGTGGGGGCACAGAATACATTTTTATGTCTCACCTGTCAAACAGGGGAGAGGCACATGCTGAAGTTGTATTTCCCTTCTCTCCTGCCACGCAAAGATGGAGGTACACACTCCATTTTTACATCCCTCCTGTCTCTCAGGGGCGGCTGCACACACTGAATTTATATGTCTTTTGTGTCTCATAGGGGTGGGCTCACACACTTAATGTTTGCATCATTCATGTGTCGCAGGGGCGGGGCACACACTGAATTTGTATGCATCTCCTCTCTGACATGGATGGCCGATCATGCACATTTGTATGTCTCTCCTGATTCACAGGGGCAGGCACATACATCCCTCTTCTCTCACGCGGGTGAAGACACACAGAATTTTTGGTGAGGACACACACTGAATTTCTGTGTCTCCTGCCTCGCAGAGTAAGGCACACATAATTAATTTGCATGTCTCTCCTGTCTCACAGGGGTGGGCACACTCACTACAGTTTTGCATCACTTCTTACCCACGTTGAGGGCACATGATACATTGTAACATCTTCCCCTGCCTCACAGTGAAAAACAATGAAAAAGTAGTCTACAGCTAGCCTTTAGCACAACTTTAAGAAAACATCGACAGAAAGCCATAACATTTCCACATGGTTGTGTACGGTAACCCATGAAGTTGCCTTTTGCAAAATATGTTCATGATTGCTGTGCTCAAAATAAACTAATGAGGTCTATCTCAGCAATACATGCCAGCACTGCAGGTGTAAAACCCAATTTTGTGTTGCTTCTGCCCAAAGAAAATAACGAAGCTTACTCGTTCAAACAATGAAAGCATTGCCACTCTAAATGACATTTTCATGGATGCTTGGCAAAACATATCTCACAAGGCTTGTCTCATTGCTATGTGGCATTATTGCACGTGTAAACAAACATAACACCTGATTGAATAACATATGCCACCATTGCCATTGCAAAACACATTTTATGCTGCTTATACTCAAAGAAATCTAGAATGCCTGTTCCTACAGTAATGCCCCTTTTTTGCTGGTTCTGCCCTGAGAAAACCATGTGGCTTGTCTCAGCAATATATGACAGCACGGCCAATGTAAACATCATTTTCATGCTGCCTCTTCACCCAGTTATGCCCCATCCTATTCCACATTCACCCCTCATCGCCTAGTTGTGTCCCATTGGCCTCTCTGTGCAGAGTTCTGCCCCAATTTGCCATTCATTGGTCAATTCTGCCGTAGTGTGTTCCTTAGTGCCAAGTTCTTCCCCAGTTTCAGTGTGCCCTAAGTTCTGTCCTATCCCTTGCCAGTGCTGAGTTAAGTGTGCACCTCGGTTTTAAGAATGGCCCCAATTGTAGCCATATTGTGGAAATAGGTCCACTCTGCCTCGGTGAATGGGGGTCTTGCCCTAATGTACCCCTGCGTTTTCAGTTCTGCTTCAGTTAACCCCAGAGTGCCAAGGCCTAACCCAGTCTGCCATCCAGTACTGAGCCAGCCCCAATGTGCCCCTTTGTGCAATGTGTAGCACCAATTTGCACCCCAGCCGCAGTGTGCTGTGCCAATTTGGCTCCCATTACAGAGATGTGCCCCCAGAATGCAGCTGAGTGACCAGTTATGCCTCATTTATCCCCTCATTGCTAGGTTCTGCACCAATTTGTCTGCCAGTGTCAGTCGCCAGTCTGATTTATTTCTCAGTGCATAGGTATATAGCAGTTTGCCTTTCAATGCCCAGCTTTCAGCCTATATGGCCTTTACTGTGGAGTTTAGCCTCAATATTCCTATTAATCCCTTGGTCTGTTCCAACTTGCCCCTCAATGCCAAGTGCTCAATTCTGGCACCAATTTAAAAATCACCAGCCACCACTCGATGCCAAAAGGAAACCAGGTTTTTTAAATATGAAATGAATAGGCACATCTGGCCAAGCACTTTTACCGTTTTAGGAGCTTTACCCTGCAATGTTGGGCCTCCTCCAACTCCTAAATATACCCACTAGCATCACATATCATAGTTCACCGTTAGAATTTCATAGGGCAGTCATCTTAGAGTAAAATGAGCATTGATGCTTAAACTCTATAACAAGAGGGATGGTGAAGGCTTATGGTGGCTGTTTAATGAACATTGCTCTAAGCCTGCGCTATGAGAATTGTATTTCATCTGAGAGCAGGGGCACAGGAAAGGGTGGGGGGCGGTTATTGCTCCCACTTTACTAAATGGGATCGATGAATATCGTCTACCCCCACCTCCATACACTTTCCTGAGTGGGGGCTTCGGGGGATCAAGGGGAGTAGCAGGGGGGCTTGAGGGATTTCCTTTTTTTATCAATGCTGTGACAGTCAGTGGTAAACAGTCGGAGATTAAATCGGCTCCTACAGCTTTTGAATTGCAGAGGCTGCTCCTCCCAGGCCTTGATACTTACCATCCCTGAGGGAAGGACACAGGAGAGGGAGTTGCTACACATGTTTGCAAATTGACCTGTCCGCCAACATGCACCTTTGAAGTACTGTTTGCAAGCCGAGAATCACCCTCCAGCCAGCACCTGGCTGGTCAATGCCTGCAAGGAGGAGAATGAGGAAAATATAGCCATAATGGGGCAAAGCCACGAATGAAGGAGCATTATTCGGAAAGTAAAAACATGTTTAATATCGCGTTTACAGATTGCACAATAGGCAAAGTGCAAATGATTTGGAGTATAACAAAGTTAGTAAAACTGGGATAATGTAGGGCTTATTTTAAATACAGGACTATACAGCACTCTCAAATCTAGCTGTTTTCACGCCATGCAGGACTGCCGAAATCCAGGCATTCATGCCATGTGAAGATTAGCTGCAAACATATAACCTACTAAGCAAAAAAAGCTCAAACTTTCTGCACACTTTCATAACTCATCAAAAAAACGAACACACCACCTCTTGCATCGCATTTAACAAATATATGTAACAAGATATTTTGATGCGGTGGCGAGGGGGGTTAAGGCTCCATCACTTGGATATGCGGCAAACGTCGCTGGATTGTGGTTGAATGTGCCAGTAACAACGTGCTGAGGCTTTTGCTTGTCCCTTCCAGAAATGTAGTGTATCCTATGCCAATGGCAAAAGCATCTCTTATGTGGAGGGCACTAGACAGGTACCAGCTCCTCCTTCTATACAGTGCATCTTTGCAGGGGCACCAAATTTAAATTTCCTGTGGAGGGGGTTGTAGCTGCCCAGTTTTAGGGCAGTGGCATTGAAAGGGCATTGACATTGTTAGAGTTTGGTTTTCCAGTGGGGATCCGGGCATAGGCATCCCTAGAGGGGGGCTGTGAGGAATTCGACCACCTGCATGGTGGGTGCGCGCTCGCCTGGGCTTTTTTTTGAAATGTTAAGAAAAATTGAATGATGGTAGATCAACCTCTGGAAAATGTGTGGGGTTAATCCACACACACTTTACTATGCTCATCGCATGACAGACACATAGACCCTACTGGTGCAGTCCACCCATTCATATGTAGTTGGGATATGACAGGTGGAGTACAAAATGCCTCTCCAGAAGGGGGAGGGGCACACCTTACTCCTGCCATGGCCAGACTAATTAAGTAGCAAAGGATCCATGGGTCCACCTGGTCCTTTTGTTGAACCCTGTAGCTGGTGGCAGCATTCACATACTAATCAGTTTAATTCAAACAGGCCCACGTGGGGTCTGAATGCTGAGGCTAACAAAGGAAACCGGAAAACCCAACACCCTTTCTTATGCAACTGTCAACCTGATGCCAGCTCCCGCCCGCAGTATCGACTGACAGTGAAATGTCATATTTGGGACTGCATGTTTACAGTAGTCATCACCGCAGGGAGACCCCATTCAGAAGGTATCAGTATCTGGTTTGACAGAGACAAAAATGGGCTCGCCCCAGCTTCAAGGGAGACCTGTTGCTTTAATGAGGAACCACAGAGAGCTCTGTTAACAAGAGAGACCCTTCGGTCCACAACAGAAAGGAAGATGGGTGGGACTTAGTAGTACATGTCTTCACTCCTTTACTTTTTCTGTTGCAAAGCATTCTGGTGAAGACCTCACGCATACAGGAGATTGTTGGTGCAGACCCAGGATTGGTTCATTATGGTAGTGAGCTGGGTGATCTCTTAGACAGCCCTTTAAGATGAGTAGCAATACCCTGGAGATGGATGGGGATGCAGATTGTATTCATACATCAATAATCTAGATGACACAAATAGTTTGGCAAAGTTTGTCTGTTTTAATGTCAAGTGTCTAAAACAGGGAATACCCAAAATTAGTCATCATTGACGTTTTGACCTGTGTCATTACCAACGTCATCCTACATGGCAAACTATAAAAACCTAACGGAGGGTGTGATTAGGTCTAAGTGTATTTCTAAGTATAGACCCTATATCTGTATAGAGCAGTGGAGGAAGGTGATAGGATACTTAACATCAGGTGGGGCAACTAAGCCCTCCCCTCAAAATGGCCACTATGAATGTCACTAAATGTACGACATCCCATTGGCTACACAAGCTATAGGACCCTTAATTACGCGGTCCACTACAATTGGTTAGCTCGTCTTAGCACCAGCTTCCCACCAATAAGCATATCATCTATCATCACGGTCCAGTGTCAATTAGTGCTCTGAAGTTGGCCTTGAGTTTGTACTGTGTTCTGCGAATTTTTAAGGAGTATGGGCAAGCCGTCCTCTGTGCGTAGGTGTGACCATCTTGCTCGTCCAACTTCCCTTTATCACGTGACTGGACACCATGAAATTAAGCCTTTTCGTGTATTTGATTTTACTCTCCAATAGTCCTCTGACGTCTTTTGTTTTGCTTGACCATTCTTAACAGGAGCCTCTGTTCCTTTACGTTAATTGTGTCCAATGTCAGCCAATTCCAGTTTGATAAGACCTTGCTCTCTTGGCTCTGTAAACTAAGATTCATGTTGTGCATTCAATGACTTTATTAACTGCGACACACTGAAAATGTAGGCCTTCATGCTTTGTTTAGTGCTGCTTATATGCGTAGTGGAAACATCCATCCTTTACTTGTCCATATATATATATATATATATATATATATATATATATATATATATATATATATATATATATATATATTTATATATATATATATATATTTATACATATATATATATATATATATATATATATATATGCGCTTGCTGCGGTCTAACTATTCAAAAGCATGTGGCTAGCTTCATGATTGCTTTGCTGCTTGCGTTTCATTGCATCTGTACACGTTTAAACTAAGTATCTTCATCAGGTCTGTGGCATAAGTTTCTTCACCTTGATCCCAAGATGTCACTTATCCTTGATACTTTCTTGATGGTTTATATATCGCCTGCATCCTCTGGTCTGTTTATCTCTTATATGGGTGTCAATTCGATTTTGTGTGACGTTGCCATTCATCTTTGCCATTTAGTTTCTCTGCTTTTTCAGGAATCTCGTTCAAATGGCCATCATATTCTCTTGGATGCAGGTATGGTTTCCTCAATGGGTACTTTACCTCCCATATTCTCTTAGGTATAGGTATTCTTATGGGTACTGCACAGAGTCCACACTCTTCTCTTTGCGGGTTTAACTATTCTGTGTACGTCAAATACTTTGGTTCATACTTTTCAGGTAATGTAGGTGGGGCAGTTGGAGTGGGGGTACTTGGCTCCTCCTTTACAATAGGCTTAGCCTACACCAATCCCTCTGGCCCATTAGCTTTAAAAGAGGGCCAAGCCCCTCTTTTCGCAGATCAACTGAAGGCTTCACCAGAAGCAGAAGGAAGAATTCATCATTGGCCCAAGGCTGAAGGTACAGTCTGCCTTACATCTTCCGTCAGTGACGGAAGGCCAGGACCTCCAAGAGGGAAGCAAGATCTCTCCCCTAAACATCTGCCAGGGAACAAAGGGCGATACCGAATCCAGAGGGCCCTCCAGCACCGGTAACCCGCCAGCACACATGCTAGGTGGGAAGTGCCAGAGAGTCTCTGAACCAAACCAAGGACAAGGCAGCTGCCTGAAACACGCTCATACGCTTTGGGACATCGTTCAGTGAAGAAGCTAGGAGGAGTGCATCGACAAACATATACTAACGCCCGCCTTAAAGGACACTTTTGAGCCAGTCGAGCTGCAAACGACTCTCTCTTGCTCCATCTGTCAAGTCGACCTGCCAGTCCCCTGCCTTGAGGTCAAAGGTGCTTATGTGCTGGACAGCGCCAAGCTTATCATTGAGCTCATCTGCCCGAGGAATGGGGTGAGCATCTGTCTTTGTGAAAGAATTGAACCCCCTGTAGTTCACACAAAAGCGAACTTTAGTCTTCCAACTGCTGATCATTTTAGGGAACCAGTACCACTGGGCTAGCCCAGGGGCCGTGGGATGGCTCTATAACTCCTAAACACTACATCTTGGAAACTTCTTCCTTGATGGTGCCCCTGACCTTATCGGATATTCGGTGAATCCTACTTTTCACCGGCTTACTGTCTCCAGTGTCCACATAATAAGTGCACCAATGTGCGCAACCTGGCTGGAGTCAGTGAAAACAGACTGGCAAACTGTCCCAGTAACCAGCGAGTCTGTCAGTTGCTGTTCTGACAGGCCAGTTACAAGGCTGACACATTCAACTGACCCATCTGTGGCTTCAGTGCCCTCTCCTCCCTCCTTCACTGGACTCAGGGGACCTCATACAGGGTGTCTGAACAGAAGCTTAAAGGGGCTAAACCCTAGTCCATTCTGTAGAACCACCGTGTAGGTGAACAGAAGGTCTGGCAGGAGAAAAATCACATTTTCTCCCCAGGTACTTCTTCCGAACCACCTATCATGCCTTTCAGGGTCTTCATGAACCACTCAACAAGCCTGTTTTTTTGTGGATGGAACGATGTAGAGAACTGGTAGGTGACTCCACACTCTTCCCACATAGCCTTTATATATGCTGATATGAAGTCTGATCCCCTGTCAGAAACTACTTCCTTGGGTAATCCAACATGGGAGAATATCCCAATCAGAGCATTCACAACCAAGGAGGCTTTGATGCTCCTCAAAGGGACAGCCTCAGGGTACCTCGTGGCTTGGTGTATTACCGCCAAGATGTATCTGTTCCCTGAGCTGGTTTGAGGATCCAAAAGGACACACAATGCCCATGTCTATTCTCTTGAAAGGCCACCCAGCCACAGGTAGTGGAATTAAAGGGGGCCTTTGTGGCACCACCTGACTTGCAAGAAGCTTGACAAGTCAGGCAGACCAGACAAATTCCTTAACTTTTATGCCAAACTGTGGTCAGTAAAGGTGTGCAGGCAACCGGTCTGATGTCTTAGTCACTCCCAAGTGACCCGCTAAAGGAATTTGGGGAGCCAAATCCAAAAGGAACTTTCTGTGGCATTGAGGAACAACCAACCTTATGGTGCTCTCTCCCACAGAGTCTTTTGGCTCACTCTACAGGAGTCCATGCTCCCAGTACACCTTGAACAGGCCAGGGGCCTCACCCTTAGCCTGCTCCTCTGCCTGCTTCCACAGACCTGCCAGAGTGGGACACTCTTTCTTGGCTTTAAAGAAGTCAGTCTGATCGAGGCCCCCAGCTGATGCAAACTTATCCAGCTTGGGAAGAGCCTTCAGATCTTCGCTCACCTGGTCCTCCACCTCAGGTTCCTGCACTGCGCCAGGCAACTCTGAAGTCACTGAGTTCCCTGCTATCAAGGTAGGGACCTCAGTGGCTACTGGCCCCTCTCCCGAAGGTGTAGGTGAGTCAGCAGTCTGTGGAACTGGACTAGGGGCTCATTACCCAACAGACATGGGACAGGGATGGAGTCTTTCACAGCTACACAACGCTAGGTCATTTCACCTTGCCTAAACTCTACTATCCCCAAGGGAAACTTACTCTTTCCATTAAACCCACTGATGCTACAATCAGGGCCATACATATACTGGCCTGGCTGTACCCAATGATGGGTGCTGGAGGTTCCTCTGGATTCGGTATCTCCCTCTGTTCCCTGGGAGATGTTTAGGGGAGGGATCTTGCTTCCCTCTTGGAGGTCCTGGTCTACCTTCATTGGTGGAAGATTTAAGGCAGACTGTGCCTTCAGACAGAGTCCAATGATGAGTTCTTCCTTCTGTTTCTGGTGAAGCCTTCAGATGATCTGTCAAAGAGTGGTATGACCCTCTTTTAAAGCCAAATAGACTACAGGGATTGGTGTACAATAAGCCTATCTTAATGAACCAATACTGGGTCCCCACCTACAATCTCCTGTATGCGTGAGGTCATAACCAGAGTGCTTTTCAACAGAAAAGGTAAAGAGGTGAAAAAAGTCCCACCCATCTTACTTTCTGTTGTGGAGCAATGAGTCCCTCTGATTAATGGTGCTCTCTGTGGTTCCCGGTTAAAGCGGCAGGTCTCCCATGGAACTCCGGCGAGACCAGACTTTCCGGCTCCGTCAATCCACATACTGATACCTTCTGATTGGGGTTTCCCTGCGGAGAGGACTATAGCAAACATGCAATTCCAGACATGGCATTTCACTGTCAATCGATACCGAAGGCGGGAGCTGGCATCAGGTTGAACCAGTGCATATGAAAGGGTGTTTGGGTTTCCTGTCTCCTTTGTTAGCCTCTGCAGCCAGGCCCTGTGTGGGCCTGTTTGAATTAAACTCTGATAGTATGCAAATGCTGCCACCACCTACAGGGCTCAACAAACAGACAGGGCAGATGCATAGAGCCTTTGTTAGTTAATTCACTTGTGTATAAGCGCATAATAAATAAGCAATCAATTAGGCTGGCCATGGAAGGGGAAGGTTGGTCCTCACCCTTCTGAGATGAAATGGTGTACTCCAGGCTGTCATATCCCAACTAATATGACAGGCGGGACTACCACTGTAGGCTGTGTCCACCCAGAGTACACATGTTTATGCGTACGTCGTGTGGTGAGCATAGGAAAATGTGTGCAGATTAGCCCCACACATTTTCCGTAGGTTGATCCACCATCATCCAATTTCATTTAAAATTTCAAAAAAGCCCAGGAGAGCACCCACCCACTGTGCTGATGGTCGAATTCCTCACAGTATTGAAAAGCTTTGTATGAGTGTTACAATTGGTGCAATTACCACATTTGTGATACTGTAAGTTCCAACACTAACATTGTCCAAATGCTGTGATTGCATCTGGGCTAACACACCCTTTTTGGTATGTGCCACTTTCCAGACAATGTTCAGCTTAGTATAAAAAAAACAATAAAAATACCATTGTACGGGGTGTTAGAATTAGCAATGCTCCGTCAATTTGTGTTTTAGCACTGGCGCAAAGGCGTGGGCCTCCCTCAGCGCGGATCATGATATTGTGCTAGTGCAGAACCAAACACTATTTAGTAATTTCACTGGAACTTCGAGCAGCTCGAATCCAGTCAAATCTCTAAGCTTCAGCGCTAAAACCAATGCAATTTGGGCATGTAACCCGGTAAGAAGGCGATGTATGTACGTTATAAAAAAGTTCCCAGTGTGAAAACAAGGAAATAATATGAGGCAGGGTAACCAAAAAGAAAACACACCAAACACAGGTTACAAAGGAACATACAAAGCACTTTATTTTATACTGAATCCAGTTACAAAAGAACATAACAAAATTCAGATAGCTATCGACCCTCAGTACAACACAGCGAACTCCGGCGTGGTTCGGTGTGCTCAGTGAGTGCAAATATTCATTGAAACAGTCATGCTTTTATACATTTCTCCAGCCTGTTGTCCAGCCTTTCTTCAGGTTAACCATTCCATAAATAAGTTACTGCTCTAGGGTCCCTTGCCAGGTCAAATCTAGTTCATCTTAGGTTTATACATTAACAAGAAGAAATGGTAATAATGTATGCTCTAGGCCTAACATTACAATGCTTAATTTATACAATATAGTTAAGCAGGTGTTCTCATTCAATTATAGATCAGTTTCGGTGATAAAGGTAATCCATTGCACATAGGTCAGCAGAAGGACAAGGTCTCAGCTCATGACCCTAACAAGTGGCCTGCAGGCAAGTTATACATTAGCTGTACAGAGGTCATGACAATCGAGTTCTGTTCTGAATAACATAGGCTACCATTTTAGCTCACATGGTGACTTTATAGAGCAAGAAAACCTAAAATGGCGGCTTGACCCAAAATGTCAGTTTACATGGTTTCTAAGGTCAGGACCTTGCAATGCGAGTTTATTCACATGTAGTTTATAAGCAGCTTGTTAGCAGCTTGGCTTAGGCCAATATACATATATTCATAGCAATAGGAGGCACGATATAATTTCTAGTTTGACACCAGAATGAAGTGATGAGAGGTCCCCACTTGACCGGTCTGCTTGCTGCCTAGCTGTGGCATGCCTGGATGTATAGCTCGGCCCACACCGGATCAAAGCCAGCAGACGCTGCCCAGAGCACAGAACCCTTACTTCTGTTTTCACAGCTGGTTGCAGCCTCGCTGCCCAACAACTGCTAAATGCAGCTGAAAACCATTTGCACATCTGCAAAGTGGGCATACTGTAAACTGGCAATGGTAGGCTAAGTGCATGTACAGTAAATCTGCTATTATGTGCTAAATGGCCATAATAGAAGATGGCAATGACATACTAAGTGAGCTTTGCGCATTTTGATAATTGGACATAATGTGATCTGGTAATGTCCCGGAGGATAGCTCAGCTGCAAAGTTTTCGCCTTGGAAACAAGACGACACCAAGCACCATAGGTTTGATTCCCGGCTCTGTGCTTAGAAACCTCTTGGTATTTAAGCAGCATTATAAATATGCAACTAAGACAAAAAAACAATTACGCAACTAAAAAACTATTTCTGTAACAGCACCTGTGGGATGTGTGAGCCCTTTAAAAATACAAATAAATAAATGATGTTCAAATATACATATAGATCAAAAACTCAGAAAAATAGAGTTTATCCATTAGAATGTTTAGCTCTTTATAGTGGATGTGCCCCTTTGTGCTTTTTCATTATTCGACAAACGTACAACAGAATCTGAGTTGCCTTCTAAAGAATTGTTAAATTATATTCCCTAATTACACATATGTCCATAAAATTCACACCTATTTAAAAGTGCATGCAAAACACCAAACTCCTAGAAAACTAAATCCACCCTCTGGCCAAAAACTCATCCGAGACCTCAATAGTTTACTATTGTATTTCCAACAAGGTCGCCCTGATCTTTGTATTCCCTTCATCCCTTACCAAGTGCAATCGCAATATGAAGGAAACTCCTCCTTAGCCAACTCCAGTAGTTCAGCTCACTAGCCCTCAGTCTTCAACGTCCAGCCCAATTTACAAGTTCAGAAAATATGGCCTTTGGCTATCGATTTATTATTGTATTACATAATGAAGTTTCACATCTTTGCAGACAAGAAGGGGGACATTAGGAGTAGAAAATGAGCACCGCATGTTAAGACGTCTCCCAACCGGTCTCAATTATAGGTACGATCTCAAACAGAAAATCCAACACCTTTAAAAAAAACAAATAATAGAATTATAATGCTCTCTTCTCACTTTATAACTCCAAGACAACTCTGATTGCCATCAGACACAATCTGATAAACCTTCAGAAGTACCAGTGCCTCTAAGCAGATGTCTTGAGCATTTGCCTATAAATGTACCCCCATTGAACAGAGGTTTGTTTGTATTCAGCTCTTGCTTCCAGCCATGCGAATGGCCATTGCATTGCTTTAGACTGTTACACATATATACCCTTGTTTATATATTGTAAGGCCTCCCTTTGGCTCGAGTTACCCGTAGCATGTCCAGGGCCATCTTAAGCACTTTTGGGGCCCTGGACACGGACATCTTTGGGGCCCCCCTCCACCAAACCAAAGGAATTAAGGGTTCAAGAATACTGGCCATGCCCTCCCCAGTCCCCCACCTGAGGCACTCACAACCTATAGGTTGATAATCTGTCTCAAAGCATAATAAGCGCGTGTACTCCCTTTAAGTCCCCTTACCCGCTTCGGTCTTGCTCCAATTAGAATGAGAAACAAGTAGCATTTGAAGACCAACATTAGCAGTCTACGAAGAGGTTACTGTGCTAGTACATACAGGATACTTTGTATCAATAGCATCCAGGAAGGTATGCAGCCTGTAGTAATAATGTAGGGCGTTTTTTAAAAGGTACATGTAACAGATAATAGACAAAGAACTCTCATTAGCTGCCTCACAGAATGCAAAAGTGCTCATGCATGGATAGAGGAGACCAATTGGAAGAAAAGAAGAAAGCTACACATACCGTAGCATGGATAGTGGATGCAGATTAGAAGCTACCAGGAAGGTGTCTTTATCCAGACAGACTGAGATTAGAAGTGGGATATGGTTTTCAAATAGTGTTGCCATTAGATATCAAAGGACCCCATGCCTGTGGTGTGCGAAATAAATATGCTCACTATTAAAGTGGAAGCAACCCTATAGCCAGTGAAACCATGAATACAGCTTTTATGAGGATCATACCACGAGGAGTAAATCACTCTGAACACACATTGGTTAAGGGGTGAAGCTAGGATTTGTGCCAACTCTGCAATTTCTGCATTTGAACACTTTCTTTTCTAGTTCTTACCATGAACTAAAACAATCTCATTTTATAAAAACATACTTGGAAAGTACACAAATTACATTACCACACATGACCATTTTTAAACAAAATATTATAGACGGGTGTTATGCAAAATGGGAATGATTCTAGCTTCATTCTCTCCATCATCAAGGGAAGTATATAAGTACCAGCATACCAATCGATGTGATTTAACTAATTTAATCTGGGTTTGTCTTTTGTATTTTAAAGCTTTAAAAACTTACAAAACAATGGCGTGTGACATTTTCATGTATAAATGTGCATAAAAACCTTTTGACTTTTACCATAAACCGTTTTTTGTGTCAAACAAGCAGACCTTAAAATATGCTTGCCTGAGGCCTGCAACATCTGGTCCACTCTCTTCTGTCTACCATCCCTTCCACCCAAATGGCCTCCATAAGAAGAAAAATCAAGTAATGGGCTAAACGATACCAGCAGCATGCAAGAAGGCAAACCTTACAGAAGGCAGCACAGTAATGTAAGATATGTTAGATGATTTGACCAGGATCACTACATTCTCTGCTGGCAAATCCAGGGTACAAGCATGAACGCTTTCGTTCCATAGTCTTGAATTTGGATACTTATTCACATCTTGGACTAACAGTTTATGCCATCGTTGGAGGCAATTGCCTAGGTTTTAGAACACGCCATCTGAATGAAACAATTTCTAGACCTTCACCATAAGGATGATAAAACAACCCCTATATGGTGCAGGCACATTGCTGATAATAACAAATGTTGTTCTGTGCAAAACCAAGCACATATGCAGGCAGGTTTATAAACTTCAGACATAGGAAAGGCCCAGCCAGCCTTGCTGGAATGTGATTTTCTGTTTTTGCATATGAACGCATATCTCTGCAATGGGTGCTTCACACACTGAGCTAACTTCTGAGCCATTGTGGCACTCAATTGATCAATATGCATTTAACTGTTGCCTAATGCACATGCTCATCATAAGGAAGGAAATAATGCTACATAGTTGTGCCGTAAGGAACACACAAACTATGTATACCACAGTGAACACAGAAAGCAATACATGATGAATTGATCAAGGCAGAATGTACTTGTCAAAATAGAAATGCAATGGGTTTAGAGCCTCAGCGGCACCCCATAAAATATCCTGATGTGTGCTATTTAAGACTGGTGAACAATGGCATCTTACTTCTTCAGATCAGGCAGCCCTGAAGGCCTCCCCCACACCCTTCAAGGTGGGGGCCCTGGGCAAGTGCCCCTTTTGCCCCCCCATAAAAACTTCTCTGAGCATGTCCAGCAAAGAAGCATACGTTTACCTGATCAAACAAGCTCTGGAGTCAGGCAGACCTGCCAGCAGCCCCCAGAGCTGAAAACATCCCCAAATCTCAAAGGTTGGGAGTCCGTACCTGAATCTAAACTCTGTAGTGCAGTTTTCGACCAATCCTTTCAGTACCGCCTCTGTACTCTCTCGAAGTCGTTTTGTAACACTGGTGCACCTTTGTGACAGCGGCATGAAAATAAATAATTATTTTGCATTCAATTCCATATAGGAATGGCAGTATTTACATGTTGTGCAATGCAAAAAGAACCAATGACCATTCACAACACAAATTAACTCTTAGGGTGCATCTGGGTCATACCATTTTACAAATTTCTTGTGCATTCAAATTATAAACATTATTGACTCAATATACCCACATCGCTTGATAAAAACACTTTCACCGTTATGTTATTGCTTTGCAGTTGAAACTCTCACAAGGTGCCTATAGCCAGACTTCCACCATGCCCAACTACCAAAAAACAGAGGACACACCGAGCACTTAACATGGACACGTATCCACACTTGCAGCATCCACTGCTGTGGCAATACTGAGGAATCCACAACCAGGAAACCCACCAAAGCTCTTCTAAAGGCCTCGGTCCACTGTTGAACCACCCACTACATTTCCACGAATGAGACAGAACATCAGCTCTTGCAATGCACCTCTGCCCTAACTTGCATCAAGTAACAACAACAACAGTGCTCTCATAATGCCCCGCTAGATACACGTATGTCACATACTAGTATACGAGACATTCACAAAGCTCCAGCAGATCACTTTATACCTGAAAAGGATTCACTTGTCTTGCAGCACTGAGAGCTCTCCCCTTGCACATGTAAGCTAAATGTGGGCGCACCTTAGCATCCCAATAGTGAGAGATTCACAGCGACCTTGCCATGCGTTTCTTTCCTGGCCTGCAGTAACGCTTGTAGCTCAGTACTGAGTCTTTTATTAGCAATCAATTTACCCCGGATGTTTCCCAAGCACACTAACAAGTAGCAAACACATTTGTGAAGAACAACATTGTATAATCAGTATAATATGCGTACAGTACAACAGCCAACACGTTTTTCATGCCCCAAGGCACTTTTTTAAGGATACAACAATTTTGCAAGGTTTACGATGAGCAAATAAAATTGCCTTTTAACGTATTGTCCATATCTAAATAGAGATATAAAGCTACTAATGAACCACGTCTACAACATGTTGATGTCCTTGCCAGCACAATTCTATTCCCTAAAACAACTGGGGCAATCCCCCTTAAGATGCTATAATCAAGGCTCTTAGTAATTAAGAAAGCTTGCCAGCACCCAGTGATTTGCCAGCGTGCTCCAGTCCTAAAAATGTGCCTATAGGCATGACGTGTTGGCTCTTTCACTGCACAAGTCACACACTTCCTGGCATGCAGCTTTCACTTGTAACCTATTACTGAGCTGTAAATAATTCTTACAATGCAAGTAGACAATACATGTAGGTCAGTGGCGTAACACAAAATGTGGGGGCGCCCCTGCGAGCCATGCTGAGGGGGCCCACCCCACTCAGCAACAAATCAAGGGTCGCGCCACACTCTGGGCTGGCCTAGATTATCACACATGCGCAATACGCACAAACGTGCTGCTGAAGGAATATGCTGCACACTGCACTATGAGAAAGATATAAATATGTTTTAATATAATATACACTGCACTTTCTGAGCAAAATTACCTAAAAATCCAGAGTGTTCGCAATTGTTTTGTAGGGTAACAACAATCCAATAGATGCAAGTCACCAACAATGCACATGAACATTAATGCTTTGCTATAAAAAAAAAAATGCCATGCCACAATGAAAACATGTCCAACTGGCTGCACAATGTAGACGAGTGTAGACCCATAATAACAATGTAGTAAAACTTGCCAGGCCACATTTAGACCTATCTAGACTGGTTGCACCAAAATGCCAGTCGAAGCAATAACACTCATCAAGAAGAGAACACACATTCGAGCCTGTGTCTCTGTGGCCTCTAACAACACAGCCAAACTCTTTAAAATCTGAAAGGAACTGTCAATCCTGTAGCAGTCTTTACCTCTCCTGTTCCCTCCCAGGCCCCCAGTATGGCTCTGTCATCTAATTTCTCAGCTAAAACCAGGACATCATGTGCTCCGTCTCCTCTTCCTCTCCCTCTTCCTCTCTTGGCCCCCCTTTGGCCACCTCTACTTCTTTTCCTCCTTTCTGCTCTTTCTCTCTGACAACACCTGACGAGGTTTCTAGACAAGTCCGATCTATGAAAGTTTCATCCAAACAGGTGCTCTCCTGCTACACAAGAACCATCAAGAACCATATTAACAACCTTGCTCCAGCCTTGACCAATTTCTATAATCACTCTATCGCCACTGCAACGTTCCCCTCTCCAGTTAAGCACTCCCTTATGCACCCAGACATCTGCCAATCCTACCTGCCCGGCAAACTATTGCCCAATCTCCATCACCCCTTTCCTGGGCAAACTGTTGGAAAAGCTGGCCATCTCCCAGCTTACTATCCACACGGAATCTGTTGGTTGTCTCCATGACCATCAGTCTGGCGTCAGAGCTGCCAGAGGCACGGAAACTGCTGTCCTGAACACCTGTGAAGATCTGCTCTCTAAACTTGATTCCAGCATTCTTTCTGCCTTTATCCTCCTTGATCTTTCCTCTGCTTTCGACAAAGTCAACCATGCCATCCTGATCAATCCTGATCAATCGACTCCATGAGAACCTGGGCATCACGGATCAGGCCCTTGAGTGGCTGACCTCTTTCCTCTTGGACTGCCCCTCCCAGGTCCAACTTGGTCCCCTTCTCTCCGCTCCATCCTCTCACTCTGGTTTCTCAACATCTACGTGGTCCCTTTGGCCCACCAGATCTTTACATTCTCCTCTAACTTTCAGTGTTATGCGGATGACACTCTGCTTTCCTTCAGGCTCCCCTCAAACTCCTCTCCTCTCTCGCTCATTCCCGACTGTCTATCCGCGATTCAGGATTGGTGTGCCTCCAACTATCTCTGCCTTAATGTCAGTAAGATGGAGATCCTTCTCATTTGGACTCCTGCCCTTGCTTTCCCTCTCTCACTCTGGCTGCCTGCTTTGGGCCCTCTTCTTTTGCCTTCCTGTGAGGCAAACAACCCTGGTGTCATCTTTGTCTCCACTCTCTCTTTCTCCCCTCACATCTCGGACGTCGTCAAGAAGTCCTACTACCAGCTGCTCCTCCTCAAAGGGACCCTTCCCTTTCTCACTTTCCCCCAGAAGCTCACTGTCTCCAGAGCCCTGGTTCTCTCTAGGCTGGACTACTGCAACAGCCTCTTTCTCAATCTGTCTTCCTCTACTCTCCAGCCTCTGCAACTAATCCAGAACAGGACTGTAAGACTTATCCTTGGCCTCAAGCCCAGGGATCGTATCTCTCCAGCCCTGGAATCGCTCCACTGGCTCCCAGTTGCTACAAGTATCAAGTTCAAGACCCTTTGCATTGTCCACAAGGCTTTTTGGGCCCGGGGTCCGCACTACATCCAACACTCTCTTCCAAATGTTTTTCCTTATCGAGCCCTTTGCTCAGCTACCCACAACTCTCTAAGAGTTAGATGCTTCTCCAGGCAGATAGTGGGGGTAGATCGCTCTCCTCTGCAGGTGCCTCCCTCTGGAATAGCCTCCCTGCCCCCCTCAAACTTGAGCCGGACCACCTGACGTTCTGGAAGCAGCTCAAAACTTTCCTCTTCTCTTCTGCTTTCTCTCTCTCCCTCCCCTGCTGGCCTGCCTGACCTACCTGTCTGCTGTACTGACTGGTTGCCTGGCTACCCTCATAGTCTCACTGAGTCCAGACACTTTCTTGATCAGTTGCACTGTCTCTGGGCCTACCATGCACTTAGGGGCTGTAACTGTAACCCTACAGTCCCTTGTTCTCCTTGCACTACCCAGAGCCATGATGAGCTGGCTGCACTTACTCAGAGCATTGCTGCCCTGTTTCTCCCTCCCCTCTCCCTTGCACTTCCCCCTCCCTTTCCCCTTGCACTTCTCGTTCTCGCACTTGCACAATCTGAATGACACAAGGCCTAGTAAAATTGTTTGTCTTGTCCTCCCTCTATCTTCCCTCCCTTGTCTTGTCACGCCTAGAAACACTTGTGTGCAGGCGCATTATAAATGACTTATATCATATAATTTGATCACAGATGCCCAGAAAAATATACAATGCCACAGAAAGAAACGGCTAGACTGGCAGCACCCAAATGGCAGTCTAGCCAGGTAATTCACTTAGCAGGACTGCTTTATCGGAAATGCTCAGTTAAATTTTATTTTACCAAATTGAGGAATGACTGGACCCGCTGCACCAAAATGCCTCTGTAGCCACTAATACCACATATCATGACTGCTTAGCCTGGACATGGACAGCCATCATTATTTGTCGTACAATCCTGCCCCCCCACACATCCCCTCTCCCTCCCACCCCAATCTCCAAAATCAGCTCCTTGGCGCAGAATTACCTCCACGTCCCTCTTCCTTGCCCCAGAGCTTACGGTTGAGGCTCCATGCCTAATAGGTAAGTACTGGGATGAGGAAGAGTGGGACTAGGAGTAATGAAGATTACAGGTAGCTTAGTCAGGCATTGCCTCCATGTACCTCTACCTCATCCCAATAATTGTGTATGAGGCAGAGTGCCTTATACACAAGTACTGTCTCATACACACGACGAGGAATAATAGGGCTAGGAGTAATGAAGATTACCAATAAGTAATCCAGGCATTAAACACAAGTATTGGTGCAACACCACTGAGATGACTGGAATTCAGTATGCCCACCACCCACCCACCCCTGAAATTGTGGGCTATGTAGACTCGACCTGGCTAACCTTCAGAGCAGTTGCCAGACAGAGCATGACACAGATGTTAAACGGCACCTGGATTTCGCTGTTAACAAGAACCCGGCAATTACTAACATACAGCATTTCACTGTTTGTACCTGCATTCAAATGCCAATTTTTTTAGGCAATTGAAATCGTGATGTGGGTTTAATACTTGCATGCCAGGGGAGTGATTGGAAGGGTAGAGAGGGAATAGAAGACCACTCATTCTCACAGTAGTCCATAAGTGGATGCTTTCAACCTTAAAGGAGAGAGTTAACTGCTTGTAACATTGAAGCTGCACTAGAATAGTCTCATTAAAATGTGTAAAGAAATCAGATGCCCCAAACAAATGTTTGTCCCTCCCCCACCGCCCATGAAGTTAGCGCCTCTCCCAAAATTTGAAGGGTTAGCCTGGGTTTTGTTGCACCTCTGAACGCAAGCACACACACCATTCACTATGTACACACATGCACACCCAGCCATCCATAAATTTAAGTGTGCATCCTTTCACCATACTGGCACACCCAGGCAGCCATCCATACATTTAAGTGTGCATCCTTTCACCATACAGGCACACCCAGGCAGCCACCCATACATTTAAGTGTGTGTGCGCCCTTTGACCATACACTCACAGGCAGCCACCTATACATTTAAGTGTGCATCCTTTCACCATACAGGCACACACGCACACGTCATGGGGTTGAGGGGAGCCCTAACACTTTAAAAAAAGAATTACAACTATGCCGGACTGGAAACAACAGTGCCGGTAAGCTTACTGGCACCGTTGTTTCCGGGCCGGCATATTACAGCTCTGCGGGAGGTTGCCGTCTTGCCCGCAGTAAAAGCTGCCGGGCAGAACGGCACCCGCCAGCATAGTCTTCACGGAAGCACTGGCACCGTTATTAACAGTGCCAGTGCTTTTGTGGTACCCATTGCCATAGAGTCCGATAGGACCTTTTGGAAATGGGTACTTATCATTTACCGGCGCCTGACTTCCCAGACCGCCAGGGTTGTAATCCCCTGGTGTTACCGGAAATTCGGGCGCCAGTAAATCATTATGGGTCCGGCAGCAACCTGCTGGTAGCATCGGCACAGTTACCGCCAAACCCATAATGAGGTCCATCATTTATTTTTGAAGTCACTCTGACTTCATAAAGAAATTATTTCTGTTAAGGACCGAACCATAACGGAAATAATTTCTTTGTGAAGGAAGAGTGACTTCAAAAATAAACTTTTTCTTTTTGAAGTCATAAGGGCTCCCCAGACCCCATGACATGGAGGCCTCCATCCTAGGGTCTTCCATGCCATGCGGATGGCACAGCCCTCACACTTCAAAAAGAAAGTTTCTTTTTGTAGTCACTCTGCCGTCATAAAGAAATAATTTCTGTTACAGAAATAATTTCTTTATAAATGCAGAGTGAATTTAAAAAGAAAAAAAATGTGGGGAAAAAAATATTTTTCTTTTTTTTTCTACAAGTGGGGCTCCCTCCCAGGACATGTTCTGGCGTGGGCCCCCGCACCGCTGGGGCTGCGGGGGCCCCTGTTACGCCAGTGATGTAGGTACATCCTGGCATCCCAAGACTGAAATAGTCGTAAAGCTCTCCGAATGTACTTCTTGCCTGGCATGCAGTATTCACTGGGGCCCCAGTACTGCAACAACTATTGATCTCTCCCAATGCAACTGGATTAACCGTGGATCAAAAGTTCATCGTCAACAGGCCCGCCTAATCACAAAGCCCCCCACCGTTTTCCTTGTGGACCTCTCCGTTTGTAAGAATCAGGCCTGGGGTGTGTTTTCGAGGCAGAGCTTCCTGAGAGTTTTAGTATTTGTTCTTAATGTGATGCTTTAAGTGCAAGAAAAAAAAGAGGCCAACCAAATGCCATAAATTACGCTACACAAGAACACATTGCTTTATTACAAATCTGAAATTGAGGAGGCGAGGGGGAGGGGAGAGGGTGCTGATCTCTACAAAAGGCAGCCTGGAGGGGGTGTCTGTAGCCCATTTGGACAGGGCTCATCAAGGGGGCATGGCCTAACGAGCCGACAGGCGACCCTCCTGTCTTTAAGCCACACCCCCTTGAATGAACCCCGGCTGATTTTCCATTGCCACTTAAAGCACTGCTGTGACCTCTTACCTTCTGGTGGACTTGGCGTTGCTGGTTCCTGGCTGCCACTTAGAGAGGTCCAGAGTGTTTTCCCTGCGGGTCATTGCAGACGGACATGGAGTGCTCCATTTTATTTGGTGGCCTGTGGTGGTGGAGGGAGCCTCCATTCTGCCTTCAGTAAAAGAGCCCAAATAGGCTTTGTGAGGAATTCGACCATCCGCTTGGTTGGTGTGCACTCACCTGGGCTTTTTTGAAATTGTATATGAAATTGAATGATGTTAGATCAACCTCTGGAAAATGTATGGGGCTAATCCGCACACATTGTCCTATGCTCACTGCACAACATACACAGACCTGTGTACCCTGGGTGGACACAGCCACTGGCGCCACCCCCTGTCATAATTATTTGGGCTATAACAGCCAGGATTACATCTGTCTTCTCAGAAGGGGAGGGAAAAACCTTCCCCCTGCCATGGCCAGCCTAATTAACTAATAAAGGCTCCATGGATCCACCCTTTCCCTTTGTTCAGGCTCTGCTGCTGGTGGCAGCTTTGCATACTAATCAAAGTTTAATTCAAACAGGCCCAAGCAGAGGCTAAACAAAGGAGACAGGAAACCCCAAAACCCATTTCACATGCACTGTGTCAACCTGAAGTCAGCTCCCTCCTCTCAGTATCAAGGGCAATGACCTGTCATGTCTGGGATTATGTGTTTACAGTAGGCAACCCCTGCAGGGGGACCCCATAAAGAAAGGTACGAGAATGTGGTTTGCAGGTGACAGAAAGTCAACCACCTTAAAGGACATTTTCGAGCCAGTCAAGCCCCTCGAGATGCAACCAACTGCACTGCTGACTTTTGTTATGTCGCAGTCACTAACACCATCTGAGACGCCTCAACCAGTGCTTCAGAATCGCCGACCAGCACTGATAAAGATTCCGGACCACGAGCCGCCGTGTAGGCCAGCCTGCAGCCGTCCATCCAGCCTCGCTCGCCAAACTGCCTGCTGCCTGAGTCCCGCAGCTGTCTCCCGTCTTGAACTCTGTTGTTGCAAAAGCTTCAAAGTGCCCTGAAACCGACTCAGCGCTGTTGAGCACCAAGAACTTCTACAAGCACAAGGTACATTGTGGTTCTGTCCCCCTGGTCCTTCAGCAAAGACCCCCTAGTGACGTTTTATGACCCATTGCTCCCTTTGTGTGGAAACCAAGTATCCTTGAACTATTGCGATTAATTACTTTACCGACTACCCTCCTGCCAGTATACAGAGTGCATCCCTTTTCATTCTTTGAAAACTCTGACCTCTGCATTCCTTTACAGGTTGGTTTGTATTTTGTAGTGTGCTAGAACTTCCTGTTGTAATAATAATAGAGTAGATATGTGTATACAACCTTGACTGAACAGTCCCTTTTATCACTGGGTTATAATTGTATTTTCGCTATGTTACAACTAACCAACAATCCACGACCTGGCGGAGATAAACCGGGCGTTCTGTCCACGTTACCAAAATTGGACAAGGAGGTTTATCATTTGCGTGTGTTTCCAATCTGTATGGATCCCTTCTGGTGTACTAGAGGTGTGGGGCAGATTGATGGTTTAGGAACCGATATTCATCCCTGGATCACTGGTGCCTGGAAGTTCATTTGTGACAGGCCTAACAACCTGGACCGACTCAAAGTTGCAACTGACTGGCTTCTGTATCCTGGATGGGCCTTTACCTCCTGATTTGTCAGAATACTGCATCATTTTAGCGCTGCCTCAGTTGTCCCAGATTTCTCTAACTGTAGCAGTGCTGTGATCACCTGGGTGCTGAAAGAATATAAAACAGCCTGGAAGGCTGCTGTAGGTGGCACGTGACCACTGACTGGAGCCCCTACTGGGACTTTGCCCCTGCTATACCAGGCTGCTGCAGCCTTTTCTCGCCGCCTGGGGTTTCCTAGGTGTACCTGACTGAACTAATGCTGTAATTACCTGGGCACTACCGGACTGGCAGATCATTGCAGACATTGGATGTCAGACAAGCGGCAACCCAAGCTATCCTTCAATGTAGTGAACATCAAGCAAGGAGAGGAGCCCCAAATGTCCTCCAGAGGAATCCCGGCCCCACAAATGCGCAACACATGCTACCAAACTCGTGGAGAGAAGGCCAGGAGTATCAGGGAGACGTTTGCATCAATATTAGTAATGCCCGCCTTAAAAGCGGCAATTTTGACAGCTTGCCCTTGAACATGGACTTGTGCAGGTGCCTTTGGATGGTTCCATGTAATAATGTCGCCACAAAAATATCGCGATACAAAAATATCCCCGAAAAATTGTCGTTTTTTGTGGTGACATTATTGCATGGAACATGCGGAGGACACCTCTGCAACCCCCAATTTTTTTGTATTTTTTTTTTTTAAAACATTTTTTTTATTTTGCCCCTGTCCCCATATATATGGTCACCCAAATAATATCACCACGACATTTTCCCGGCGATATTATTTACGGCAACCATATATGTGGCGATATTATTACCTGATACCCTTTGGATCACCATGATACTTGAAACGAGGAGAACAACAGAGACTCCACTTTTGAGAACGTGTTAAACGCCTCTAAGGATGAGATTGGAAGAATGGCAAACCTGATGGAAGTTGTTGAAGCGAAAAATGACGACCTTGAGCAGAGGTCTAGACTGAATATTCACATCCTTGTAGTATTAGCATTAATGGAGATCGTAAACCTGGAACAATTTTGGGGGGACATGATTAAGGAGGTTTTCAATGCTTCTCAATGTTCTCTTATCTTTGTATCCCCCAAGGCCTGACCACGGCATGTCCCCGTATCCTATTTTTGCAAGGATCCTCAATTATTGAAATAGGAATGTCATCCTGAAGGAAGCCCATGAAAAGGGGAACATTACCTTTTACCACTAACTCTGTCCAAGCAGCACACAGGTCCTTCCTTGCAGTGAAGAAATGACTGTGAGACCGACAGGTCCAGTATTGCATGTTGTTCCTGGAGAAACTCAACACGATTTATAATTGGAAAACACACCTCTTTTCCACACTGGGGGCAGCTAATGGATTTCTGGCTGGGGTGCTGAGTGGACTTGCCCATGCAAGCCAGTGACTGGTGAATAAATACCTGGCAGCAGAGGGCGGCTGAGTACCATAATGTCTAGATAGGTGTCCTGTTATATTCGGCGAAACATACTATTATTTGCAGGTGGGGGAGTGTGTGGTTTAATACTAGCAAAGTCCGATTTCTCCCAGTGCGTTCCACTTACAATCTTTCTTCTTATTGTTGTATCTTGAGGGAGGGGGAAATGATTGGCAAATCTGTTCAAAATATATCTTGGGTTTGTGGGTTGGCAGTGGCTTTCCTAATCCTGACATGAGTCAGGAGGTTGGTGGGTATCTGCGATTTCTGCTCGACTGGTACAAGCTACATGAAATGGGACAGTTTCCTGTAACATGCGTGGGTTAATCAGACGGTGAAAAGTAGAAAGGTGTTGACATATCTGGAACATCATAAGATCAACATTGCCATGCTCCAGGAAACACATTTGGCTCCTGGAGGCTATGGTGTAGTGGTAAAGAAATGGGGGTGGCATAGGTACTACTCCTCTTCCGTGACCTATGCTCAGGAAGTGGCAACACGGTTTCATAGATTGCTTAGTTTTAAGGTACATAAGGTGGTCCAGATGTACGGGTAGGGCCTAATGCTATTGGGTGTTGTAGGAAATCAATATTACGCAGCTGAATGCGTATGTGTATCCCCACACAGACAGACCAGATTTTTACGACTGTGTGGTTGCACAATTGTTGCAGGTTTCTGATTCGATAGTCAGCTGGGGGATGGTTTCAACACTGCCCTTAGTGTTGATCTGGGTAGATCTGGAAGTAAATCTGGGATTGTGGCCAGATCAGCATCAGCTAGAGTGTTTTGGCAAATTCTTGAGCAGTCTAGGTTTGGAGACATGTGGAGATTTGGGCATCGGGAGGAGAGGGGATTTACTTTCTACCCGTCCGTGCAGAATACTGCTTCCAGGATCAACTATTTCTTGGTTTCAGAATGGGCCTCACATTGGCTGACCAAATGTACATTACGCCGCTCTCACTCCGACCATTCACTGGTGTTTCTTGCCCTTCCAATACAGGAGTCTCCCTTTGGGGCAGAGGGATTGGGGGTTTACGGTAAAAAATCTGACCGTGCTGGTGTTTTGTACTATGCAACAGAATTGGTAAGCCGAGTTCTTTAATAGGAATACTGGGTCGGTTTCATCCAGGGGGCTACTCTCAGAAAGATTCAAGGTAGATATTTGTGGCGTGTGCATTTGTGATAAGGTTAGGGTGCTTAGGTCCTTAAGAAATCAGTTGGATAGATTTGAGGGTGTAATAGTCTGGATGATATGTTTGAGGTCTGCGGGAGTGCTAGGGCCTCGTGGAATGCTCCTGTGGAGTTTGGAGTGTTGGGGCACCTGGGAGTTCCACAACTGACGGTTGGGGACTTGGAGCTGGGCAGGGAACCAGGGTGGAGGCCTGTGATCTTCTCTCCTACCTTCTTATCTACACTATGTAACCAAGAGACAATAAAGCATGTTCCTGTTTCTACTTACCTGGGTTAGCCTGGTTCCTTCTCCTTGTACATCACTGGCCCAGGGCACATCTTGCAGGAGACAAGATACATCAGAGGGCATTTTAAGGGATCTATATGTACAATCCTGGAAGACATTTGACCAGGTCCATCTTGCGAGAGTATGGGCTTAACTGTGGGAGTTTAAGTAGGTCACGGACGCAGGTGGTAAATTGCATGGTGAAGGCGCAAGAGTGCAGAGACATGGGGAAGAGGAGTGTCCTAGGAGGACCTTGGCATAGTTGGTCTGAGAGGAGCGGCAGAGCTCTGCTATTCATGAGGTGAGAATGCTGGAGGGTTCTGTCTTTATGTGATGGGGCTATCAACAAGACATTTAGAGGTTTTTACGTTTTATGTCTACTCATCTAAATTTCAGGCACAAAATGATCGACACTCAAGCTATTAGATATGATTACTTTGCAGTGGGTGGATGGCGAGTCCCAAAATGTCCTGTATGTTCCACTTTCAACGAAAAAGGTCACCCATGCAGTTGGAGGTCAGGCTGGATGGCCTAACCATTGAGTTTTGTAAGAGTTATAAGGATGTGCTTCTCCCTCATCTCAAGGCCATGTACGGGAGGCTAATGAAAGGGGCCGACTGCCCTTTTCCACCCTCACATCTCTAATAATATCAATACTTAAGAAAGCCAGACCCACCTCAGAAATGTGTCTCATATCGACCCAGCTCCTTAATTAATGTAGATAATAAATTGTTTGCAAAGGTAATTGATAAGAGACTTGCCCCACCCCCCCACATGCAAGTCCCGGTTTTGCTGGACCAGGCCACTTTGTCCCACGCTGGTGCATACTGCATGCAATTTGTGGCCGTTTCGTGTTGGTCCTGGACTCCCCGTTGCCATGCTTCTGATAGATGCAACAGAGACTACAGATCCCATAGAATGGCCTTCCCCCTTTGCAGTGCTGCAGAAAACGGGGCTTGGAGATTTAATTTCTCTTGCAGATTGACTTTACCGAGGACCTGGGGCTAGAGCACTCTCCAATGACTGAGTATCTGCGGACTTTATGATGGGGAGCGGCAAGGGCATCAGGCAGGTTGCGCTTGCTGTTCAGCCACAGGCAGAGTGAATAAGGGAATCTCCTAAGGGATGGGGATTGTGTTTTCTTTTTTCTCATCAGTAAATGATTTTCCTTTATACAAACGGGATCTTGTTGTATGGCCCACACCTCTCAGACAACCTGAATTCTACCATGTGCTCAAGGAATATTCTGGACTGCGAGTGAACCAAGACAACCTGAAATTGTTCCCATTACTGCTTCTGCGAAGGAGGCGGCTCGGGTCCCAGGGCGCAAGTGGTGTAGTGATTATGTGAACTATCTTGGGGTGGTCTGTAGAAGTGTGGAGAAGCTCATATGGCTGAATTTTGGGGTGGTATTTGATATAGTCGTGGAAACTACTGAGAGGTCGTTTAAACGGCCGCTGTCCTATATTGGGAGGATCTCATTAAAGTAATCACACTGACCAAGCATCTTCATCTGTTTCAGAGCATACCTGTATCCTACCAAAGAGCTTCTTGGCAAATGGACGGACCGTACCCATGAGCTTGGCATAGGCTGGGAAGATGGCCAGGCCAGGTCAGTTGCCATAAACTTACATTGCCCTGTGATAATGAGGTTTGTTGGTTCTGGATTTTGAAAGGTACTACTAAGTTGCCCCGACTCCACATCCTATACGTTTACACTGGGCCCTTAACATCAGCATGTTTATCTTGAACGCGGTTCAAACTTTCAGTTATTCCTGGGAAAGATTGGCGAGAATCACTGGCAGGCAGACGTCTTACCTCGCTTTCCTCCCTGTGACACAGGTTTTCCCCTTAGGCTGGAGAGAGTATTCCAGAAGGTGTTTATTACTAAGATATGTTATGTTATGTTATTTTGCACTTATATAGCGCCTTATATACCATTGGTATGGTCTGAAGGCGCTGGTAGGTTGAACGCTCTTGGGAACCAAAGTTCGGGTCAGTAGAGAGAGTAGGGAGAGTCAACGGCGCGTGTGCGCACCGGATATGTGTGCAGCTGGTGCGGTATTCGTTAAATAGCTGCTTCTTAGCGGTAGGTGTGGTGGTTGAGATCAGGGGTATGTGTTCGTTCTGGCAGGATTTATCCAGACCGACTGTGGCTGCGTTAGGCCTGAGGAGAACGCCTGGCTGGGGGGGGTGTAACTAGCAGTGTTTACTTAGAGTGATGGGGAGTGAGCGGGAGGTGTTGGTATGTGAACAGTTATACCAAATGGTGTCATAGTATCTCTGTGTTCTAGTTGAGTGGTGGTGTAAAGAAGAGAGTAAGCATGGGGTGTGATTTGATGGGTTACATGCTCTTTCAAACGTTCTCTGCATTCCAGACCATACTATGTACGTCGCGCAGTTCTATGCGCTCCAGTCCGTTCTATGGACTTTTATTCATTCCATGCATCCCCGTCAGTGCTACACACTCTGGTCTGCTCGACGCACTCATGCATTCCAGTCCGCTCTGCGCGCACCTGACTGCCCCACGCATGCGCTCCTGCCTGCTCTTCGCATGCATCCTGTGTGCGCCCGTACTTCTCATTCACCCACCGTGCGCAGTCACCCGCTCCCCGCATTCACCCACTCCCGACACTCACCAGCTCTCTGCACTCACCAGCTCCGCACACTCATCCGCTCTATGCACTCATGCTTTCCTCACATTCAACATTAGTATGCACCCATCAGCCCCTTAGAGTCATTTGTTAGTATGCAGTAATCCTGTTCTATAAATTAATTGTTCTCATCCGCTCTCTAATCTCATCCACTCTCTAGCCTCATCCGCTCTCTAACCGCATCCGCTCTCTAACCTCATACACTCTTCACGCTCCCCCACTCTACACGCTCCCCCACTCTACAGGCTCCCCCACTCTACATGCTCATACGTTTTGTGCAATCATCAGTTCTACCTTCGCTTCTCTGTATTTATGCCCTCGTCCGCCATACGCGCTCGTCTGATCTACATACCCAACCACTCTACATGCTCATCCGCTTATCATGTTCATCCATTCTATACCTTCATCAGATCTACATACTCACTCGATTTACCCACTCATTCTATCTATGTAGTCATCTGTTCCTCCACTCATGCATTCTTCCACTTAGTGCATTCAACTGTTTACACTCAACCACTCTACACACTCGGCCGCTGAACATGTTCGTCCATTCTATACACTTATCCGATGTACTTACTCATTCGATTTACACACTTATTCAATCTATATAGTCATCTGTTCCTCCACTCATGCATTCTTCCACTTAGTGCATTCAACTGTTTACACTCAACCACTCTACACACTCGGCCGCTTAACATGTTCATCCATTCTATACACTTATCCGATGTACTTACTCATTCGATTTACACACTTATTCAATCTATATAGTCATCTGTTCTTCCACTCATGCATTCTTTCATTCAGTGCATTCATCTGTTCACACGCTTCATCCATTCTAACTATTTCATCGATGCTATTCACTTCGTTCCCTCCTCATGCATTATGTGCATTTTCAGCAGTTTACATCTCCTTACTGTTTCCATATGATTTATTCTTATTATACACTTCACTGTTTTGATCTACTTTACTCGTTTAATTCTGTTTGTCTTTCTAGTTTATAATCGGGGTTATCAGCTGTCCATTTCTCGCCTCAGGTAGTTTGATGGGTTGGTGTCATTGCGATGCTGTTTGTCTGTTTGGTTTAGTTTGGTTACCGGTTGGTTTTAGGGGAAGAGCCAGGTTTTCAGCAGTTTGCGGAAGGATGTTAAATCCTCAGTTTGGCGGATGTGGGGTGGGAGTGGGTTCCACAGGGTGGGGGCCAAGGCTGAGAATGATGATCCGCCTAATCTGACTGAGTTTGTCCTCAATATCTTCAAAACAAACTAAAACCCTATCACCCCCCCACTCACCCTAACATCAAGCTCAGCCGGCCTCCTAGTCATAACTAGTCATAACTAGGAGGCCGGCTGAGCTTGATCTTAGGGTGAGTGGGGGGGGTGATAGGGTTTTAGTTTGTTTTGAAGATATTGAGGTCCGGTTTTATGCAGTGCTCGATGGGAGATGCATAAGGTTTTGAAAGTCACCCTTCGGGCTACTGGAAGCCACTGCAGCGTCTTAAGGGCTGGGGCGATGTGGTCTCTTGGGACGAGCGCAAGCAGCAATTTGGCTGCCGCGTTTTGTGCCCTTTGGAGTTTATTCAGTTGGTACGCATGGAGTCCGATGTATAGGGGGTTTGCATAGTCCAGTCTTGACATAACGATTGATTGGACCGCAGAGAGTCTGTTAGGAAAGGAGAGGTATGGAAAGATGCGCCTAAGGGTTTTATGGTGGTAGTGGCAGGATTTTGAGACATTGTTGACTTGGCACAAGAGTGTAAGGTCAGAGTCCAGGATGCATCCAAGATTTTTCACTGATTTGCAGGGGGTTGGTGAGCTGCCCATGGCGGGTGGCCAGGGTAGTGGTTGTGGAAGAAGCTTGGAGTTGCCACATACCATGATTTCAGTTTTGGAGGGGTTTAGCAATAGGTGGCTTTGGGTCATCCAGAGTTCTATGTCGAGGAGACAGGAGGCCAGGTCAGGTCGGGAGTTGGGATTTGAGTTCATTAGTTTTAGAATTAGTTGAGTGTCGTCGGCGTAGTTGTAACACAGGATGTTGTGTGAATGAACTATTGGAAGGAGGGTGATCAAGTAGAGATTGAACAGGAGTGCAGATAGGCATGCTCCTTGTGGGACTCCCCCGTCGACTGGTCGGGCTTGGGAGGTATAGGTGGAGAGTATCGTTATTTGGTACCTATCTTTGAGGAACAAAGCTATCCATTTGAGAGCGGTTCCACGAATTCCTAGGGAGTGGAGGAGGATTGAGTGATTGATTGTGTCAAAGGCGGCGGATAGGTCAAGTAGGATAAGTGCCGTGCCTCCCGCGGAGTCTGCCGTCATTTTAAGGTCATCCCAAATTGAGGTTAGGGTGGTTTCGGTTCCGTGACGGGCTCTGAAACCTGATTGTGCAGGGTCTAGGAGATTGTTGGCTTCGACAAAGGCATTTAGTTGGGAGTAGGCGGTTCGGTCAATGAGTTTTGCAAGGAATCTGGTGTTTGAGATGGGGCGGTAGTTATTGGGCTGGAGAGGGACGAGAGAAGGTTTTTTAATTAGTGGCTTGATATGAACCGTTTTGAATGCGTCCGGAAAGATACCAGAGGAAAGGGAGGCATTTATGATGGATCTTGCGTGTTCACCTGCGCAGGTGGAAGCGAACATTTCTTTGAGGGTTGTGGCCGGGCAAGGGTCCAGCGGGAAGCCAGATGGTTTGCAGGCAGATAGAAGTTTGAGAAATTGCTCTGGTGATATTGGACTAAAGGATTCGAACGTTGGTTGCGAGGTGGTCGCAGGTGGGGGGTTGGCTGCTAAGGGAGGAGTATTGCCTGGTGGATGTGAGAGAGCCAGTTTGGTGGCTAGAGTGTTTGTCCTTTCGAGAGCCGTGGTGTAAAAGTGGAGGGAGAGTGAGTCACACAGTGATTGTGAGGGGGTCGGGACGGTCGTGGTGCAAGCCGGTTTGGTGAACTCAGAGATGATTTTGTGGAGCTCCTTGCTTGGTTTTTTGCAGTTTACGATTCGGGAGTTGTAGTGGGTTTTTTTTGCTTTCCGGATTTCGGCCTTGTACTGATAGAGGTGTCGGGCCAAGATGGCCCTGTTCTCCTTAGTTTTGTCTTTCTGCCATTTGCGTTCTAGGTATTTATATAGTTCTTTAGTGGTCTTCAACTCAGGAGTGAACCACCTGGGGAAAAGGCCACGGCGGGATGATGGTTTACAAGGGGGTGTGAGCGGCATCAGAGATGCGTTGAGCCATGAGTCAAAGGCATCAGGGGTTAGTTGTTTAGTCAGCTGGCAGGTAGGTGGTCGAGATTGGAGGAGTGCGTCGGCTAGGTCCGGGACAATTATTAGTTTTTTCCAGCATTTGCATAGATTCGGTGGTCCAGATTCGAGTGCGGGAGTGGGGTCGGTTGAGTGAATGGCGAATGAGAGAATTAAGTGATCGGACCAGATGATGGGGGTGGGGTTTTTTAAATGGATCCGGGTGTTGGAGCTAAAGATAGCATCAAGAGTGTGTCCTTTATAGTGAGTCGGGCCATTTATGTGGGGTTGGAGGTTAATTGCGTCTAAACCGTCAACCAGAGAGTGTGTCATAGGGTTGGTGGGGATGTCGAGCCAAATGTTGAAGTCTCCAAGATAGGTGAGGTTGGGGTGGTTAAGTTGAAGGGTGGCGATTGAGTCGCAGAGGGTGTTTGCGAATTGTCTATTGTAGCCTGGGGGCCTGTAGATTATTAGAAAGCTGTGCGAGAGTGACGGGGAGAGGGATAGTTTAACGAGGAGTGATTCACAGGAAGGAATGGAAGGTTGGTTGTCGATGATTGAGGCGTGGAAGAAAGACTTGTAGACGAATGCGACTCCCCCTCCTCTAGAGGGACGGTTCATTGGAATGAGGGAGTAGTCGGGGGGGGGGCTTCACTGGCGATTGGTGCGAAATCATCAGAGAACCAAGTTTCGGTGATGAAATCCAGGTCTGGATTGTCAGAGGTGAGGAGGTCAAAGATGGAGACTCTGTTTTTTGCTACGGATCGGGCATTAAAAAGGATGCAGTTCACATCGGCAGGCGAGGTTGGTCTCGGGGCTGGGGTGGAAGGAGGTGGAGGCAGAGGGAGAGGAAACTGGAGAGGGAGGGAGGGAGGAAGCTGGAGAGGGAGGGGTGGGAGATGATTGGTGGGAAGAGTGGGCGGGCAGAAGGATTGGCGGGCTTCGGGCAAGATTGGGTGGCTGTGTGTGTTCGGATGATCGGGTTTGGGGATTTGAAGGTGGGGTGTGGGCTTTAGGAGTTTCCATTACAGTTGATGAGAAGTCGAGGGAGAGGGGTTTCAGGAAAGGCAAAGCTACGGGGGACGGAGGTGATTGGGGGAAAGTGGAGGTGGGTCGGGACAGGGGGGGCGAGGAGTGGTGAGAGATTGAGGGGGACCAGGTGCGATTCCTCTTTAGTTTCCTTGTTGCGATTGGAGTGTGAGAGAGGGAAGGGGGGTGAGAGGGGGAGAGGGATGCTGCTTCGGTTCTTGCTAGTGCTAGGCATGCAGTTTTTAAGGACGGGAAATGGTGTGTTCGGAGGGGAAGGTGGTGGGGGTTTGTGGGCAAGGCGGTGGGTGGATGCTTGCAGGGCAAGGTGTGCCCGCTAAGATAGTGAGGGGGGAGGGCAAGGATAACGTGGGCTGGCCCGGTGGTGGGGTTCGGGGGAGGAGTGGTCTTAGGGTGGTTGGCTCGCCATCATGCCCCTCTGGCTTGGTGTTTGGAGAGTGGAATGGTAGGGAGTGCAAAGGAGGGTGGGGTGATTTGGGAAGGAGGGTATGGGGCAGAAGGCACACCGGGAAGTGAGGGCAGTCCATTGTAGTCGTTTCCGACAGACTCTGTTGGAGTGGGTGCACTCATGCTTAGTACGAGCTGTTAGGAGTGGTCTCAATTGAAACTTAAGTTTATTGGACTTTATATGTTTGGCAATATCACTGGCTGTGAGTAGTCCTGATTTCAGGGTTGTACTAGTTTATAGATATTAGGCCGTCTTGAGGTGTAGCTAGACCCTAGGCTATGCTAGTTAGGCAGTCTATTTAGTTGTAGCTACAGCACAGTTATGCAGTTGGTAGAGTGTCTTCTAGTAGGTTGGCATTCTTCTAATAAGATGGAATATGGGTAAGCTATTTAAGGAGAAGTTGAATGTAGCAATACTCCAGGTATGGTTTTAGTTGGACTTTTAGGTGGAGTTCAGGAGGGCTTTCTGATTGTAGTTTTAAATTCAGTGGGACCACGCTATTAGGTACACTTTTAAGGGATTTTAGGCTATTTGGCACACTACTAGATTCTACATTATACAGATGATATTAGACTATTAGGATATTGGGCACACTTCTAAGTGCAATTTCTCAGAGAGGCTATTGGGCCTAACTTCTAAATACACACATAGGCTATTGGGTACACTTCGAAATGCAACTTTTCTCAGAGAGGCTATTGGGCACAACTTCTAAGTGCAACTTTCTCAGAGAGGCTATTGGGCACAGCTTCTAAATGCAACTTTCTCAGAGAGGCTATTGGGTACACTTCTAAATACACAAATAGGCTATTGGGTACACTTCTAAATGCAACTTTCTCAGAGAGGCTATTGGGGACAACTTCTAAATGCAACTTTCTCAGAGAGGCTATTGGGCACAGCTTCTAAATGCAACTTTCTCAGAGAAGCTATTGGGTACAACTTCTAAATACACATATAGGCTATTGGGTACACTTCAAAATGCAACTTTTCTCAGAGAGGCTATTGGGCAAAACTTCTAAGTGCAACTTTTCTCAAAGAGGCTATTGGCACACACGTAGGCTATTGGGTACACTTCTAAATGCAACTTTTGTCAGGGAGGCTATTGGGCACACTTCTAAATGCAACTTTTCTCAGAGAGGCTATTGGCACACACGTAGGCTATTGGGCACACTTCTAAATGCGACTTTTCTCAGAGAGGCTGTTTGTCAAACTAGAAATTATATCGTGCCTCCTATTGCTATGAATATATGTATATTGGCCTACGCCAAGCTGCTAACAAGCTGCTTATAAACTACATGTGAATAAACTCGCATTGCAAGGTCCTGACCTTAGAAACCATGTAAACTGTCATATTGGGTCAAGCCGCCATTTTAGGTTTTCTTGCTCTATAAAGTCACCATGCAGTTGGTAGAGTGTCTTCTAGTAGGTTGGCATTCTTCTAATAAGCTGGAATATGGGTAAGCTATTTAAGGAGAAGTTGAATGTAGCAATACTCCAGGTATGGTTTTAGTTGGACTTTTAGGTGGAGTTCAGGAGGGCTTTCTGATTGTAGTTTTAAATTCAGTGGGACCACGCTATTAGGTACACTTTTAAGGGATTTTAGGCTATTTGGCACACTACTAGATTCTACATTATACAGATGATATTAGACTATTAGGATATTGGGCACACTTCTAAGTGCAATTTCTCAGAGAGGCTATTGGGCCTAACTTCTAAATACACACATAGGCTATTGGGTACACTTCGAAATGCAACTTTTCTCAGAGAGGCTATTGGGCACAACTTCTAAGTGCAACTTTCTCAGAGAGGCTATTGGGCACAGCTTCTAAATGCAACTTTCTCAGAGAGGCTATTGGGTACACTTCTAAATACACAAATAGGCTATTGGGTACACTTCTAAATGCAACTTTCTCAGAGAGGCTATTGGGGACAACTTCTAAATGCAACTTTCTCAGAGAGGCTATTGGGCACAGCTTCTAAATGCAACTTTCTCAGAGAAGCTATTGGGTACAACTTCTAAATACACATATAGGCTATTGGGTACACTTCAAAATGCAACTTTTCTCAGAGAGGCTATTGGGCAAAACTTCTAAGTGCAACTTTTCTCAAAGAGGCTATTGGCACACACGTAGGCTATTGGGTACACTTCTAAATGCAACTTTTGTCAGGGAGGCTATTGGGCACACTTCTAAATGCAACTTTTCTCAGAGAGGCTATTGGCACACACGTAGGCTATTGGGCACACTTCTAAATGCGACTTTTCTCAGAGAGGCTGTTTGTCAAACTAGAAATTATATCGTGCCTCCTATTGCTATGAATATATGTATATTGGCCTACGCCAAGCTGCTAACAAGCTGCTTATAAACTACATGTGAATAAACTCGCATTGCAAGGTCCTGACCTTAGAAACCATGTAAACTGTCATATTGGGTCAAGCCGCCATTTTAGGTTTTCTTGCTCTATAAAGTCACCATGTGAGCTAAAATGGTAGCCTATGTTATTCAGAACAGAACTTGATTGTCATGACCTCTGTACAGCTAATGTAAAACTTGCCTGCAGGCCACTTGTTAGGGTCATGAGCTGAGACCTTGTCCTTCTGCTGACCTGTGTGCAATGGATTACCTGTATCACCGAAACTGATCTATAATTGAATGAGAACACCTGCTTAACTATATTGTATAAATTAAGTCCTGCATTGTAATGTTAGGCCTAGAGCATACATTATTACCATTTCTTCTTGTTAATGTATAAACCTAAGATGAACTAGATTTGACCTGGCAAGGGACCCTAGAGCAGTAACTTATTTATGGAATGGTTAACCCAAAGGAGGGCTGAACAGCAGGCTTGAAATGTATAAAAGCCTGACTGTTTCAATGAATTGTTGCACTCACTGAGCACACCGAACCACGCCGGAGTTCGCTGTGTTGTACTGAGGGTCGATAGCTATCTGAATTTTGTTCTGTTCTTTTGTAACTGGATTCAGTATAAAATAAAGTGCTTTGTATGTTCCTTTGTAACCTGTGTTTGGTGTGTTTCCTTTTTGGTTACCCTGCCACATATTATTTCCTTGTTTTCACAGTTGGCGCCCGGAATAGGGACCCTCAAGATTGATGCCGGATTATTGAAGGTTGACGCACGCTATCGGACCGGGATCGGACGGTGTGACATAACGGGCCCGACTGAACGAGACGCGACACCTCAACAGCGCTGCACGATCCGTTCCCTGGACGATAGCCGTGTGGTCTGAGACGGCATCTTGACGAGGGTCAATTTTTTGAGGCGGGCAGATTTGCCGAAATCACCATACACAAGGTAAAATTCGTTAGGTAAGTCCTTTGTAAACCGATCGGTCCTCCTTAGGTTTGGTCAGGTGAGTCGTTACCCGACTCTTAATTCAACCGTGACAATTTGAATTTGGTGCATTGTATCTGCAGACACAATTATTGACCAGGTAACACCGAGTATTTGAGAAATGCCTGGGAAATTGTCTAGCTGCTTTAGGGCATTATTCCGCAGCGATAGACAATCTTTGGAATTTAGCCATCCGGCACCACAGGAGGGGTCACCGGCATGTACTATGTACTGTAAGCATGGCATTGGAAGTGTAGAATTTAATAAAATTTGGCACAGACAAACCAGACATGCCTCCGAACTTCAGTGGCCAGTCAATGGTAGTTTTGAGATCCCTCGTATTGAATATTTAGAGTCAGTCTTGTTAAAAAAGAAGGCCAGACCTGCAGCATTTGATGTTTTACAAAATTGGAAAAGAGAAGCATTGCAGCAGCTTAAAAGTAGGGAAAAACATGTGCGCCGTCATAAAACAAACGCTGAAAAGGCGTTGTTATATGATCAGGACAAACAGTCTGAGTCGGTTAGGAATATGGACAGGGCTTTCTCACTCGGTATTCAGAAAATCTATCCTTCTAAAGATCTTCATGTTTCTGATGAGTTTATCGACAAATTGTTAAATGAACGAAGGCCTGGTGCCTCTGCACCACCTCCGTATGTTCCTCTTCCTCCTGCTGTACCTCTTCCTGCTGTTATTCCTGCTCTTCCTGCTCAACCTGTTGTTCCTATTCCTCCGGTTGTTGTTCCTCCACCTGCTCCTCTGCCTCTTCCCATTGCACCAGTAATAGTACCTCCATTGAATTTGCCTGCACCCTCACTCCCAAGTAGTTCTGTACCGCTTGTAGTTGATCAGGGTGCGGGGTCGAGGATTGTTACTCGTAACACTGTTCCTACAGAAAAGAAACAGGATTTGTTTGCATGGGCTAAGCATTGTATGGAGAGAGATGATCGAGCTAATGTTCTTGCCACACTTTCTAATATGGATAATTTTCCTGAGAAAAATGTTTTCATTGAAGGATTAGGGATTCATTTATGTGTAATGTGGCGTAAATTAAATAATGCAGACCTCCCGCAAGGGTTGAGGGACCTGAATACGTTAGCGTTTTCAAGAGACACTGTGGAGAAGGTACATGAGCATGTTGAGAGGATATTTGAGTATAGAAAGGAGTTGGAAAGGTTACGGAATGAGGATGACGAAGAAGAAAGTATGTATGTACAGAAACGATTTCTTCCGTGTAGTAAATCGACATCTGAGGAGGCGCGAATTTGTACAAAAGATGCGATTAGATGGATTTCAGACATATCGATAACTCCAGTTGAGGTATATGACACATACAGTCAATATACGCTAGAAATGCAGAGGAAAGTGATACAGGTAATGGAAGAGTACCTGCAGGATGAATGTTTAAAGAGAAAGGTTAGTTGTCCCACAGAGTTATTGAGCATTTCTAAGAGAGCTTTTTCACTTGACACTTCTTCAACTGCTTTAGCGCTCGACTTAGCTCTGTTGCTTAGTAAGCGTTCGGAGTTGCTTACATTTCAGTTGCCTATGAGATGGGTTCCTCCGAAATTTGTCCCAAAGGTTGAGATTCCTGCTAATGCTGCAGCAGGTACACCTGCTGTGGACATTCCTGCACATTATGTATCGCAGTTTGTTCACGTCCCGTTTTCACGACAGGAAGTGAATACTATTAGACAAACTATTCCTGACATTAGGAAAAATCCGACAGGGTTCTATGAAGAGATAGGCCCTCATTACGACCCTGGCGGAAAGTGACTGACCTGACCGCCATAGCGTAAATAGCGTTTCCGCCATTGCACGACGTAGCAAAGTGCGGCTAATTCCGACCCATCGTGCACGAGCACTACGCCATGGCGGAAGTGCAAAGTCCGCGATGGCGGAAATGTCCCCAAAACGCCCCTCACCGCCGTCGTACGGCGCCCTAGGTGCAATTCCGCCACCCATCTGAGCGGTCACCGTAATGAGCGGCAATCGGAAAGTACGGTGACCGTAAATATACGGAAACGGAAGTTAAAAAATGGACCCGGAACGGGAAACAGCACGGCGTACACCTATAAAATCTGAATTCCCACACAACCATAAAAAATACTACCCTGAGACACATCCCAACCCGTCATCCACCCCAGTGAAAGCAATAAAAATGGGAAAAGTAGCGAAAAAAGCGTGCGACCGCAAGCGGCAGGTCCACTTCTCCCGTGAGGAACTCACCGTGCTCACAGAGACCCTCCAGGAGAATGCTGGCGTCGTCTTCTCGACGCAAATGACCAGGACGGCACTTGCGAACAAGAAGGCCATATGGGCCCTGGTGGCACAGCGGGTAAGTGCGGTGGGGACCGCACCCCGCAACCCACAGCAATGCAGAAAGCGATGGGACGACCTGCGGATACGCGTACGGAGCATACTATCCGCCAACCGTAACATTGCCACAGCTACCGGGGGAGGATCGGAATCACCCATCAAGTTGACCCCCTGGGAAGAAATCTGTGCCTCCACCATTGGAATGGAGAGTATAGAGGGAGTCGGAGGGATGGAGAAAGGAGTGCAGACATCCGAAGAATCAGGTAGGTGGGCCAAATAAAACAATGCTAAATCCACAATGTCCAATCATGTGAAGTACCATGTGTCCACATAGTGCAACAGTAACACATGTCCAGGAGAACGTCCACATACATTGGCCTGATAGCGCACTTTAAAACTCACATTAAATACATAAATAATTAAAAATCCTAAAAACACCCTCTACACGTGCAGCAGGCACACCCTAACTGCAGGCTGCAAAACAACTGCATCCTCAATCCACACAAAAATGAAACCACCTCCAAGCCCCCGACCCAAATCACCCTCAGGTACCACCCCAATGCATGTGATACATTGCCATTCCAATTTCCACAGACCCATTAATAACGCTCGCCCTCCTTTACTCCACCACAGGGTCCGATGCAAACGACGAGCTCCAGGACACCCCTACCAGCACACCTGCAAAGACGGCCAAGACCAACGGCCAAAGACCCTCCACCTCAGCTGCACGCATCAAGACACGGCAGCAGCACAAATCAAGTGGCAGCACACAGGAGGGAACTTCAACAGGCACCCCAGCAGCCAGCATGCCCACAACAGCACCACCACAGGTCCCCCCAATGGATGCCACAGAAGTCACTGCTTCTGGTGGCAGCAGCACCATAGGTGACACTGCATTAATGGCAGCATGCTCCGACACAGAAAACGGGGATGTCGAAGTAAGATCCATCCATGACCTGTCTCAATCCCCCTGTTTGTTCCATCCCGTACACCATGAGGATACCACGCAGGGGCACCCACAAGACGACGACTGGCCATCCCCCACAAGCCCTGTGGCAAGGCAACATGAGGTGTCCAGCCCCTCTGTGACACCACCGCAAATGGCCATGGCACAGCAGAGGCAACAGTCCCTCGACCAGGTGATCGTGCAACAGCAGCAACTGGCCACGCTCCTCAAGGACCATGCTGATGAATGTGGGGGTACTAAGGCAGCCATAGAAACAGCAACTGAGACACTTAGGGCAGAAATGGAGAGAAGTACAGAGACACTAAGGGCACAAATGGAGAGAAGCACCGAGAGCCTGAGGGGGGAACTGCATGCGACGTCCAAAGACGTATGTGCTGAACTTGCCGCTGTGCGCCGTGTGCTCACTGAGCTCTCACAAACCCTTAGGGACATGCATGGACGTGAGCAGGCAGAGACATCATCCGTTGCAAGTTCCGTCCAGGGCAGCCCCCAACGTAGATCTGGGAGGAACCTGCGCTCCACAGGCAGGGGTGCCCCTGATACCCGGAGAGGGGGCTTGCAATAGCGTCTGCCCACTGACAATGAGCATCTTCGGACACTGGTGTTCGGGGGGGAGGTAGGAGGGTGGAGGGGGTGTGTTGGGCTCACTTGGGTGGCGGGTCGATGGGGTGTGTAACATAATTTCACATATGCTATAAACATTTCACAATCATCCAATGAGATGTGTGGACATTGATCTTTGTGTATGAGGCCTTTATAGGCGTACGGTCCATATTGTGCATGTTCCAGACACACACAGTGCCACAAGTCCCGTGTCCATGTAACAGCCACCAGGCGTGAGTGCTAGAAGCATGCATCTATGATATTCTGACGAATCTCACGGCCCTCCTGTGCCTCGCGGACTCCTTGAGGTGCCGCCACATCCCCACCCTCATCATGACCATCTTCAGGTGCTTGCAGTTCTGCGTCAGGGGGCATGGGCACATTTCTACGTACGCACATGTTGTGTAGCATGACACATGCCATGACCATCTTTGCAACCTTCTCATGGCGGTACAGGAGTGCCCCGCCAGACCTGCTGAGGCAGCGGAAACGAGTCTTCAGTAGGCCGAATGCCTGTTCTATGACTACACGGGTACGTGAGTGGGCATGGTTGTAGTCCTCCTCAGGCTGGTTCTGTGGGTTCCGGAGTGGTGTAAGGAGCCATCTCTTCAGTGGATACCCGGCATCACCTGTATGTGGACAATAAAGGATGTTTGTGGAATGACATTGCTACGTACGCCCCCCCCCCCCTCCTGCCAGGTCATTGCCGCATCACATACCCCACATTATCATGCATGAAATGAGACTCACCGAGTAGCTAGGATCTGTTCCCTGCGTGTCGCTCCATGTAGCGTGGTATTCTAGAGTTCCTCAAGACCATAGAATCATGGGTTGATCCAGGAAAGCGTGCACAACAATGTGTAATGATCCTGTTGGAGTCACACACCATTTGTACATTAAGAGAATGAAATTGTTTTCGGTTGCGGTACTGAGCCTCCATGGCATGTGGGACGACCAATTCAACATGGGTGCAGTCGATGGCACCAATGCAACCCGGTATGCCGCCAAGTGCATGGAATCCCACTTTTGTGTTCGTAATTTCCTGCTCCGAGCGTGGTAGAGAGATGTAGTCGTCTGCGTGCTTCAGGAGGGCATCGAGCACTTGCAATAGTGTCCGTGAGAACAGTGGCTGTGAAATGCCATGCAACTGTCCGACTGTGTGCTGGTAGGTGCCTGTGGCCAGGAAGTGGAGTACAGACACCACCTTCAGTAGGGGTGGGATGGCGGTTGGGCTATCTATCATGCTGACAAGGTCAGCCTGTGTCATGTCCACAATGGCGGTTATGGTGTCCCGGTCCAAACGGTAGAGGGTGTGGATCTGCTCATCCATGAGGTTGAACGGATGTGCTCGGAGGCGTGGGATTGCGGGCTGCCTGCGTGGTGGTAGTGGCTGTGCTGGCGGGCCTTGCTGGCCCTGCCTTGCCCTCCTCCTCCTCCTGCGTCTCCTCTGTGCGGCCGGTTGTTGTAGTAGTTGGTGTTCGTCTTCTACTTGGAGTTGGAGTACTTGCAGTGCTATCAGGTCCCCCAGGGCCAACATCGCTAGTCCGGCCGGTAGCATTTTGGAGTGGGTGTGGTTGTGTGAGGGGGTTGGGCATGCAATTTATGTGTTTTCAAGCTGTATTGCCTCCACCTGTGGTGATTCATTCCACCTGTGCAAGCTGCAATCCCCTTTCGGCGAGCACGTCCCGCACGCAACGCTGCAATTCGACGCATGGCATCTTGCTATTACAATCATGTATTTGATCCCGATGGCAGTGAAATATTGGTTCATATGTTCATTCTGCTATGGTCCCATTGTTTCCCATACTATCTTTGCAGTCGCGAACAAACTTGTGAAGGCTCAGTGGAATGTAGTACTCGATTAACGGTGGACCCTCATGCAGCACTGTACCGCGGTTCACCGACGGGCGGGGCGTCCCATTTGTGAGTGAAGCCACTTTGCATTTTCACACATTGCCGCACTACATGGATGGATTTGTTATTTCAAGCGGTCACAGATGCCTTTTCGACGTGATGTTGCAAATGAGGAATTCGAAGGACGGCGCTTTCGGTCTTCAGCTAGCGGCGAGGAGACGCCCACAGGTCTGACTGCAAATATAACGTTCTATTGTTTAATGTCCTTGGGACAGGGGCCATGGCGAGAATGCAATGATTGATATGAATAGTATGGGATGCGCAATAGCGTGGTGGACGATAAGTCAGGACGTTCCCAAATACATGTTACTTCACAACACTGGAATTCCGGCCTGGAGCACAGTGGATTTTGCAGACTGCATTACGCACAGACTCAATGGAAATTTCACATGTTATGTGAGTACATAATCAGGCGTTTTCATACCAGGATGAGGGAATGATGTATGGATGCATGGACAGATGATTTGATGGAGAGTTTGCCATGTACAGGGCTTTTTGGAATCTATCCACCTCTCCTGCGCTATGTGATGCAGAGCTGCCATAGTGGGACCATCGTCTATCTGGCCTTGTTGAACCCTCCCTGTCTCGACGCGCCTTCAAACACTTGTGTCTATGCACGTTACTAATCCCATCGAATGGATTCTGTTTTGACAGACGCATGCACACAAACACTCGTTTGTAATAGTGTTTTCACCTCGATATTTATAGTTATGATTCGCAAGTGATATTTGGGTGGGAATAATCCTTTGGAGTGGGCTAGCATGCATATGGCTGTAGATTTAGTGTGATCATTGAAGTGAGTAATACAAATCAAGTTCTGATGGCCATACTATTCTTTTTCATTTCATTTGGGTGACAGGTATCTCCTCCCCTTTTGCCGCTGCCATCTGTATTCCACTCCTGCAGATGGCTTTTACTCCCGACACCTGCTGCTTCGAGTTAATCAGTGGAGCACCATTACGATCTTATGGGACGATCGCTAATGGGCCACATTCCCTTACGCGGTACTAGTGGCTAGGAGCAACATTTCGACCTTTCAGCTGGACTAGTGCCTACCTAATGGGACGGCCCTGCGGTTCTAGGCGCTTCCATGTTGCCTTTTTGAACGTGAATGTAGCCCCTGTGTACCATGAAGGAACAGGGCGTCACGCAAGAAGAAGCTGGTCATTTATTGCGGATGCAGCCCACAATGATAAAATATATTTTGGGGTTCATGACCTAATGGCTGTATGGGCTTGGTGATTTTGTGGTGCATTAAATTTCTATTCTGATATTAACCGTGTAGCGTTATTCTTTGCAAGTAATGTAGCATATTCCTATTTGTGGAGCGATGTATTGTGAGTAGATCTGCATTGGGTTCCGGCTTCTGAGTATAGTTGCGTGGTACTGTACTGGCCGCGTTTGCCTACGAAGCCCAGTGTGGTCAGGGATAGGGGCTACCATTATGACTGTTTTGATGATGTCATGCTCAGGGGCGGGGGATTAGATTTTGTGTAACAGATGCCGGTCAGCCAGGTGGATTGGTGGAATGATGTGATTATCAGTATATGGCTGGTCACAGGTGCCTGTGTTTGCGTGCGTTTCTTGGAGGGAGACTGAGGTCATGTCCATTGGAATAGCTTCTGTATTCGTGCCATCTGTGCCCTGCAGCTCCCATTGGCCCCTCTTCAGATGTGCCTGGCTGCTCAGTCACTCTGCCAACTTGTGTGGTACATGCTTATGCTGCTGGTTGGTTTGTTTACTGGCAGGAGTACAGGGCTGGTGCAGTCTGACTCAGGATACTGCTTTGAATGTTGCCTTACACTGGTGTCAGTCGATGGGGGGGCCTGTTTTTGTTTGTCTCATTTTTCTGCTCATGTTGCTGTACTTGAACCTTCACATGCCTGTGCTGCATCAGTGCGGCAATGGTGCCATGGCAAATATGGATGGCCACTCACAAGGCACTTGGAGCCCCTAGATTCATTTGTTCGTTGGCATGCATGGGTGACTTGTACATTTGACTGGTTGCATTGTGTGACTTCATTGCACCTACGAGGAGTTGTGCAATGTGGCCAGGGAGTGGTGTACAGGCACTCAGTAGGGCCGTTTACGGTTGATTCGCGATGCCGTACTTCTCACCATGGCGGAATGGTACTTTCCGCCATGCTTGATGGCGTTAGGTACATGTCCGCTAGGGTCAGAATTCGCGTACCATTGCGCCATGGTGGTAATTACGGTTTGGCATGGCGCGCGTGCGCGTACTTGGTGCAGTTAGCGTTGGCGTTCACTACGGTGTCGCTAATGGCATCGTACTTTACGGTGACGGGTCATAATCGCACCGAGCGCTATTCGATGGAGGTATTCCATTTCCGCCATCGTTTTTCGATTTCCGCCAGGGTCGTAATGAGGGCCATAGAGTCCGTTTTGCAGTCCTCAGTGTTTACCCTAGGCGACATTGATTTGCTATTCCCTGTACTCCTGCCTGTAGATTTGTGGAAACAAGTTAGAACTATAGACGATGTACCAGGGTTGGGAGATACATGGGCTAACATAACTAGGCTTGATGGGGAAAGGCCAGCTGGTGAGAGACCACCTCAGGTGATACTAACTTTGCCTGGCAGAATCATTGCAAAACTGAAAACTATAATCCCCGAAAAGAGAATTATTTGGGACAAGCTTACGGCCTGTGTCCAAGGAAAATCTGAGGGTGCTACCGAGTTCTTTAATCGGTTCGAACAGGTATTCTTGGATTTCAGTGGACAAGACTTAGGCACAGAGTCTGGGAAAAGATTATTCGTGGACAAATTTGTACGTTGATTGCTGCCTGACATCCAGTCACAAATTATGTCTTCTGAGAGCGCTTGGCAGGCAAAATCCCAATCAGAAGTACTGCACATGGCTCAGTACTACGAGAACCGTGTCAATAATGAAAAAGATAGAGTCGAGAAGAGAAAAGGTGATTTGAAGACTAAAGTATTGTTACAGCAAATTGTTAGAGGCCCCAGAGGGGGTAGTTCGCAGATTAGAGGTCAGTATGTTCCACAAGGGAATGTGCCCTTGGGTCCTGTGAATATTTACCAGTGTGCCTATTGTCGCCAGGAGGGTCATTGGCGTGCACAATGCCCCGTCCTTCGACAGAGGTCGAATAACACATTTGGAAATATGGGTAGACGATCCAGAGGTCGCCCGGGTGTAGGGGGCCCTGGTAGAGGCCAGTTTTCGCAGGATCCCCAACAACCTTTTTCACAGGATAATCAGACTTCGAGTGTGGATACTAGAAACATATTTGATCATCCTTCTGCTGCATATCTATCTGAAGAGCTTCCTTTTGATGATATTTTGTTTCGTTAGGATTGCCCGAAGCAGGGTTTGGAACCTACACCTATTCCCATTAATCAGAAAGGTCCCTACGTTGAAATGGTAGTGGGAAATAGGAAACATCAATTTTTGATAGACACTGGAGCACAGAAGTGCTCCATTGATCATTCTCGGGTTCCAAACATTCCACTGTCAGGGCAAACCAATGTTTCTGTAGGGTTTTCTGGCACACCAGTTGTTTGTCCGGTTTCTTCACCGGTACCTATTTCTTTGGGTCCCTTTACGGACCACTGTCCATTTCTCTTGACTTCGAATTGTGGAGAGAATTTGCTGGGGTTTATTCTGTTGAAGGAATTAAATGCGGTAATTCATTGTTCTTCTGATGGAGTGCGTTTGACGATTTCACCACAGCAATGTTCTGTTTCGCAATTCTTGACTAGACCTTTGCCGCCAGAATTCAGTAATGTACCAGAGTGTTTGTGGGCAGTTGATGACAATGATGTCGGTGTTTTGCAGATTGAGCCTGTTAAAATAGTTTTGAAACATGGAATTAAGCTGCCCTGTATTCCACAGTATAAGATCTCAGTTGAAGGCGAGCGAGCTTTGAAGAGCATTGTTTCCGATTTTGTGCATCGTGGGGTGATTGAGGAGATTGCAGGACGTTTGTGCAATAGTCCGATTTTACCCGTGTACAAAAAAGGTGATAATGCAATTCCATTTCGTTTTATAATTGATTTACGTGCCATTAATAAAGTCGTCGCTCCGCAATTTCCAATTGTGCCTGATGTGACGACAATATTAACCATGATTCCAGCTACGGCTACTCACTTCAGTGTTGTGGACCTAAAGAATGCTTTCTTCAGTATTCCTATACATGAGGATAGTAGATACTTGTTCGCGTTCACCTTAGGGGGACGCGCATTCACATTTACTTTTGCACCTCAAGGTTATACTGAGAGTCCTAGTATTTATAGTAGGGCTTTGAAAGAGCAGCTTGATACCCTTGGATTGCCCCCTACTTGTACGTTGCTTCAATATGTTGAGGATTTGCTTTTAGCCGCTGACTCTGAGAGCTCTTGTAAAGAGGGCACTGTGTTGTTGCTCATCCATCTAGCTAAGCATGGTCACAAAGCTTCGCTCAAAAAGTTTCAATATTGTTGCCAGGAGGTCGCCTATTTAGGCTATCTCCTGTCAAAGGAGGGAAGAAGATTGACACCTGAAAGAATAAAACACATTTCTGGCATGTCTGTCCCAAATACACAAAAGGAAGTTAGAGCCTTGATAGGTATGGCTTCTTACTGTAGGTTATGGATCCCAAACTTCTCACTAGTGATAAAACCGATGTTGGCCTTGACGAAGAAGGGTATTTCTTCACCATTGCCATGGAATACGGAGCATCAACATTCATTCGAGTTGCCCAAGACTGCCTTATGTTCGGCGCCAGTTTTGGGCACACCGAACTATGAGAAGGCCTTTGTGTTGTTTGTGCATGAATGTGATGGATGTGCTTTGGCTGTATTAACGCAGGAACATGGAGGGAAGAATAGGCCATGCGGTTACTACTCTTCTGCCCTTGATCCTGTTGCATGCGCTTTGCCAAGATGTTTGCGCGCTGTCGCTGCTGCTGTTGCGTCTGTAAAACAGAGTGAGGGAATGGTCCTAGGCCATGATTTAACCCTGATGGTGCCTCACTCTGTAGATATTCTATTGAACAAAACCCAAACACAACACCTCACTTCCGCATGACTGACAAGATATGAATTAATCTTGTTTGCTCCCCACATTCAAATTAGGAGGTGCTGCATTCTTAATCCGGCTGAACTCCTACCTTTCCCGCAAAATACTGTTTGCGGTGACGAAGAGTCACATGACTGCCTGTATACTACTGAACAAGATACAAAAGGCAGAGTTGATTTGAGGGACACTCCTTTGGATAACCCACAAGGGGAGCTGTTTGTGATGGCTCCTGCTTCAAACTACTGGATGGTACATCCACAGCTGCTTATGCAGTCACTACATTGAGTATGGTTGTGGAGACCAAGAGAATTACGCATAACTCTGCGCAGGCCGCAGAGATTATAGCATTGACTCGAGCTTGTGAGCTTTCCGAAGGGCTAACAGTAAACATATATACTGATAACCAGTATGCCTTTGGGGTGGCTCACAACTTTGGGAGACTTTGGTCAGAGAGAGGGTTTTTAACTTCGCATGGCACCAAGATCCAACATGGCTCCCTGATAGTACAATTGCTTTCAGCGCTTGCGCTCCCTAGTCAGTTAGCAATCATTAAGTGCGCAGCACATCGCAAGATTATAGATGATGTAGGGAAAGGGAATGCTTTCGCTGATCAAATAGCTAGACAAACTGCCTCTGATCTCTTCACGGAGATGTATGTTTCAAGGGAGACTGTAGATGCCTATGCAATGGATGAGGGTGTCGGGTCTGTATGGGATATCCAAGCCGATGCCACATTAGAAGAATCCAAGAGGTGGGCTGAGGGCTTGGGGAAACTCGATGATGATGGGTGTTGGGTGGACATGGTTGAAGGGAAATGGTTGCTTCCTAATGCCTATATAGTAATGATGGTTACCATGGCACACGGTCCCACACATGTGTGCGCTCAACAGATCACGAGAATGTTAGAGAAAGTCTGGGTAAATGATAAGATTTCAAAAATTGTCCATTATGTTCAAAATTGCATGATTTGCCTACAACACAATGTGGGAAAGGGGACAGCAACTCCAAGAGGTAGCTTTGGGCCTCCTTCTGTCCCGTTTGAATTGATTCACTTTGACTTTATTGAAATGGAGCGATGTAACAATCTAAAATATGTCCTTGTGGTCATTTGCGCCTTTAGTAAGTGGGTCGAGGCTTTCCCTGTTAAAGACGCTACAGCCATGACCACTGCAAAGACCATGTTAAAGGAATTCTTCCCACGGTTCGGTTTGCCGAGAGTTATCTGGTCGGATAATGGTCCGCATTTTATCGCTGCTGTAATTCTACAGATATGTATGGCAATGCAATTGACAAACGATTCCATTCGGCCAGACATGCTCAGAGCGCCGGATTAGTGGAAAGACACAATGGTATCATAAAAAACAAGCTCGCTAAGACGTGTGCCGGCACCAAACTAAAATGGCCGGACGCCTTACCGATCGTGTTACTTTCAATGCGGACAACCCCTCAAACTAAGACTGGGCTCTCTCCATTTGAGGTGGTAATGGGGAGACCTGCCAATATCTGGGGTCTTCCGAAGCCTAGGGCATTGAGGAATGTAGAAAATGTATTGCTTTCAGACTATTGTAGCCAGTTGACTAAAAACCTGTATTTCATTTATCACCAGGTACGAGACGCTTTACCCGTGCGATACGAGGGCCCAGGCCACAGTATACAACCTGGAAGTTGGGTTTTGGTCAAATCTTTTGACCGATCTTCCTGCCTTGCACCTCGGTGGCGGGGCCCGTTCCAGGTCCTGCTGGTCACCCAAACAGCGGTGCGTGTCGCAGGCCGGAAGCATTGGATCCACGCGACGCATGTCAAGAAACTTCCTCACCCAGTGCCACACGTTACAGAAGAAACAGAACCCCTCGCTAATGCTGCACCAATGATCCCAAAGCAGTGAGTAGCACTGACAGTGCATCGGAGAATCTTTCTGAGCCCGTGAGGCTTGGGGAAGCTGCCATTTTTTCTCCGCACTCTCCGAAAATTTTGCTCCCGGAAATTGCTGTTCCAACTTCACTTGCCTCTGATACGTTGCTTCCAACGGGAAGTGACGACATCTTGTTCTCGGATCAAACAATACCAGGCACAACAAGATACAACTTCCGGCCACGAGGATAGACATACGGCACGGTTTTGCTGTGCATCTGATAGACATACGGCACGGTTCGGCTGTGCATTCAAGGAAGGAAAGGATCATCAAGGACTTGCTTTTGCCCAAAAAGTTGAGGAAGGGGATTCTGTTGGCTAGGGGTTGTGGAAGGACTAAGAAGCCGCGCGACCGTAGTGTCGCCAGCAACGAACATTGGGGTCGTCAATTGAAAATCTACAATGCCTGCTACCGCCACCGCTGTCGCTCGTATTGGACTTATAAATAAGGGGGTGACCAACTCAGACAATGAACAATGTGCCTGGGCCCCGAAAATGTATTGCTGTGTTTTTATGATAATATTTGGTTTTATAATAGTCACTGTCTTAGGCCTTTGGTATTTCGAAGAAACTCATCCTTTAGAGTCTTTGCTGCCGACTGAAATTGTACCCACTGTTCCTACATCTTTTGTACATTTGCTTACTCTGTCACCTAGGGACTCACAGCATAGACAGAAGTATCACAATAATACCTTGTTGCTTATAATGAATGCAACACATGCCATTTTTAATAAGACTAATTGTTGGGTCTGCTCACATTTACCGCAACATGGGGATAAGGGGCTAGGTTGGTATATTCACCCTTTACCTTTGACAACTGCTTGTTATGCTTCACTTAGAGCACTGTTCTTTGGCCGATGGAACGATAGCATCTCGGGGAACTTTGATGGCACTAATTTGAATAGTTTTGGGAAACGTGTTCTGACTCCCCTGGGATGCTCGCTTTTCGCAAATAGGAGTAAGCTCAATATTGCTTCTATTAGGCCTTCTGATAGACTGTCTCGTCCTTTCCAATCTTTGATTTCCTTTAAAATGGCTCCGATAGGCAATAAGGATGCCGTGCCTCCTTCCTATGCTGTTAACCATAGCCCCGATTCAGTTTCTTTCTGCATACAGAGGAATGGCACGCGGTCAATGGGAGATTTTAAAGGTTGTGCCAACGTTGCAAATTTGACTGGGGAAGACAGACCTTTGTATGTAGGCAAACCTATCTATTTTGTTTGCGGTAATGTAGCATTTCCATGGTTGCCCAGGGATTGGCAGGGAACTTGTTATCTAGGAATCCTATTACCTCGGGTGTTTATAGCAAGTACTGTAGAGGTTTCGAAGGCTCGTCCACGGCGGGACGAGAATGGCGACACTCCAGCACAGGTTTTAGGAGATGTAGCGAAATCATTCCTTCCATTCTTTGGGCAGATAGCGAATTCCGAGGATATCAGGAAACTAGCGAGAGTACTGGAGAGAACCATACACCGGACCACAGATATACTCTATAATATGACTTTAGAGCAGAAAGCGATCAGATTGGTAGCGCTTCAGAACCGGATGGCATTAGATGTCATTCTGGCTGAACGTGGTGGAGTATGTAAACTAGTGGGGTCCGCTTGCTGTGTTTTCGCACCGGATTCCTCCCCAACTATTTTTAAGGCAATACAGAATCTGCACATTCTTAGTTCAGAAGTGCATGTTCCCGAGTGAAATTGGGATCTTAGCGCTTGGTTCTGGGACTTCTTGCGGTCTTGGGTTTGGAAAGTGCTTTCAGTCTTGCTGATTATTTTGGGAATTCTGCTATTTCTTTGTTGTTGTATCCAATGTCTACCAAGTATATGTTACATGCTAGGGGGATGTTGCGCTCAGGCGATAGGTACAATAGGACATAAAGAGTATGCCACGGATAAAACCTCTAAGGAGTATGTACTGAAAGAGATCTTAGTAAAAGATCTAATGGCGATAGATATTTATGACAGCTATTCAGGGTGTATGGACGATGACACATGGAGTTATTTGCAGGGAGATCAGAAGTAGTTTAGCACTTGGCATAGGCCAAAAGGAGGGTTTGTCAAACTAGAAATTATATCGTGCCTCCTATTGCTATGAATATATGTATATTGGCCTACGCCAAGCTGCTAACAAGCTGCTTATAAACTACATGTGAATAAACTCGCATTGCAAGGTCCTGACCTTAGAAACCATGTAAACTGTCATTTTTGGGTCAAGCCGCCATTTTAGGTTTTCTTGCTCTATAAAGTCACCATGTGAGCTAAAATGGTAGCCTATGTTATTCAGAACAGAACTTGATTGTCATGACCTCTGTACAGCTAATGTGTAACTTGCCTGCAGGCCACTTGTTAGGGTCATGAGCTGAGACCTTGTCCTTCTGCTGACCTGTGTGCAATGGATTACCTGTATCACTGAAACTGATCTATAATTGAATGAGAACACCTGCTTAACTATATTGTATAAATTAAGTCCTGCATTGTAATGTTAGGCCTAGAGCATACATTATTACAATTTCTTCTTGTTAATGTATAAACCTAAGATGAACTAGATTTGACCTGGCAAGGGACCCTAGAGCAGTAACTTATTTATGGAATGGTTAACCCAAAGGAGGGCTGAACAGTAGGCTTGAAATGTATAAAAGCCTGACTGTTTCAATGAATTTTTGCACTCACTGAGCACACCGAACCACGCTGGAGTTCGCTGTGTTGTACTGAGGGTCGATAGCTATCTGAATTTTGTTCTGTTCTTTCGTAACTGGATTCAGTATAAAATAAAGTGCTTTGTATGTTCCTTTGTAACCTGTGTTTGGTGTGTTTCCTTTTTGGTTCCCCTGCCTCATATTATTTCCTTGTTTTCACATGTTGGGCACTACTTCTAAATACACACATAGGCTATTGGATACACTTCTAAATGCAACTTTCTCAGAGAAGCTATTGGGTACAACTTCTAAAAACACACATAGGCTATTGGGTACACTTCTAAATGCAACTTTCTCAGAGAGGTTATTGGGGACAACTTCTAAATGCAACTTTCTCAGAGAGGCTATTGGCACACATGTAGGCTATTGGGTACACTTCTAAATGCAACTTTTCTCAGAGAGGCTATTGGGCACAACTTCTGAATGCAACTTTTCTCAGAGAGGCTATTGGGCACAGCTTCTAAATACACACGTAGGATATTGGGCACACTTCTAAATGCGACTTTCTCAGAGAGTCTATTGGGGACAACTTCTAAATGCAACTTTCACATGCAAAGGACAGAGTTTCTGAATGCAAATATAATGAATTTACGGTGTTGATGCTTTGTTAGATGAGTGGTAGGGTAGTATGGCCTGAAGTAGTTGCTTCTGGCCCCGCCCTTGCCACACTTACTTGTTGTTGGCTTCTTGCTTCTCCTGCGGATACCTGCAGATACGATCTGGAGTCATCCCTGAAGGAGTCGTCCTTTGCCTCGGGTCCTTAGCCGATGGGCTGCCGGGCAGAGGGCTGCCTCTGGGAGAACTGTTAATGGAGGGGAATCGTCTCGGCTGTACCAATCAGAGCGGGATGGGCGGGTCGGGAGGCGGGAGGGAGCGGGACCAGGAAGAGCGTGCGGGGAGGGAAAGGAAGGCACACGGGGGATAGGGGGGCCTGGAAAAGTTTCTGAGAGGGCCCGGACGGGCTACTGGAGCACTGCAGGTGTGGAAGTACACTCACCGGCAGTCAAGTTGAAAAGATGGGCGCATTTTTGCAGCGGGCCATTAGGCCAACACAACACGGTCCGAGCGACCAATCAGAGCAGGATGGGCGGGTCGGGAGGCAGGAGGGAGCGGGACCAGGAAGAGGGTGCGGGGAGGGAAAGGAAGGCACACAGGGGGATAGGGGGGCCTGGAAAAGTTTGAGAGAGGGCCCGGACGGGCTACTGGAGCACTGCAGGTGTGGAAGTACACTCACCGGCAGTCAAGTTGAAAAGATGGGCGCACTTTTGCAGTGGGCCGTTAGGCCATCACAACACGGTCCGAGCAACCAATCAGAGCGGGATGGGCAGGTCGGGAGGGAGCGGGACCAGGAAGAGGGTGTGGGGAGGGAAAGGAAGACACACAGGGATATGGGGGCCTGGAAAAGTTTCAGAGAGGGCCCGGACGGGCTACTGGAGCACTGCAGGTGTGGGAGTACACTCACCGGCAGTCAAGTTGAAAAGATGGGCGCACTTTTGCAGCGGGCCGTTAGGCCAACACAACATGGTCCGAGCGACTAATCAGAGCGGGATGGGCAGGTCGGGAGGCGGGAGGGAGCGGGACCAGGAAGAGGGTGCAGAGAGGGAAAGGAAGGCACACGGGGGATAGGGGCGCCTGAAAAACTTTCTGAGAGGGCCCGTGTTGGGCTACTGGAGCACTGCAGGTGTGGAAGTACACTCACCGGCAGTCAAGTTGAAAAGATGGGCGCACTTTTGCAGCGGGCCGTTAGGCCAACACAACACGGTCCGAGCAACCAATCAGAGCGGGATGAGCGGGTCGGGAGGCGGGAGGGAGCGGGACCAGGAAGAGGGTGCTGGGAGGGAAAGGAAGGCACATGGGGGATAGGGGGGCCTGGAAAAGTTTCCGAGAGGGCCCGGACGGGCTACTGGAGCACTGCAGGTGTGGAAGTACACTCACCGGCAGTCAAATTGAAAAGATGGGTGCACTTTTGCAGCGGGCCGTTAGGCCAACACAACACGGTCTGAGCGACCAATCAGAGCGGGATGTGCGGGTCGGGAGGCGGGAGGGAGCGGGACCAGGAAGAGGGTGCGGGAGGGAAAAGGAAGGCACACGGGGGATAGGGGGCCTGGAAAAGTTTCTGAGAGGGCCCGGACTGGCTACTGGAGCACTGCAGGTGTGGAAGTACACTCACCGGCAGTCAAGTTGAAAAGATGGGGGCAATTTTGCAGCGGGCCGTTAGGCCAACACAACATGGTCCGAGCGACCAATCAGAGCGGGATGGGCGGGTCGGGAGACGGGAGGGAGCGGGACCAGGAAGAGGGTGCGGGGAGGGAAAGGAAGGCACACGGGGGATAGGGAGGCCTAGAAAAGTTTCCGAGAGGACCCGGACGGGCTACTGGAGCACTGCAGGTGTGGAAGTACACTCACCGGCAGTCAAGTTGAAAAGATGGGCGCATTTTTGCAGCGGGCCGTTAGGCCAACACAACACGGTCCGAGCGACCAATTAGAGCGGGATGGGCTGGTCGGGAGGCGGGAGGGAGCGGGACCAGGAAGAGGGTGCGGGGAGGGAAAGGGAGGCACACGGGGGATAGGGGGGCCTGGAAAAGTTTCCGAGAGGGCCCGGACGGGCTACTGGAGCACTGCAGGTGTGGAAGTACACTCACCGGCAGTCAAGTTGAAAAGATGGGCGCACTTTTGCAGCGGGCCGTTAGGCCATCACAACATGGTCCGAGCAACCAATCAGAGCGGGATGGGCAGGTCGGGAGGGAGCGGGACCAGGAAGAGGGTGCAGGGAGGGAAAGGAAGACACACAGGGATATGGGGGCCTGGAAAAGTTTCAGAGAGGGCCCGGACGGGCTACTGGAGCACTGCAGGTGTGGAAGTACACTCACCGGCAGTCAAGTTGAATAGATGGCCGCACTTTTGCAGCGGGCCGTTAGGCCAACACAACACGGTCCGAGCGACTAATCAGAGCGGGATGGGCGGGTCGGGAGGCGGGAGGGAGCGGGACCAGGAAGAGGGTGCTGGGAGGGAAAGGAAGGCACATGGGGGGTAGGGGGGCCTGGAAAAGTTTCCGAGAGGGCCCGGACGGGCTACTGGAGCACTGCAGGTGTGGAAGTACACTCACCGGCAGTCAAGTTGAAAAGATGGGTGCACTTTTGCAGAGGGCCGTTAGGCCAACACAACACGGTCTGAGCGACCAATCAGAGCGGGATGTGCGGGTCGGGAGGGGGGAGGGAGCGGGACCAGGAAGAGGGTGCGGGAGGGAAAAGGAAGGCACACGGGGGATAGGGAGCCTGGAAAAGTTTCTGAGAGGGCCCAGACGGGCTACTGGAGCACTGCAGGTGTGGAAGTACACTCACCGGCAGTCAAGTTGAAAAGATGGGTGCACTTTTGCAGCGGGCCGTTAGGCCAACACAACACGGTCTGAGCGACCAATCAGAGCGGGATGTGAGGGTCGGGAGGCAGGAGGGAGCGGGACCAGGAAGAGGGTGCAGGAGGGAAAAGGAAGGCACACGGGGGATAGGGGGTTCTGGAAAAGTTTCTGAGAGGGCCCGGACGGGCTACTGGAGCACTGCAGGTGTGGAAGTACACTCACCGGCAGTCAAGTTGAAAAGATGGGTGCAATTTTGCAGCGGGCCGTTAGGCCAACACAACATGGTCCGAGCGACCAATCAGAGCGGGATGGGCGGGTCGGGAGGCGGAAGGGAGCGGGACCAGGAAGAGGGTGCGGGGAGGGAAAGGAAGGCACACGGGGGATAGGGAGGCCTGGAAAAGTTTCCGAGAGGACCCGGACGGGCTACTGGAGCACTGCAGGTGTGGAAGTACACTCACCGGCAGTCAAGTTGAAAAGATGGGCGCATTTTTGCAGTGGGCCGTTAGGCCAACACAACACGGTCCGAGGGACCAATTAGAGCGGGATGGGCTGGTCGGGAGGCGGGAGGGAGCGGGACCAGGAAGAGGGTGCTGGGAGGGAAAGGAAGGCACATGGGGGATAGGGGGGCCTGGAAAAGTTTCCGAGAGGGCCCGGACGGGCTACTGGAGCACTGCAGGTGTGGAAGTACACTCACCAGCAGTCAAGTTGAAAAGATGGGTGCACTTTTGCAGCGGGCCGTTAGGCCAACACAACACGGTCTGAGCGACCAATCAGAGCGGGATGTGCGGGTCGGGAGGCGGGAGGGAGCGGGACCAGGAAGAGGGTGCAGGAGGGAAAAGGAAGGCACACGGGGGATAGGGGGCTTGGAAAAGTTTCGGAGAGGGCCCGGACGGGCTACTGGAGCACTGCAGGTGTGGAAGTACACTCACCGGCAGTCAAGTTGAAAAGATGGGTGCAATTTTGCAGCGGGCCGTTAGGCCAACACAACATGGTCCGAGCGACCAATCAAAGTGGGATGGGCGGGTCGGGAGGCGGGAGGGAGTGGGACCAGGAAGAGGGTGCGGGGAGCGAAAGGAAGGCACATGGCGGATAGGGAGGCCTGGAAAAGTTTCCGAGAGGACCTGGACGGGCTACTGGAGCACTGCAGGTGTGGAAGTACACTCACCGGCAGTCAAGTTGAAAAGATGGGCGCACTTTTGCAGCGGGCCGTTAGGCCATCACAACACGGTCCGAGCAACCAATCAGAGCGGGATGGGCAGGTCGGGAGGGAGCGGGACCAGGAAGAGGGTGCAGGGAGGGAAAGGAAGACACACAGGGATATGGGGGCCTGGAAAAGTTTCAGAGAGGGCCCAGACGGGCTACTGGAGCACTGCAGGTGTGGAAGTACACTCACCGGCAGTCAAGTTGAAAAGATGGCCGCACTTTTTCAGCGGGCCGTTAGGCCAACACAACACGGTCCGAGCGACTAATCAGAGCGGGATGGGCGGGTCGGGAGGCGGGAGGGAGCGGGACCAGGAAGAGGGTGCTGGGAGGGAAAGGAAGGCACATGGGGGGTAGGGGGGCCTGGAAAAGTTTCCGAGAGGGCCCGGACGGGCTACTGGAGCACTGCAGGTGTGGAAGTACACTCACCGGCAGTCAAGTTGAAAAGATGGGTGCACTTTTGCAGCGGGCCGTTAGGCCAACACAACACGGTCTGAGCGACCAATCAGAGCGGGATGTGCGGGTCGGGAGGGGGGAGGGAGCGGGACCAGGAAGAGGGTGCGGGAGGGAAAAGGAAGGCACACGGGGGATAGGGAGCCTGGAAAAGTTTCTGAGAGGGCCCAGACGGGCTACTGGAGCACTGCAGGTGTGGAAGTACACTCACCGGCAGTCAAGTTGAAAAGATGGGTGCACTTTTGCAGCGGGCCGTTAGGCCAACACAACACGGTCTGAGCGACCAATCAGAGCGGGATGTGAGGGTCGGGAGGCAGGAGGGAGCGGGACCAGGAAGAGGGTGCAGGAGGGAAAAGGAAGGCACACGGGGGATAGGGGGTTCTGGAAAAGTTTCTGAGAGGGCCCGGACGGGCTACTGGAGCACTGCAGGTGTGGAAGTACACTCACCGGCAGTCAAGTTGAAAAGATGGGTGCAATTTTGCAGCGGGCCGTTAGGCCAACACAACATGGTCCGAGCGACCAATCAGAGCGGGATGGGCGGGTCGGGAGGCGGAAGGGAGCGGGACCAGGAAGAGGGTGCGGGGAGGGAAAGGAAGGCACACGGGGGATAGGGAGGCCTGGAAAAGTTTCCGAGAGGACCCGGACGGGCTACTGGAGCACTGCAGGTGTGGAAGTACACTCACCGGCAGTCAAGTTGAAAAGATGGGCGCATTTTTGCAGTGGGCCGTTAGGCCAACACAACACGGTCCGAGGGACCAATTAGAGCGGGATGGGCTGGTCGGGAGGCGGGAGGGAGCGGGACCAGGAAGAGGGTGCTGGGAGGGAAAGGAAGGCACATGGGGGATAGGGGGGCCTGGAAAAGTTTCCGAGAGGGCCCGGACGGGCTACTGGAGCACTGCAGGTGTGGAAGTACACTCACCAGCAGTCAAGTTGAAAAGATGGGTGCACTTTTGCAGCGGGCCGTTAGGCCAACACAACACGGTCTGAGCGACCAATCAGAGCGGGATGTGCGGGTCGGGAGGCGGGAGGGAGCGGGACCAGGAAGAGGGTGCAGGAGGGAAAAGGAAGGCACACGGGGGATAGGGGGCTTGGAAAAGTTTCGGAGAGGGCCCGGACGGGCTACTGGAGCACTGCAGGTGTGGAAGTACACTCACCGGCAGTCAAGTTGAAAAGATGGGTGCAATTTTGCAGCGGGCCGTTAGGCCAACACAACATGGTCCGAGCGACCAATCAAAGTGGGATGGGCGGGTCGGGAGGCGGGAGGGAGTGGGACCAGGAAGAGGGTGCGGGGAGCGAAAGGAAGGCACATGGCGGATAGGGAGGCCTGGAAAAGTTTCCGAGAGGACCTGGACGGGCTACTGGAGCACTGCAGGTGTGGAAGTACACTCACCGGCAGTCAAGTTGAAAAGATGGGCGCATTTTTGCAGCGGGCCGTTAGGCCAACACAACACGGTCCGAGCGACCAATTAGAGCGGGATGGGCTGGTCGGGAGGCGGGAGGGAGCGGGACCAGGAAGAGGGTGCGGGGAGGGAAAGGGAGGCACACGGGGGATAGGGGGGCCTGGAAAAGTTTCCGAGAGGGTCCGGACGGGCTACTGGAGCACTGCAGGTGTGGAAGTACACTCACCGGCAGTCAAGTTGAAAAGATGGGCGCACTTTTGCAGCGGGCCGTTAGGCCATCACAACACGGTCCGAGCAACCAATCAGAGCGGGATGGGAAGCTCGGGAGGGAGCGGGACCAGGAAGAGGGTGCTGGGAGGGAAAGGACGACACACAGGGATATGGGGGCCTGGAAAAGTTTCAGAGAGGGCCCGGACGGGCTACTGGAGCACTGCAGGTGTGGAAGTACACTCACCGGCAGTCAAGTTGAAAAGATGGGCGCTCTTTTGCAGCGGGCCGTTAGGCCAACACAACACGGTCCGAGCAACCAATCAGAGCGGGATGAGCGGGTCGGGAGGCGGGAGGGAGCGGGACCAGGAAGAGGGTGCTGGGAGGGAAAGGAAGGCACATGGGGGATAGGGGGGCCTGGAAAAGTTTCCGAGAGGGCCCGGACGGGCTACTGGAGCACTGCAGGATGGAAGTACACTCACCGGCAGTCAAGTTGAAAAGATGGGTGCACTTTTGCAGCGGTCCGTTAGGCCAACACAACACGGTCTGAGCGACCAATCAGAGCGGGATGTGCGGGTCGGGAGGCGGGAGGGAGCGGGACCAGGAAGAGGGTGCGGGAGCGAAAAGGAAGGCACACGGGGGTTAGGGGGGCCTGGAAAAGTTTCCGAGAGGGCCCGGACCGGCTACTGGAGCACTGCAAGTGTTGAAGTACACTCACCGGCAGTCAAGTTGAAAAGCTGGGTGCACTTTTGCAGCGGGCCGTTAGGCCAACACAAAATGGTCTGAGCGACCAATCAGAGCGGGATGGGCGGGTCGGGAGGCGGGAGGGAGCAGGACCAGGAAGAGGGTGCGGGGAGGGAAAGGAAGGCACACGGGGATAGGGGGGCCTGGAAAAGTTTCCGAGAGGGCCCGGGCGGGCTACTGGAGCACTGCAGGTGTGGAAGTACACTCACCGGCAGTCAAGTTGAAAAGATGGGCGCACTTTTGCAGTGGGCTGTTAGGCCAACAGAACACGGTCCGAGCGACCAATCAGAGCGGGATTGGCGGGTCAGGAGGTGGGAGGGAGCGGGACCAGGAAGAGGGTGCGGGGAGGGAAAGGAAGGCACACGTGGGATAGGGGGGCCTGAAAAGTTTCAGAGAGGGCCCGGACGGGCTACTGGAGCACTGCAGGTGTGGACGTACACTCACCAGCAGTCAAGTTGAAAAGATGGGCGCACTTTTGCAGCGGGCCATTAGGCCAACACAACACGGTCCGAGCGACCAATCAGAGCGGGATGGGCGGGTCGGTAGGCGGGAGGGAGCGGGACCAGGAAGAGGGTGCGGGGAGGGAAAGGGAGGCACACGGGGGGTAGGGGAGCCTGGAAAGGTTTCCGAGAGGGCCCGGACGGGCTACTGGAGCACTGCAGGTGTGGAAGTACACTCACCGGCAGTCAAGTTGAAAAGATGGGCGCACTTTTGCAGTGGGCCGTTAGGCCAACACAACACGGTCCGAGCGACCAATCAGAGCGGGATGGGCGGGTCGGGAGGCGGGAGGGAGCTGGACCAGGAAGAGGGTGCGGGGAGGGAAAGAAAGGCACACGGGGGATAGGGAGGCCTTGAAAAGTTTCCGAGAGGGCCCGGACGGGCTACTGGAGCACTGCAGGTGTAGAAGTACACTCACCGGCAGTCAAGTTGAAAAAAGATATGGACCTTTGGAGACTGGGTCGCGCGGGCGACGTGGAAATTCTCCAGACTTAAAGGAAAAAGCAGTTCATCTACAGTAGAGATGTTTGTCTACTTTCGATTGCGCGTGACACTGAGCTAATTTCTGCACGATTTTCTTAGCCAGCCGAGAACCTTCATGCCTTTAAACTTGAAGATTAACGCATGTGGAGCCGGTAGCTCGAGTTCTCTGTTATATCATGCACTGCAACAGGAGGTAACGATGACGAATAATATACATGGAAGGATGGATGGGAGCCATGCCTTGGTACTCCTATAGATGCAATTCAATGTAACATTTTCTGGTGGCCGACCTGGAAGGTGTCCTTTAATTAAAGATTGAGGTTCCTGCACTTAAATTCCTGCATCAGTTCGAACTCTAGGGGACTACAGAAGATGTAGTGTGGTGGGGGGGCGTGGGGGGGCTTGTCCTTTATCGTGGGGTTTATTTCTCCTGTAGTGGGTGTGGAGAGCATATTTCAAATTGTATTCACCTGGTTTGGGGGTGCGCACCTATTAAGGCCTATTGGGGGGAGGAGACTACCCTAAATGTACTGTGTGCAATGATTGGCATTAGGCTGGAATTCCCCCCTGCAATGGCGCGAGGGCGGTTTCCAGGAAATATAGAAGACTGGTGGGCCCGCTGCTACTACTGGGCAGAAGTGGGGCAGCACAGACCTCCTTCAAAGGCTCGCCTCCAGCGATACAAACCTGGTGTGGGGATGCAGAGTACTGTCGCGAGACAGGAGGAACTTACGGGAATCCCATTACTCCTCCTCTGACCCAGGGGACAGTTGGTCTCCCTCCCTACACGGTTTATCTTTTGGGGATCAGAGGGCGCCCTCGGACCTGGTGGGTGTGGGGAGGGGGGGTGCATGCTCATACCCCAGGGAGTTTTTTTCTGAAAGATGTCACTCTCCCCCTCTTCTAGGAAATGTAGTGGGCTGCTTAGTTTTCCCCAATGTCAGATTGATGTCTGCGCCTCGTCTCCACCTCCTGCCCGCAGACCCCCCTAATAAAATGGCGGCGGATCCACTTAACACACTGCTGCTTTTCAGTTTGATGGCATGGGTGTAAAATACACTGCCGATATATGTCACTTCGTTTTGTTAATCATTGCTGGATGGTGTTTATATATGTTTGTATGAAATTAAAAAACTATGTTAAACCAAACACCTGAAAGGGCAAATGTAATTCGTACACTGACTGCACGGGAACTGGCATCGTAAAAGAATGTGGCCGGCACATGTGAAAGGTCCGCTGTGTCGCAGCTCGCAACATTCTCGTCTTCATGCAAGTTTATCTGCTGGCCCTGGCGCCCACATCTGCCGTCACATTCCCAAAAGCAATACTGGCAAGAAATCCCGTCTCTCTCTAAGAAAAGGACAATCTTTTTATATTCTCAGTGATAATCACTCAATCCATTTAGTTTGTGTCCCATTGTACATAATAATGGGTTGGGGAGTAATTCAAGGCCACATTTAATTCAAGGACTGTCTGAAAGTGTTCGAGTTTATCGGGCTGTGCAATTAGCCGTGGCTCACAATATTGGCCGAGCCTGGTAAAAAAAAAGTGGCAGGCCTCTGGGAGGAGTGCACGCGGAGAGGTTGCTTGACAAAAGAATGCAGACGAGAATGAGCCCCATGTTGCAAACACCACATCACAACCCTTCCCCAACATTGCACAATCATTGCGACAGAAAGAAAAGCTAGTGCGGTTAAAGGAGGAGAGGATAGCTCTGCACATAGCACACACACCTAGGAAACGGAAATCTCCAGTATGCGGCGCTATATAAAAAACACCAAGTGTTGCTACCTTTATTGTTAACTTGAAATTAAAGTATTTAAAGTAATAAGGAGACACAGCAACGTACACCATATTTAAAAAAAGAATCCAGTTTAGTGATCTCATGTATGTGTTCTGCTGTGACGAAAGTGTTTATTGCTGCTGCGTAATCATTTTTTTTGCAATCTTTTTGCTTGAGTTGAATGTAGAAGTGGAGACAAAAGCCTCTCTTCAGCCATTGTAGGCTGTAAATATGTTCTTAGCAGATTGAATGTACTCAAACTCCTCTCATCTATCAGCAACAGCACCCATCACAAAAGTCCTCAGGGTAACCCGAACACTTAGAAACAAATGATATTTCTTTGTATGGTGAATACATTGCCACAAAGAAACAGTTTTAACTAATAATTGTTGGCTTTGTGAAGAACTATATTCTAGCAAATAATGGGTCAGGCTTTCTTTTTAGTAGCACACACTGCACACTGAATCACTTCTAGGGACTGACAATTTTGTTAACTAAGGCACAGTAAGATTAAATGATTTGCCCAGGATCACACAGTTTGGTTAAGTGGTAAAGCCAAGATTTGAGCCGGACCTGCAATTTAGGCACTTGACCACATATCTTCCTAGCTCTAATTTGGTCAGATATGTGTTAACGGGACCCTAAATAGATCTTCTGTGGGGCTTACAGGTGTAACATGGAGACTTAAAGTCACACAGTCAAAATGCATACGTTCACCTGCGTGTATAGTCGTCGTTTAACACCGCATAGAGTTTGTTATGCTCCCCTCCGGTTTCTAACCACACAATGAGGGTCATTACTAGGTAGGAGGTAACCATGCCACAATTAGCGGCATAGCTTCCCCCTTACCAGGTAACGGGTCCGGGTTCCTTGAATGAGGAATTACCAGGCCATTCCGACCTTGGAGGGCCCGGTAATTCCTCATTCAAGGAACCCATCCCCATTCCCATTCGAGCCCCCATAGGGCTCAATGGAAATGGGGAGGGTGCTAAGAACGGGCCCGTTAGTAACGGGCCCGTTGTTAGCACCCTGGTCTGGTCGCGGAACCCCCTAATGGCGCCTGGTAAAACCAGGCGTCCTTAGCGGGTTCCAGCGAGCAGACTCGTAATGGGGCGGTAAGGGGTTGACGGCTCCGCCACCTTTACCGGCGCCGTTAACCCCTTACTGCCCAACTCGTAATGACCCCCAATGTATGCATTTAGGAACCACCACCCCCCGCATTATCAACAGTGCCTACCAATCACCCTTTCCCGGCACTGCGTTTGCGCAGTTATCTATTACTAATCACTTCCTGTTTAAAATGCTGACAACCAAGATATCTTAAAAACATACTTAACAGACTCTCTGTCTTCCTGTTTCTTTCTCTGTACTTGAAATGTAAACCAACAGAAAAAAACACAGCCAAACCGCTCATAAATTAATCTCTGCTTTATGGCAGATGGCATATGAACCTGCACCCCGACAGGTGCGTGCTTCACCAACATAAGAAAATGCCCTGAGTGCCTGATTGGTGACTCTCATTTACAGAAAGCTATAAAACACATTAACCGTAGGCACTCGATTTCATGCTGAACTTTGGTTTAGAGAAGCGCTATTAAGACTGGGGGTGTTACTTCATGGCCAGGGGAGGGCGCAACCGCAGTCTGAAAATGAAAAAATGAAAAAGCAGCAACACAATCTAATATGGCCCCCGCCGTACATGCTCTGTGCAACGGTGGGCTGGCCCAAAAGGAAGGGTCAGGTGTGGGCATTTTTTGGAGCTCGGGCTCGGGCTCGACCAGGACATTGATGCAGTCTGAAAGGCTATTTGGGTTTTCTTTGCAAAATGAACAGCCTCCCACGGTGCATTCGTTTCATGACGTCGGCAGGGTACATTTCTTCCAATGGTGGGATTGGGCTGGTGCTTCCACCCTCTTTCCTCTATCCCAATGGGAATGGATGATGGACAGGGGAGTGAAGAGGGATGGGGGCGGGATCAGCTTAAATAAAAGCTAAATACCCAACACCCTCCCCCAGAGCATGGTTTTAGGGGTCTGGATTTTTTTGAAGTATTGGCCTCTTCACCCAATCATGCACCCTTTCCCGCGCCCGAACAATCCAACCAATGGAGGCATTCTCCCCCACTAAGCCCCACGGGCAAGCCACAAACATGCTTTTGGGGGCAGACATCCCTCACTGAAGGCCCTGCAGCCAATTGTTTAAAAAAGTGCACTTTTGGTGGTAGGGTGTCCCTGTATAAGGTGGATGCCCTCATTTTTTAAACATTTTTTTAAAGCCCTTTTGGCGGTATGCAGCACCCACTGAAGGCCCCTTCCCCCAATGGTTTTTAAAAAATAAACTTCTGGGTGCAGGCGGCTCCTGGTCAAGGCCCCCACCGCCAAGTTTTTTTTCAGAAAATGCATTTTTGAGGTCAAGAGGAGGTCAAGAGGCATAAGGCATAAGGACCCTGTCCCATTTTTTTTAATTTGGGCTCCCACTGAGGGCCCAGCCCCCAATTAAAAAAAAAAACATACATTTGTGGAGGGCAGGCAGCCCCCAAGGAGGTTTCAAATAATGCCTTTTCGGGAGCAAGTGACCCCTACTGAAGACCCCAGCTGCAATTCTTTCAAAAACAATGCACTTTTGGTGATAGGCAGCAAAACTGAAGGCCCTTGTCCCCAATTTCTTTAACAAATGCACTATTGGGGAGAGGCAGCTCCTGGTGCAAGACCCTGCACGTTTTTAAAAATAATTCACGTTTGGGGGCAGGCGGCCTCCACTGAAGACTCCTACCCCCAATTAAATTCCCTTTTGAGTGCGGACGGCCCCTGCATAAGGCCCTGCCCTCAATTTATTTTTCAGAAAATGCTCTTTTGAGGGCAGGGGTCCCTCGATTTTGTTTTAAAGGACCTGCCCCCAATGTTTTAAAAAGCATGCATTTTGGGGTGCACGTGGACCCCAATGAAGGCTCTGCCCCAATTTTCTTTAAAACAAATTTACTTGTAGGGAGCAGATTAACCCTGCTGAAGGCCCCGGCCCCCAAGGTTTAAAAAAATGCATTTTTGGGGACAGGCAGGGTGCACTAAAGGTCTGGAATGCATCCCCAACACAACATGCCTTAAATATTATGCCACCAGGCACTCAGCATCCAAGTCCACATGTCAATGAGCACGGATGGGTTGAATCAGGGATGGAGGGGGGTTGGACGGTTGTTTTTTTCTGAAGGGGGCGCATGGCCTAAAAAGTTTGAAAACCACTGTTTAGATTTACTGAGAGATGCTCTTTCGAGATTGTTGCACTGTGAGATCACTTTCTGAGTTGTTTGCAGAACTTCCTTAAAGCTAGAGTGCACCATGGCTGATCCTGCTCCCATATGAAGTGTTGCTGTCTCCGGAGACACTCACAGGGATGAGGTATCAGGGTTTTGCCTTGTGTAGCATGGGTTAGTGAGCGGGATATGAGTTCCATAGAGATGTTGTGAGGTGACACACAATGCTTTACAAACAAAAGAGCTCTGCTGAGAACTTGATAGTCACCTGTGACTTTACACTAATAGCTGCACCACCATATGCACTACTAGTCTCCAGCTTTGTTTTTTCTGTTCGCCATCACTATTTTTAATTTTTATTTTTTTTAGCGCTAAACCCCATGGGCATCGAAGCGCTGTAACATATGATATGATATGGCATTTATAACGCGCCTATGCACAAGTGTTTCAAGGCGCGACGAGGCAAGGCACGGGGAACAGAGGGGAGATAGAGATAACGATCTTACTAGGCCAGGTGTCATTCAGATCGCGCAAGTGCATGGGAAGGAGGAAGGGGAAAAGTACGGGGGGAGGGGACAATGCAGTACATGGGATAATAGAATAAATACCAATAGGTAAAAGTACGGCCAGCTGGTGGCAAGTGCAAGGGTAAGTGCAGACATCAGGTGTCCACAGGTGTCAAGTGCTGGTAGTGGAAGGAACTGTAGGGACACAGAAAACAGTCCCCAAGTGCGGGGATTGCCAGGAGGCAGTGCAGGTGTGCGACTGGCAGGTGAGGGGACATGGGCCGAGATCAGAGGGTGGCCAGGTAACCAGTGCAGTTTCAGTTTCAGCCAGTAAAATCAGAAGAGGAGAGGAGGAGAGAAAGCAGAAGCAAAGAGCAAGGTTTTGAGGTGCTTCCGGAACTGGAGATGATTCTCCTCAAGTTTCAAGGAGGCAAGAGGCTGTTCCAGAGGGAGTCTCAAGCCGAAGAAAGATCTTCAACCAACTCGTTGCTTGGAGAAGCGACTGATCCGGAGGGAGTTGGAGGTGGATGAGCAAAGAGCTCGAGAAGGAAGATATTTAGGAAGAGAGAGTTGAAGTGATTGAGGGCCCAGGCCCCAGAAGGCCTTGTGGACAATGCAGAGGGTTTTGAACTTAATCCTCGCATCCACTGGGAGCCAGTGCAGAGATTTCTGTCCTCAAGAGATATGATCCCTGGGCTTAAGGCCAAGGACAAGTCTCGCAGTCCTGTTCTGGATGAGTTGCTGAAGGTGGAGAGTAGAAGCAGGTAGATTTAGAAAGGGGCTGTTGCAATAGTCCAGCCTAGAGAGAACCAGATCTCTGGAGACAGTGACCTTCTGGGGGAAGGAGAAGAAAGGAAGAACACCTCTGAGGAGGTGCATCTGATAGTGTGACTTCTTAGAGACATCAGAGATGTGAGGAGAGAAGGAGAGTGTGGAGTCGAAGATGACCCCAAGGTTTTTAGCCTCGCAAGTGGGAGCAGGAGGAGGGACAAGAGAGGCCGAACCTGTGTTGCTCCCAAGGCGAGCATGTTGCCCCTGAGCTATCCTCCCGAGTTTAATTAACACCCTTGAACTGGTTACATGTTTGCATAAAAACAACAAAACACAAACACAACTTTTAAGAAAAAGACAGACACAAAAGTCTTTTCGTTCTGGACTTGTGCTCTGCTGGTGGGAAGGATCATTTCAGTAGAACCGAGGGGGAAATCTCAGATAAAGAGGGCGAGTTTTGGCCTCAGATTTTGTACAACTGATGATGGCCCAATTACTTACTGGTAATCTTCATTACACAGAGTCATGATCATCCTCGTCACAGTCCTGCATTCCAACCCATTACACCCTATGATGTGCCAGCTTGGTATTTAAATAAGAAACAGGAAGTGGTGTGGTGGGAGTGGATCTTATAGATCACATGATTAAAAAAAAACATACAGCAGCAACTACGGCAGAGCCAGGTCTCTGCTCTATGTTAGATGGAAGTCGCTGTGTTATTCTCGGGAACCGACGCCTCAAGTCAGTAAGCACTGTGACGAGGAAGACGTACGAAGGGGTTCTGAATAGTCAGGGCATTCAGCAGTCATCGAAGGGACACACTGCTAAAAGTGCCAGATTGTTAGCACACGAGGCTAAGAACAACCCCATTTGCTAGAAAAGGACATTTTAGGGACATTTGAATAAAAGGAACCGACACATTTCTTTCTGAAAGTCAGAGATGTGGGCCACAGAACCTCATTGGAAGCAGGGCTACTGACAACCTCGTTCACAATACCGTTCGAGGACCCAAATACCTTCCAAAAGCAACTGCTGCTCTCAGGGACATGCCAGGCAGCCCATACTAGAGAGATCCGCACCGTTACTTTCCGAGCAGCGGCAAGGGGAGCAGCTTGACCCCCCACACCCGTCCGGCCCCAGTGGCTCTTTCAAGAGCCAGACCGGCACATTTGCCGAGGCAGTTTTAAGTGCTATACAAGAAACCCATGTATCCATGCATGAATAGAACTATCACAATCTGGGATGGACTGGGGCATAACATTACCTCGTGCACGAATGAAAAGTGGCCTAAAGGCAAATGGGAATGTGTTCCTTTTGTGTCAGAATGTTTGAGAAGTAGCCAAGGGTGAGTTTTGTTGTAAGATGTGTTGGAAGTTGTGCATTTCAAAGAATATGTATTCAGTAACATTGGTCAAAACTATTGCTGTTGGTAGAGTAACTCATCGATTGGGCCCACTTTGGCCTAAAACAAGCCCACTTTTACAACAAACAAAAAAACGGCCCCACCCTAATATGTTGGGCCTGCACTTCAGGTATTGACCTATTGCCCTATAGGGCAATCAAGCCTGATCACAATGCTTCTCTACACTAACTCTACTGTGCACTGCTATCTTAGTATTGAAGCTTTCAAGGCGCTATTAAAATACTTTTAGCTCAACACATTCGAATGGTGATTTACAATACAACACATTTATTTTCTAGCAAGATAGGTCAGGGGTAAATGCGCCAACTACAGAGAGATTTATTACCTTCAAGGTCAAATGTTTGACTCCTGAATGGGTCAACTTTGCTTTCAATCCTCCCCAGGGAAATATAATGACTGCCATTACGTTGAGCAATAATCACAGCAGTAATTATCTGCTTTCAGGCAGCTACGTTTAAATATGCTATGCAAAGCTATCTAACCTTTCTGCATATTCCAAGTCTTGATATGAAGACAAATATACAACCAGTTACAAAGGCACTGCACTCCTTACCAATGTGGGGTAAAAAGACAGCCCCAGAGCGACAGATGGAGAGGCCAGGCTAGGCCCCATTGTGAGAGTGAAGCTGGCTCAGTGTGGAGTTCCATTGAAATATAAAAGCCAGTACAAAACAGTGATTTCATCATGAGGCCTAGTGAATGAGCGGTAATGGGCCTCCCTCCATTTTGTTACAATGTACATGCACTCAGCCGGAAAGGAGTGAGACTTAGAACTGGAATATTGTTAACTGCACCAAATGGGTTCCTAAAGACATGAGGCAGGTCAGATGCTGACTTTGTGTAAATGTCCACTTTAACAGATTCAAAACTGCAACAGTGTACTTTGAAAGAAAAATACATTTGAAATACTGTGCATTTGGAAGCTAAAAGGAGGAATGATGCCTTATGTTTGAAAAGTAAAGTCGAATAACGCATTTTTATTTTATTTATTTGTTTGCAGTATTTAAAGTTTTACAAATTTCTAATTTTATTTAAAAATAACTTTAAAATATAAACTATACTACATAATGTATTTTAATATTCTTCCATATCTGGTATAGTGCAAAATTAAACATTATCACAATTATTATAGTCACATCACTATTTATACCTCATCCCCTAGCACTCATTAAAAACATTTCATTCAACTTTACCCGATTTAAATTACAATTGATTGTGATTGGTTAATAAAAATATAATTTCGGACACAATTAATATATTCAATTTACATCTTATACCTTTTAAAACTTTTCAAATAACTATAATAAAATGTATAATTTACAATAAACATTAGACTTGGTGGACTATATTATTCCCTTTGGAAGGAGCCTCTCGATAATTTTTTTCATAATCTAAACAGTGCTAAATGTAGGCTTCTATTTTCGGAGTTGAGACAATGGGGGTCATTACAAGGTTGGAGGTAACCATGCCACAAACAGTGGCATGGTTACCCCCTTACAGGGTACAGGGTCCGGGTTCCTTGAATAAGGAATTACCGGGCCATTCCAACCTTGGAGGACACAGTAATTCCTCATTCAAGGAACCCGGGCCCGGTATATCCCCCGGTATATCCCCATTCCCATTCGAGCCCTCATAGGGCTCAATGGGAATGGGGAGGGAGCTAACAACGGGCCCATTAATAACGGGCCCGTTGTTAGCTCCCTGGTCTGTTAGCGGGTCCCGCTAAGGGTTTTACCAGGTGCCCTTAGCGGGTCCCGCGAGCAGACTCGTAATGGGGTGTTAAGGGGTTGACAGCTCTGGCACCTTTACTGGTGCTGTTAACCCTTTACCTCCAACCTTGTAATGACCCCCAATATATCCAGAATTAGATACTTTTAATTGACTCAATTTCATATACAAAATTACCAAAAACTAATCTCATTTTTAATCTCAGCACACTCCGTAAACAAATGTCTAGTTGTTTCTAGCATATTATCTCTCTTACATATTCGACAAAATCGTTCCTTGTGAGGGATACTGTAGCTGGTCCCCAGATTAATTAGTATCGGTAGTTGGTTTATCCTAAACCTAAGCAAAAACTTTCTAAGAGCCGGATTTGGGCAGCAAATAACATATTTTTGCAGTTTAGGTATTTGTGTAACACCCTTTGTACTTTATGGGACAAAGTTTATGCAAATTATCGTAATTTACATTCCAGTCCCACAAGCTTACCTTTTTTTGTATATCCTTTTCAGCGTGTTAAAACAAGTACCCCGCCCAAAATCAAGAGTCCAAGCAATATTATCAAAACATTTTGCTATCCAACCATCAAAATCACTCTTTACATCTTTCGGGCTGTCCCTTTGTCGAATTGCCCATAGAGAGAGCAATTTGCACTGTGGGTGAGCGTTTGCTTTCAGATAGAGGACACCTTGCTTCATTATTGCTTGACCTTTTAAGGACAGTAGTCCGAGCTCTAACCTAAGATATTCTATGGGCACAGATCTTGGTAATCCAAGTACAGTTTTCCAGTAATGTCCCTTGATCCTATCTAGCCATAGTAGATCCTTCATGGCAAGTGAGTCAATCCCATACAGAACCATAGGGCTAAAGCATTGTTTGTTCAGAGTTATAATACCCTCGAGAGAATATTCCAAGACACACATTTTGTGATTAGACTCACCAACTGTTTAGCTTTAGCCTTTTTTGTTTTTTTTATCTGGGTATAAGTTCGGCCAGAACTCATTTCTAATCCTAGATAGGGGCATTTATCTACCCTCTCTAGTACACCGAGGCTTGAAGACATTGTAGGACATTTAACCAGTTTGGTACCCACAATCATAACCTTCATCTTGTCCATGTTAATAGATAATTCATTGGTTACTGAATATCCCACCAGTTTCTTAAACATTACTTTGATACCACTGTAAGTGTAATTGAACATGACCAGATCGTCAGCATATAACATACACAATATCTGACGGTCCCCTATTTTAGGGACACAGCTGATATCTTGATTAAACATCAATGGAAGATCCGCCGTAAAGATACTATACAACAGCAGCGCTAGGGTGCAGCCTTGTTTAACCCCAGCGCTTGTTTGAGTAGGGGTGGAAAGCCTTCCTCTATCATCCAGTGTAACACTTACAGATGTATCATAATGTAAACCCTTCAAGATGCTCAACAACCATGCTGGGCATCCCCATCCTTCCATCTTTTTCCAGAGCTTTTCCCTACAAACCCCATCAAAGGCTGCCCTGAAATCTACAAAGATGGAGTAGAGGGCTTTCCCTCTAGGGGCTTTGGCTTCCCTGTATAAGGTGTCCATCACAAGGATATTATGAGAGGTACTACACCCTGGTTTAAATCCAGTTTGTGCAAAATTCAAAATGTTTGCACTATCTACCCATTGTTGCAAGGCATCTTGAACAAAGAACCCAAACATTTTCGCAGTGGAATCTTAGGGAGAAATCAGCCTATAATTTGCTGGTAGTGAACGTTCACCTTTTTAATAGATTGATATCAAATGCGCCAGTTGCCAGGATCTCAAATTGTCATCATGAGGAATAAAGAGACTTAATTTCAGCACATTAAATTACAACATTTATAAGGAAAGGCCCATTTCATTTTAGCATAAAAGAACACTGGTTTCTTATGTAACTGGCATGTTTTGTGAAGAATACCAAGAGTGAATTTATTTCTGTTTATACAGTATATAAAGAAAGGTTATATTGTGAACAACAGGCCCTCGTGCAGTATTGAAAGTTACAGGTACACGATGGGTAAATTTAATATGATAGACTTTCAGAATTGTGAACTGCAACTGGTCTTTCTCTCTAAGCTGAAACTTTGACCCTAAGACCTTTGGGGCTGGGTCCACCAAGGAAACAGCCCTGGTTGTCAATTTAAATGCTAAAATATACAAAAAAGTAGATTGAAATTATGGGATTTACAGATAACATAACCCAAAGAAATGACATTTAAGGTCAGATTTCACAAAAAGTGTGCATTAGCCCTCAACAAAGAGCATTTGAAGCTCAGGAGGAAAGGGTAGGATAAACATTGGCTCGAGCAGGTGGTTGGTCACATGATTTAGGAGAAATGGAAACTTGGAGGAGAAATGAAACTACCTCTCATAGCATACAGTGCCATTTATTAAACATTGAACATATTTTCCTAAATACAAAAAAGAGCATTGTGTGTCCTATCGAGCCAACCCTGGGTTCAATTTAAAGGAGATAAAAGGCCAGCTGGGACAATGTACAAATTAAATGTTTGTGATGTATATAACTTAAGTTATTATCAAAATTATTATTTTGGCATTTTAATAAATCTGAGTATTTGGAAATATTGATAGAATAGATGATGAAATTAATTTTAGAAGTATGTAGTGTCAGAGTTGTGAATATTTCGGCACAGTAGAAAACCGTGAAAAACAGTGGAACCACCCAGGAAGTGCGTGCCAAAATAAAATTCTTATTTTATGACTCACCATAAAATTTAGAATCCAAAAATATATAGATTGATATAGTTATCAGAAAAATTAGCATAGCTGTCATGGTATGAGATTTTCAAAACCCCAAAAGGTTAAACCTACTTGTCATTTTGAGATATGATATGATATATGATATGATATATTGCATTTATAACACGCATATACACAAGTGTTTCAAAGCGCGATGAGGCAAAGGAGAGGGAACAGAGGGAAGACAGAGACAACGATCTTACTAGGCCAGGTGACATTCAGATCATGCAAGTGCAGGGGAGGGGGGAAGGGAAAGTGCGGGAGGAGTAGTGGGCAGTGCAAAACAAAGGATTAAACATAGGACCAACAGTAAAATAAATAAGATAAATAAAAACAGTAGATGAAAGTGCGGCCAGCTAAAGTGCAGACATCAAATGTCAAGACCTAGTGGGGACAGTAGGGATACAGAAAACAGCCCCCAAGTGCAGGAGTTTCACAGGAGGCAGTAGAGGAGTGCAGCTGACGGGGAGGGGACCTGGACCCAAGATCAGAGGGTAGCCAGGTGAACAGTGCAGTTTCAGTCAGGGGTTCAGCAGAGGAGAGGAGGAGAGAAGGCAGAAGCAAAGAGGAAGGTCTTGAGGTGCTTCCGGAACCAGAGATGGTTCTCATCAAATTTCAGCGAGGCAGGGAGGTTGTTCCAGAGATAGGTCCCCAGCTGAAGAACGAGATCTACCACCAACTAGTTGCTTGGAGAAGCGACTAAACCTGAGGGAGTTGGAGGCAGATGAGCGAAGAGCTCGAGAAGGAAGATATTTAGGAAGTGAGTTGGAGGTAGTGAGGCCCCAGGCCCAAGAAGGCCTTGTAGACAATGCAGAGGGTTTTGAACTTAATCCTCACATACACTGGGAGCCAGTGCAGAGATTTCAGTCTTGGAGAGATACAATCCATGGGCTTGAGGCCAAGGACAAGTCTCGCAGTCCTGTTCTGAATGAGTTGCAGAGGGCTGAGAGTAGAAGCAGGAAGATTTAGAAAGAGGCTATTGTAGTAGTCAAGCCTAGAGAGAACCAGAGGTCTGGGGACAGTGAGCCTCTGGGGGAAGGAGAGGAAAGGAAGAATACCTCTGAGGAGGTGCAGCTGGTAGTGTGACTTCTTAGAGACATCAGAGATGTGAGGAGAGAGGAGAGAGTGGAGTCAAAGATGACCCTGAGGTTTTTTGCCTCACAGGTGGGAGAAGGAAGAGGGCCAAGGAAGGCCAGTCATAGAGCGACATGAAAGGAGGAAGCAGGTGTGCAAATGAGGAGGATCTCAGTCTTACTGGCCTTAAGGCGGAGACCGTTGGTGGCACACCACTCTTGGATAGCGGACAGACAGTCAGAGATGAGAGAAGGGGAAGAGGTGGTGGAAGGGAGCCTGAAAATGAGCTGAGTGTTGTCCACATAACACTTAAAGGTGGGGCAGAGAGCGGCAATGCGGTGGGCAAGAAGTGACAGGTATTGATTGAACAGCCAGGGAGAGAGGTTAGACCCCTGGGGAACACCACAGGTAGAGATAGAGATATAGGAGAGGAAGGACCCAAGTTAGACCTGGGAGGGTCGATCTCAGAGGAAAGTGGTCAGCCAAGCCAGGGCCTGATCGGTGATACCCAGGCTATCACGGAGGCGGTTAAGCAGGATGGCATGGTTGACTGTGTCAAAGGCAGAAGAGAGATCAAGTAAAATGAGGACACAGGGGGTAATGGAGTGAAGGTTGGAGAGCAGGTCTTCACAGATATTCAGGAGAGCAATTTCCATCCTTATGGCAGCTCTAAAGCCAGACTGATGGTCATGGAGACAACCAACCAATTCAGTGTGAAGATTAAGTTGGGAGATGGCCAGCTTTTCCAGGAGTTTCCCCAGAAATGGAGTGATAGAGATTGGGCAGTAGTTAGCAGGGCAGGAGGGGTCCACTTAGGGTTTCTTAAGAAGAGGATGCACAAGGGAGTCCTTCAGGGGGGATGGGAAGACTCCAGTGGCAAAGGAGTGGTTCCAGAGGTGAGTCAAAGCAGGAGCCAGGGGGAATGTGGTCCTTGTTGGATTTAGAGGAACAGGGGAGAACCTGTTTTGACTAGGCTTTCATAGATTGGACTTGTCTAGAAACTTCATCTGGGGAGAACAGCTGAAAGGCAGAGAAGGAGGGAGGAGAGGGGAGTATAGATAGGAGGAGGAGAGGAAGAGAGAGAGAGGACAGGTTGTCCTGAGATTTAGAGATGAAAAGAGAAGCCAGGGATGTGCAGAGGGCCTAGGAGGTGACAGGTGAGGTAGAGACTGCAGCAGGATTGGCCAGTTCCTTGCAGATTTTAAAGAGTTAGGCCGAGATGTTGGATACCGCAGAGATGTGTGCTTGGATGACGGCTCTCTTCTTGGTGCGGACAGAGAGCCGGTATTGCCTTTGGAGCAGGCGGCATGCCAGTTTGTCAGAGGATGTACAGGAAGCATGCCATTTCCTCTCAGCCACCCTGCACTTTCGTCTAAGGGTGATGAGGTCTGAGTCATACAAGGAATTGCATTTGGCTTTGGGCTTCAAGCGGATCCTCATGACAGGGGCAAGAACATCAAGAGTATCAGATAAAGCAGAGTGGAGCATAGTAAGGGCTGCGTGAGGGTGTGAGTCAGCCGAAAGGGCCAGGGGGTGAGAAAATGGTGGCAAAAGCCTAAACTGACATACGCTTCATTGGTCAGATAACCAAGAAGGCAGGTGGCAGTGCAGGAGTTGGCTTGGCCTGAGGGATGGAGAGAGTGAGCTGGGAGGAAAGGAAAAAGTGATCACTCCAAGAGAGAGGAGTGGTGAGATGGATAGAAAGGGGAAGGTCTGTAGAGATCAGAGCATATGACAAATCTTTCTCCTCCCTCAGTCTACATCATATATATCTCCCAATGTCTGGTCCTATCAGCAGCCAGAGGTTATCTTGGTTGGAGGTGAGGGAGAGTGCTAGCCAATCCTTACCATGGGAATTATGACAATGTTGGAGTGTCATCAGCCCTTTAAGAGGACATGTTTGCACAGAACAGGGTTTTTCTCACTTGATTCCGGGAGATAGCCTGCTGACTGACTCTTGGGAGAAACAATTAGCACAGAGGCCTCAATCCTTGCATTGGAGATAGTGAATGGGAAATCTAGAAGCTAGCTGGGACTCAACCAGAGGAGCCAGAAGGAGTCTGGGTGCAGGAGAAAATCTTTGACTGAAAGCCCTTGAGCAGATCTGCGCTGTCCTCAGAGGAGCCCCGCTTTTTTCCCTGAACAAAGCCTCCCATGTAAGTAGACCAATTCAGAAGCCATCAATTGTAGGGGGAGCTACCTGACTTATCCCTTTCCATTAGTGGGTTGGTAGGGGGTGAAACTGGGTAGGTCCTTGGCACATTGTATTAAATCCATTTTAAATTAATTCCACTATAGAAAATCACCCTATCCATTTAAATTGCATTGTGTTGGGAACAGCCCGTCTTAATCCTTTCCATTAAATTGTGGGGAGGGGGAAAGCTGTGTAGATCCTTAGCGCATTGAATTGAAGTTAAATCAATTAATTCCCATATACAAAATCACGGGATGAATGTTGTTAGAATTCGAACCTAACAAAGTTCATGGCCAGTGTGTTAGAACCAGTATAGACCATAACGACTTGGGTGAATGTCCTTCTGAAACCTCTGACTCCTTTTCCGAAGGGGTGTGCCCATAATCCCGAAATAAGTAATCCAAAATGCTAAATTTCAAGTGAATGTAGAGGGTATAAAACACAACTTCCCATTTATTCCCAGTGATTCCAAAGTCAGAATTACAAAGCCTTACATCTCATTTGTATGTGTTCTGCAAAACAAAATTTCCCATTTATTACCTTGTATCCCAAACCAGAATGATCAAGCATTGCTTCTCATTTAAATGTTTTTTGAAAAACGATTTCCCTTTGAGTTCCTTTTCCCAACCTTGAAGTTGAAAAATGATTTCCTTCTTAAAAGTTCCTTTTCCCAAATGTGCCTTTCAAATGAAAGCTTAAAAAAAATTTACCATTGATTCCCTTGCCTCCCAAACCAGAATCCCAAAGCACTGCCTGTCCTTTGAATGTGTGTTGCAAAACGATGTTTCCATTGTATTGTGAATGTTTCTATTGGTTAAATTGAAAATAAAATTGGTTGTTGAAAGTGGTTATTACATGTTTCAAACGTTTACCTGTGTTGGTTTAATAACAGAAAGTAACTTGGAGTTGTGATATTGGGTTTTGCCACATTATTGGTAGTTGATGCTAGTCTACTTTGTCAAACCATAAATAAGTAAATATGTATTATTATTATACACCGGCCTGGTCCCTAGTCCTTTGGCGACGTAGGGTATTTTTTGGGGTGGGTGCAAGAAGGGTTGGAGGCCTCCCCAAAGTGAATCTGTAATAGTGCTTTGGGTGTGTGCCACCTTGCTTGGTGGGGAAAGGAACTCCATTAGTTGAGTGTGACCATCTAATAAACTGCGACAAAGCTGGGGACTCGCGGCCGGGTTTGGGTTGAGAGTCTTCACTCATGATAGTGCAGTAGCAGTAGACTATTCATTTGGGTATTATTGCATTTCAGTGGATGGAAAGATGTGTTGCATTGTGAAGGTGCCATTGGGTTCTAGGGCAGTGTATAGATAAAACAGTGTTGATTTTGAGTTGTCATCGCAAGTGGAAACTAAGTAGGAACAGGGTTGAGATTTTCGCCCTTGCATAGAGAGTATATCAGGTGCAGAACACATTTCAGAATGAGCACCGTAAAAATCAATATTTCAGGAAGCACCTCCTATCAAAATTATTTATTAAAGGTGATTGGGTAGAACTAGAACATGAAATGTGGCAAGCTAGAATGATGCAGGATGTTACCTCTGCAAATGTTGACATGTGACATGATAATGGGCTCTTACATCAGGCCCTGATCAGCTTTTACATGACAGACCTGCAAAGATGAGCAAATTAAAATAGCTCAGCTCACAGCATATAGGTACTTCCATATGATGAGCATGGACGAAAGATGTCAGGATAGTGTAGCCTCTGTGCAAAAGCAGTCTGAGCTTTTGAATCAAGCCCAAAATTGAAACCATTAAAAGAAAAAGCGCAACAGGGCTAAAATTCAGATTCAAAATTAGACAATTTTATTCAACAGCTAAAAGATGAGTTAGTGACACAATTGCAAGCAAATGCAGAGCGAGTGGCTCAATTGTCTGCACTGCAAGGGGAGTATAAAGAATGTGTTGAAAATCTGAGTGCAAGTCAACACAAATTAAATGAGCAGGTTGTTCACAATAGAGCCTGCTTAGAGGACATTTTCACATTTCAAGCACAGGTTAAACAACTGAAAGCTGAAAAACAGCCAGTTAATCTTAAAGGAGGTTCATACTCAGAGTGAATTCGATCAGATGCACCACAATCTGAATACTTTGAAACAGCAGAGGGATCAGTTGAGGGAAGAAAATAACAAATTGACTCAAGAGAATAGTACCCTGTTGCAGGAAGTGCGTCAGTTAAGAACAAACGTGGAGAAAAGTGAGTTGTGTTCTCAGGAACCGACTGACATGAGGCTAGAAAATGCAAAATTAATGGAACATGAGAGGCAAGCAGAGGTTGACATAGAGCAGGAAACACAGGGCAAAATTGCACAAGGGGAGGAGATTAGTATTTAAAAGAGTATTTTAAAACCCTACACACATTCAGGGAGGTGGGGTAAATTCCCCACAATACCCAGAAGGAGGGATGAGGAGGATGAGTACAAAGGAAATGACCCTGAGAGCACACAGCACCACAGGGGAGAAGAGACCAGACCATGGCCCTCATTACGACCCTGGCGCTAAGCGAAAAACGATGGCGGTAAAGGATTACCGCCATCATTTTCCGCTAGGTTCGATTAAGACCCGTGACCGTTAACTACGATGCCATTAGCGGCATTGTAGTTAACGCTGCCGCTAACTGCACCAAGGACGCGCGCACACGACCCCCCACACCGTAATTGCCGGCATGGCGGAAAGGTACGCGAATGCCGACCCAAGCGGACATGCACCTAACGCCATCACCCAGCGCGTTAAGTACCATACTGCCATGCCAGTAATTACGCCATCGCGAACCAACCGTAAAGGGCCTTGTGCAGTGAATCCAGCTGCCACAGGTGCACAGAATCAGCACAGGTGGAGGCAATACAGACTCAGGAAGTACAAAAAGAGCACACCCAACCCCTTCCCAGACCCAGTCACACTCCACAATGATACCAATAGGACTAGCAATGTTGGGGCTGGAGGACCTGATAGCAATGCAAGTGCTACAACTACAACTACAACAACAACAACAACAACAGGCTGCACAGAGAAGACGCACGAGGAGAAGGAGGGCAAGGCAGGCCCAGCAAGGCCAACCAGCCAGTACCACCACGCAGGCAGCCCACAATCCCACACATCAGAGCCAGTCCATTCAACCTCACCGCAGAGCAGATCCACACCCTGAACCGTTTGGACCGGGACACCATCACCGTCATCGTAGACATGACGCACAACGACATCGTCAGCAAGATAGAAACACCAACTGCCATCCCACCCCTACTGAAGGTAGTGTCTGTACTCCACTTCCTGGCCACAGGCACCTACCAGCACACAGTGGGGCACTTGCATGGAATTTCACAACCATTATTCTCACGAACACTGATCCAAGTGCTCGATGCCCTCCTCAAGCACACAGAAGACCACATCTCATTACCACAGTCTGCCCAGGAGATTGCAAACACCAAAGTGGGTTTCCATGCACTAGCCGGCATACCTGGTTGCATTGGTGCCATCGACTGCACCCATGTGGAATTGGTGGTCCCACATGCCATGGAGGTACCGTACCGCAACCGTAAACTATTTCACCCAATCAACGTGCAGATGGTCTGTGACTCCAACAGGATCCTCACACATTGTTGTGCCCGATTCCCCAGATCAACCCATGATTCAATGGTCCTGAGGAACTTCACAATACCACGCTACATGGAGCGACATGCAGGCCCAAGATCCTGGCTACTCGGTGAGTCTCACGTCATGACCTTGGTATGGCAGAAAGGGGGGGGAATGATGCATTACTCTACCTGACAGAAGGGGGGGATGATGCATACTCCACCTGGCAGAAAGGGGGGGGGATGCATACTCCACCTGGCACAAAGGGGGGGGGAATGATGCATACTCCACCTGGCAGAAAGGGGGGGGAATGATGCATACTCCACCTGGCTGCGACTAGCAGAGACGATCATACCCTAAAGCAGCACTAACGTGATCTCACACCTGTAGACATTATGCCTGACCGAAGCAGCCCCACCATGTCAAAGAAGGTGTGTTCCAACCATGACACAACCATCTGCAAGTGCATTGTACCAATTTGGACCATTGACTCCAACGAAATGCACCTACATGCACGTCACTATACACCATCTACTGAAAGGCCTGTCCCACATAACAGCGCACAAAGGAGGCACATGACGGACAGAAACATCACAACACCACAGCACAGACAGCAAGGCCCACAAAATGTCCCTATCAACATCCGGATAGTTCACTGGGGTCATAATGATGCAGACAGCAATGTAGCAATCATGTGAGCGTTGACATCACAGGACACGTGCCAGGTCACCTAAACATACGGCATGGACGGACACAGTGGATGGGCACTCACAAGGCACTCAACCACCCTGCATACATGGTTTGTTGGCATGCAAAACTGTCCATGAGAGCCATGGACATATACCGTTTGCATAGCGTGAATCCATCAGCGCAACTGAAAGTGGTCCAAAGTAACAGTTCAATGTGCATGTTGGCACGTCATGTTCAGAATTAGATGTAATGACTGACACGTACATTGTTTCCTACATACAGGTGATGCTGGCTAACCCCTGAAGAGGTGGCTCCTTACACCAGTCCGGAACCCACAGAACCAGCATGAGGCGGACTTCAATCGTGCCCATGCACGTACCCGTGTGGTGATTGAGCAGGCATTTGGCCTACTGAAGGCACGGTTTCGCTGCCTCAGCAGGTCTGGCGGGGCACTCCTGTACTGCCATGAGAAGGTTGCGAAGATTGTCATGGCATGTGTAATGCTACACAATATGTGTGTCAGACGGAATGTTCCACTGCCCTCTGACGCAGAACTGCAACCACCTGACGATGAGGATGATGAGGGTGGGGATAGGGCAGCACCTCAAGGAGGCAGCGATGCACAGGAGCGCCGTGAAATGCGTCAGAATATCATTGACCAATGCTTCTAGCACACACGGCTGGTGTGTGTAACATGGAGACGGCACTTGGGGCACTGTGTGTGTCTGGGACATGCACACTGTGGACTGTACACCAATAAAGCACACATACGCAATGAGCAATGTCCACACATTTGATTTGTGCAAATCAAAAAAGTGTATTATCAATGTGCATAGGTCTGAAACACCCAATCCCCTCTCCCCCTCCCCCCTGAACTCTCCAACACACCCAATCCCCTCCCCCTCCCCCCTGAACTCCCCAACACACCCAAATCCCCCCTCCCCCTCCCCCTGAACTCCCTGCAAAGGTGTGACGGTGCCTGTGGTGAAGTGGGTAATGTTCCATTGGTGCACTGGAGGCCCACTATTGGCAGCCCCCTCTCCCGGCACCTGGGGCCCCCCTGCCTGTGCTCCTCAGGTTCCTGGATGACCTGCGGACGGGGCTGGCTGGGGCAGAACTTGCAGCGGAGGAGGTACTGGCCTGCTCGCTACGCAGTGTGTCCATGATGGTCTGTATGAGTTGACTTATCATATTCCGCACCGCGGCTAGTTCTGCACAAATGTCCTTGCTTGCTGATTGGATGGCTGCCTTGATGTTCTCAGCACATCTCTCCATGCCTGCACTGGCGCCTCCACAATCAGCAACATGCTGCGTCAGTAGTGAGGCCAATTGTTGTTGCCTCGTTGATATTTGGTCCAGCGATTGCTGGAAATCAGGGGCAATGGAGGTTGCAATTGCCGGCCCAATTGGACTACTCCCCTCCTCCCCTACTCCCACTGTGCTGGGAGTGGCTGGCCATGCATCTCCAGGGGATAGCCCCTGTGTGGCCTCTCCGTGCAGGCTACATGGGGACAGGTGTGGGGTGTGAAGGTGGGCGTTGGGGGAACCTTCAGTGTCATCCTCCATATTCCCCACATCGCTGTCGAAGCCTGCTGCGACGGCAGCAGTCTCCCCAATGGTACTGCTCCCCGCAGACACATTCCCCTCAGTGGGCAGCAGTTGTTGTGTGTCTTCCGTGGGTGCTATCATGACACTTTCGTCGGGGGTCATTGCTGCCCTGGGCTGTCTTTCAAAAGGGATTTTGGCCTGGTGTGGTTTGGGCATGGGTCCAGCAGAGGTGGAGGGTTGTTGTGCTCTTCCCTCTGTCCTGGGCTTCTTGGCTCGGGTGGTGCCACTCTCGTCCCTGCCGGTGTCCGATTGTGAGCCTGTGGTGGAGCAGAGGAGGGAATGTGTTATTGATGGGTCAGCGAACATTGAGCAGGCATGAAGATTGCCAGGGTTTTGAAGGATAGATGGTGGACTTTGTAGGCTGTGACATACAGGTTGTCTCCCTTTTGGGTGGGTTGAGCATTCACAAATGTGTGTGTCTGCTGTGGAGTGTGCATGCTGCATGTGTGCAGGGTGTGGGTCTCCTGCTGATGTATTGTGTTTACCGTATGGGGCGACATTGTGATTCCCATGTAAGTGTAATTCACGGTGTTTTGCATGGCTGAATTGGAGGCACCTACCTGTGTCTCCTGATGTCGGGGCTCCTCTCTCCATTCCACCAACGCCCTCAATGCACTCTATGCTGATCGTCGAGGCACAAATCTCCTCCCATGGCTGCATCTTGATTGGGGAGTCTGCTCCCCCGCCAGTTGCCAGGCCCAGGTTGCGATTGGCTGACAGTATGCTCCTTACTCGGAGCCGGCGGTCATCCCACCTTTTGCGGCACTGTTTGGAGGTGCGTGGGGTGGTACCTACGGCACTGACCCGTTGTGCCACGAGTTCCCATATTTCCTTTTTGCGGGCTATGGCTGCTCTTGTCATTTCTGGCGAGAAGATGATGTCCGCCTTTTCCTGCAGCGTTTCTGCCAACATCGTTAGTTCCTCCCGACTGAAGCGGTCCTGCCGCTGCCGATCGCAGGCTTTTTTCAGAACTTTGGGCATGTTTAGGTGGGGAAATGGGTGGGTAATCGGTTTTACAAGGTCTCAGGGTCAGATGTGGTGTGGTTGGGTAGGATGGCAATGGATTATGTTTTTAAAGATGGCCGCCGTGCTCTTTCCCGTTCCGCTGCGATGACGCTACTTCCGGTTCCGCTTATTTACAGTGACCGCTAATTACGGTGACCGCTAATTACGGTCGCCGCAATGATGGGTGGCGGTAGTGCACCTTGCGTGGCGTACGATGCCGGTAAGGGCCGTTTGGGGGTCATTTACGCCATGGCGTAGTTTACATTACTGGCATGACGTAATGCTCGTGCGCGATGGGTCGTAATGTGCCGCACTTTACGGCATCGGACCAAGGCGTAAACGCTAATTACGCCATGCCGGTAATTTTGGATACTTACCGCCTGGGTTGTAATGAGGACCCATGTCATTCTGGGAGGGATTCCCAGTCTCAGAGGTAGGGAGTGCCTAGAAGACAGGGAGTAGACCACCAATAGCAGCAGCTCTGAGTCAGAGGGTGAGTGGACTCAGCTGCAGCAGAAAAGAAAGTCTGCCAAACAGAAGAGAGGTCTTGTGAACGGCCCAATTCGGTAGATAAAGGCCACAAAGAGCTTTATGACTCCCTTCCACAAAAACACCAAATATTCAGTATGGGAGCATCTAGAACTTTATGACCAAATGATTACTTCATTTGGTATTAAGAATGATAGAAACTCCATGGAGTTTGTCAAATGGATATTTCCCCCTGAAAACTCCAGCTTCTTTGCAGGTCTGGAGGACCAAGATCACCAAAAATGGTCCACCTACAGGCCATCTTGAAACACTTCTCCATTCACTGGAACCCTCAAGAGGCCCGCAAGGCAGCCTACAACCTGCAGTGTGGGGAACACCAAGCACCAAGAGAGTTTGTGCAAGAGCTGAAGCGAGCATTTGCACAGACCTCTAGGCGGGTGAATACCAATAGCCGGGAGTTCATCAACACATACTTCCATGTGCTCCCGAAATACATTAAGACCCAATTAGTAAGGCATTTCCATGAATGTATGACCCTGGATTGGGTGATAGAACAGGCCACCCATATTTATGTTGTCTAAAAGCCCTCTAGAACAAAAGCAACCCTAAAAAAACACAAACCATCAAACACACCCGACGATGCAAAGGTAGCGGAGGTGAAAAATACTCCCATATTGGACTTGGAAATGGGGGGGCTTAGAAATACTCCTCCTACCAACTCCAAGAAGCAGAATGAGAGACAGAGGAGACCCTCAGATCCAACCCAATCGGGTGACAGCCAGGCAGGGCATCAGACCAACGCTCCATCTCACCCTGCCACCTATATCAGTCCAAGATACAAGGGCAACAGCCGCATCCTGGGGTATGTATTGACTCCCACGGCACAAGGGGGGGCAATCAGGTAAATAGTGCCCCAGGAAACCTCCCTCAGAACTTCCCTCAATACTCACCCCCAAAACCCCCAACCTAAGTTTCTTTCCAAGATACCCTTCAAACCCCAATTTCCAGAACAATCCTCCTCTCTGTCCCCGCTTTCAGGACAATAGATTCCCAAATCAGGGAGAAGAGAGACCTACGATGGAAGTTTATCAGGGAAACTCCCAATACCCAAGCTACTCTGGGAGAAGAGACAGCACCCTTTCTGGGGGGCAGCAAAGGTATGAATCCAGACCTCCCTAACAACCAGAAAAAATGTCACAACTGGAGCGACAGGTCCAACAATTAACCCAAGAACTGGGTCGCATGTTGAGGGCTCAGCAGAACCCTCCACTGGAAACTGTTGCCCAGAATAAATCGACACCCAGGTCTGGTGACCCAGAGCAATGATGGGAAGAAACCTCCAACAATCAACAGGTTCCAGAGGAGGGGGCCTGGGTGGAAGGGAGAGCCAGAGCCCTAGAGGAAGCTTCCTTTCCCACCGGAACAAAACCCCAGGAAAGCTCTGAACCTGAACATAAATCTTCTACCCCCGAAAAGCTGGAACCTAGGGAACAGAGGGTGAGTAGGAAAAATGGGAAGCAAAAGATAACCCACTTTGTGTAGGAGGTATGCATCATCCCTTTGGAAGGAGAAGACTCCCTGGAGGATTCAGGGAAGAAAATCCTATCTTTCAGGGATGGAGGTATCCCTGCCAAGGAAAAATGGGTACAAAAAGACCCTGATTTACACTCTGACCCAGAGCAACAAATGGGTACACCCCAACAAGGTCACCCAGATGACCCTGAAAGCATTGAGGTATCCTCCCTGTAAAAGGTTTGGGTTACTGTCTTCAGGAAAAGAGGGAAAGAAAAGAATCAGACGAAAAAGGGGACTTCTCAATCCCACTTGTTTCTGTGTGCAAAATCTTCTTTACAGATTCCCGGACTCCAACACAGAAAACTGTCCAAGATCACACAGTGTCCCAAGTTGAATATAAATAAATTAACTGCTTAGCTGGTACATAATGCACATTTGCTTTGCCCCCCTTGAGGAGAGAAGGAAGATGTTATGCCTTCTGCAAGGTACAGGATCAGTGTGCATTATCAGTGCTGGTGGATACTGGATCCCAAGCCACCTTCCTGTCCAAAAAAGGCTTTTGACCAACTGAATTCAGGAAGGGGTGAGAGTCACCAAATCCCCCTCACACCTCTTCCGGGACAACTCCAAAACTTCAATGGGAATGATATGTCCGTCCAAGGGACTGCGGATCTGGAGATCAACATTGGCCGACATAGGGTGAATTATACCAATCCACTATCAAAAGAAAACCCATATCCCATGATGAAAGATGATGAAAAACGAGCTCAAAGTTTGACCGACATCCAGATAAAGAGCTGTTCTCCCCCATTCAGGTAAATGAGGGGGAGGAGCCTGTTCTCACCGAGTATGATATAATAGGATATTTTATTTATAGCGTGCCCATACACAAGTGTTTCAAGGCACAACGAGGTATGGGAGAGGAACAAGGGAGGGCAAGACAACCATCCTACGAGGCCCAGTGACACTGAGATTGTGCAAGTGCAGGGGAGAGGGAAGGGGAAAGTACAATGGGCAGTGGAGGAGTGGAAAGTGCTGAACACGAGATCAAAACAAAAAGTTGTGCGGCCAGCAGGTGGCAAGTTCAAGAGATAGGCGCAGACAATTGGTGTCAATACGTGCAGGTAAGGGGACTGTAGGGTTGCAGATACAGATCCAAGTGCAAGGGTTGCCAGGAGGCAGTGCGGGTGTGCAGCTGGTGGTCAGGGACCTGGGCCCAATTTCAGAGGGTGGCCAGGTGCCCAGTGCAGTCAAGATCAGCAGGGGAGAGGAAGAGAGAAGGCAGAAGCAAAGAGGAAGGTCTTGACGTGCTTCCGGAACCTACGATGGTTCTCCTCAAATTTCAGAGAGGAAGGGAGGCTATTCCAGAGGGATGCCCCAGCCTGAATAACGGAAGAAGCTTAATCAGCGAAGCATTAATCAGGAAACTCCCAAAAGATCAGACCATTCCCACGCACGTTTAAATTGATTGATAAGTGAGAAATGGGCATGGAAACTCCAAATTCCAAACATCTCTTGCCTAGCAAGTCAGGTGCATGCTAAATATTTCCATTGGCGACAAAAGTAGAGAACATAATTGTTGGGTTGGAGAGATGTCCCCTTTGCCTTTTACTTAGGCAGTGACATTCTCAATCGATTCGCAGTTCATTTGGACCTAATTAATCCCAAGGCCTGGTCCCGACTGGGGGGTAACACCATGGGCTTTGACAACACTGAGAAAGCATTTCAGTCAGCTCAATTGTTGCTGTATGAGTGTTACCATGCCAGGACAGGTGCGACAATTTACAATGCCCCTAAAAATTAAGCGAGGGCAGAAGCTCAGGACATCAGGAAGGATGAGGTGCTATTCCGAGTCAACAGTGCCTACCTCCCATCCTTGAAATCTCACGTCCAGGCCAACACCATAACAAGAGATCTCTCCACCCAACTGGAGGATATCACCGAAATTGCCAAGCCTGAGGTCTTTCCAGGTCAAAGAACAAATCAATCTCGCTGATGCCTGTGAGACCGAGGAGCAAAAAGAGAAACTGAAACAGTTGTTTCTGGATTTTCAGGATATCTTTGCAGTGGATTCATATGATTGTGGACGCACAGAGATACATTCAACCACCATACCTACGAACCCCGAGATGTATTCAGTATTTGTGAAGCAATACCAGTTACCTCTCGCGTCTATGGTGCAACTCACAGAGATTACTAAAAACTTAGAATACTGTGGGATAATTTGTCCAATCCACAGTACCTTTAACAACCCGGTACTGGGGATACTCAAACCAATGGCAATGGAGACTTTGCGCAGACCTAAGAGTTAAATAACCATGTCCACATGCCAAGATGGCCTCTTCCCTACATCGATCAGCGACTGGCACAGATCCAAGGGTCAAAGTGTATAACGCCATTGACCTGACCAACGGTTACTGGACGGTACCCATGTGTAGGGAAGACCAGTACAAGCTTGCCTTTACCTTTGGGGGGCAGCAATACATGTGGACCCAAACCCCCTTTGGATACATAAACTCTGGCAATGAATTGAATAACTTCCTACATAAGGCCATGTTCGATTTGGTCGAAAGGGGAAACTTGGCCTATGTAGATGATGTCTTAATCAAGAGCTAAAGTGTGGAGGAACAGATAGCTGAAATAGACTATGTTCTGACCCATTTTCAGAAATTCAGAGCAAAACTGTCCTTTTAGAAAGGACATTGGTATAAGACCTGTGTGAACTTCTTGGGGAATGAAATTCCCTTGAGGGATTCAGTCCCCAGGCAAAAAAGATGGAAGCATTATTGAAATTGAAAGGCCCTACTACTCTGCAAGAACCAAGAAGCCTTCTTGGACTCACTAATTAGAGTAGAAAGTTCATTGAAGACTGCACAGAGGTCACACGAGCCATGGTCCATTTATTAAAGGCCGGGGCCAAGTGGAAGTGGGGTCCAGAACAATCACATGGCAGTAAAACAATTGAAGAGAAGCCTTTCTCAAGCCCCTTGTTTGACTTACCTGATAAAGAACAAGGAGTTCTTCTTGGAGACAGGGTTCTCAGATACTTGCTTAATGGCGGTATCATACCAAAAGCACAACAAGGTCAACAAAGTAATCTCATACGTAAGCAACACTTTGTCCTCTGTGCAGGATAAATTCAATGATTGTGAAAGGCACTTCTGGCAGCGGTGTGGGCATTGAAGAATTACCACCCATTCATCCAGCGGGAGCCCATCAACTTAGAGACTCCTCACCAACCCTTGCAGTATCTCCTAAGTGACCGAATCCGAAGAGGGAATGCGAGTAATTCCAGAATAACTTCCTGGATTATGTCCATGCAAGGCTTTCCTGTGGAGGTCAGATATGACCAAAACAAGACGAGTCGTCTAGCGCAAGGATTGGCTGTCTTGCATGACTGTGGTCAAGAAAAATTCGAGGATGAAAATCAAAGGACCAATGACAATATGAAGGCGTACCTCACTTCCCTGCACAAACTATGCGGAAGAGACATGTCGGGGGATACCCACAGTTTATGTGGATTCTTGCTCCTACCATGTTGACAATCACAGGGAAAAATAACTGGTGGCTTGCATTGGGAATGCCTGGGAGAATGATACCCTGGAACCCTCTGCTGGGTACAAAATCGGTCCCCGAAGTAGTCATGTGGCAGAGTTGAGGACAGTACATTAAGCCATCCTCACTGCCGTGCAACACAAACTCAAAGAACTGGTCATAATAACTGATTCAGATTATGTCAGGAATTGGTTTGTGGAACACCTAATTGATTGGAAAAATCGAGGCATGCTGTGTCCAAATAAACCGCTCAAGCACAGGAAATTAATCCAATCAATTGATGATCTGGTAACCTCTAAGGAGCTGTCCATCTATTGGAAAAAGATCAGCGGTAACTCCAAAATAGCGGGACCGGACAAAACTGGAAATGGCTTGCCGGACTAGTTGGCCAAAACTGGAGCCATTCACAGGGATCGTCTAGAAACCAAATCCCTGTTTGGGGAAATCCAGGTCGCTGCTGTAACCAGGTTCCAAACCCATGCCAAAAACGAACTCTCAACTGCCAAGGGAAGTAAAGAAATCCCAGATACAGATTTGATTACTGCAAAAAAGACAAGACAATTTTGGGGAAATGTTATCAACATATTGAAGACACTGTGAATTTTCCTCTGACAAAATCAGGAAGGAGGATCTCCGGGGGTTGATGAATTTTTCCAAAATGTTCCAAATTCAAGGTGATTTGTTGGTATGGAGATCCATATCTGGATGTGACCAGTTGGTGGTACCTACCTCATTCTGAAGCCTGATGTCAAGTCACGCCCATGACATGGTCACTGCTGGTCATAGGGGTTTCATACAACATTAGAATTCTTGCGCATGGTCGCATATTGGCCACACATAGGCCAGGACCTTGACACCTACTTAAAGGGGTGTCTTGTGTGTGCTCATTTTCAGCCGAGTTCTCTCTCACACAGAGCTCCCCTACAGAAAAGCGGAATGACACTGCCTTAGTCAGATTTGCAAGTCGATTTCTTCAGGCCAATGACTCGCTCCTCTAGAAGAAACAAGTACATGTTGACCGTGACATGCTTGTTTACCAAGTGGGAAGAATGTCTTACAGCCTCGAATTGTAAGGCAGAGACAGCTGCTGCACTAATGATCAATTATATCTTCTCTTGTTTCGGCCTTCCCCAAAGGATTGAGTCAGACAGAGGAAGTCATTTTACTAGCGAGGTAATGACCAAGATGTGGGATATACTAGAGGTAAAAAGAAAACTCCACATTGCCTACCACCCAGCCTCGAGCGGTGGAGTTGACAGGTACAATCAAACAATTGTGGGCATCTTGAAGAAGTTTGTGGTGGACTCTGGACCAAGTTGGGACATCCGATTACCACTTGTCCTAATGGCCATCAGGTCCACACCATCTTCTGCAACCAAAATGTCTCTTTTTGAGCTTGTGACTGGACGTAAAATGGTGCTACCCCAGCATCTGCTCTACCAAACTCAAGAGCAGACCCTGATCCACGCATCCACAACCCATGAGTACATTGAAAATTTATGAAAACGCCTTCAGCACGCTTTTGCTTAGGCTCAGCGCAATTTAGAAAAGTCGGCCGAAGGAATGAAAGCCTACTAGGACTTAAAACTACCAAGAAGGAGTACGAAGTAGGAGACATGGTCTACCGGTACAATTTCCAAAGGAACCAGACCAAGAAGCAGAAGATCCTCCTCTCTTGTCGTGGTGCCTTTGAAATTGTCAATAAAATCTCACCTGTTGCCTATAAGCTCCGCATCCCCAAAGGAGGACATACAGAAGAGAAATGTGTCCTTATGAATCCGTTGAAGAGCGGGCAGCCAAGACAGTCTTTACGACTGATTAAAGAAACCAGTGAGGGTAGAGCCCAGAAATCATCTGAAGCATTAAGGGAAAGAATGGAAACCTGGCTGGAGAATATCACACATTAACAGGGAGTAAAGCAATTCATACTTATAAGGAATGAAACAAAATTAGAGAAAGAGAATATTGTCGAATTGCATATGTCAAGTGAAATCAATGTTAACATTTGGTTGCAATGTATAAACTGTTGGTTGTCAATTTCTACCCCTATTTAACAGGGAAAGAAGTACTGTATAAAATACTTACCTCTCTTTAACTCTCTGCAGATTCAATAACTCCTTGCCTTTACAGCTTGGAGGTGGGAGGTACCAGAAATGGAGGGTCCAGGACCAAAACCCCAAACCTAGAAGAGTGGAGGGCAAACCAGAATGCCACTTCTTTAGGAGAGGAAAAGAGCGTATGTGCTCAGACTAGGACATTCATGGAATGAACCAAAGCCAAAAGGAAACAAAAACAAAACAAAAAACAAACCTTACTTCCCCTTGCTCTTTTCTCTGAGTAACTCGTGGGGGGGATTGTGGGGGTAAAAAGACAGCATCTGAGCGACAGAGATGGAGAGGCCATACTAGGCCCCATTGTGAGTGAAGCTGGCTCAGTGTTCAGTTCCATTGAAATATAAAAGCCAGTACAAAACAGTGATTTTAACATGAGGCCTAGTGAATGAGCGCGAATGGGCTTCCCTCCATTTTGTTACAATGTACACGCATTCAGCCAGAAAAGAGTGAGACTTAGAACTGGAATAATGTGAACTGCGTCAAATGGGTTCCAAAAGACATGGGGCACTTCAGATGCTGACTTTGTGTAAATGGCCACTTTGACAGATTAAAAACCTCAACAGTGCACATGGAAAGAAAAATACATTTGAAATACTGTGCATTTGGAAGCGAAGAAGGAGGAATGATGCCTTACATTTGAATAGTAAAGTCGAATGACAAATTGAATTCATGAGGAATAAAGAGACTAATTTCAGCACATGAAATGACGACATTTATAAGAAAAGTCCTATTTTGTTTTTGCATAAATAAACACTGGTTTCATATGTAATTGTGGCCTATTTTGTGAAGAATACCAAGAGTGAAATTAGGTCTGTTTTTACAGTCTATAAAGAAACATTATATTGTGAACAACAGGCCCTGGTGCAGTATTGAAAGTTACATGGGTAGCCTTTCAGAATTGTGAACTGCAACTTGTCTTTCTCTCTGAGCTGAGACTTTGACCCCAAGATCTTTGGGGCTGGGCCCACCAAGGGAACAGGTCTGGTTGTCAATTTAAATGCTAAAATATACAAAGAAGTAGATTGAAATTTAGTGATTTACAGATTACATGACCAACAGAAATAACCTTAAGGTCAGGTTTTGCATAAAATGTGCATTAGCTCTGAACAAAGACTCTTTGATGGGTAACATAAACATTGGCTCGACCAGGTGGCTGGTCACATGCTTAAGGAGAAATGGAAACTAGGAGGAGAAATGAAACAACCTCTCATAGCATGCAGCACTAGTGATTAACATTGAAGACATTTTCCTAAATAAAAAGAGCATTGTGTGTCCTATCGAGCCCGCCCGGGTTCAATGTAGAGGGGATAATGAGGCAATTGGGACCATGTAAAAATCTGAAGAATTGGAAATATTGATAGATTAATAGACGGTGAAAAATATATAGATTTATGTAGTTATCTGAAACATTAGCATAGCTGTCATGTTATGAGATTTTCAGAACACAAAAAGGTTAAAACACACTTGTCATTTTGAGATGACAAATCTTTCGTCCCTCAGCATCAGTGGCATCTCCAGGAATTACATTTAGGGGGGGCAAAGAGGGGGCCACAGACAAAAGTAGGGGGGCTGCCTATAAAAGGCCAATGTATATGCTTTTGTCAAATTGACGCGGGCAAAGTAGTCCAAAGTGGCCCAGGGCCTAATTGTAATACTTCTGAAGCCAGGGCATCAACTGTTAGCTGCATGCCATGAATCATAGGTCATTAGAAATGACACAAATTTTAATATTGGCCGAGGAGTACATGCAGTGCACAGCATTGGGTTCCGATGTTCCAGAATATAAAAACATATCTGGTAAGTCACCATGTACAAGGTGTAGCCTTGCAGCAGATGCATCATAAACAAAGTAGAGTAAAATCCACTACAATAGTGCCTCCATAGAGCTGCTAAGTACCCAATGTGTAAGCTTTAATATCACTGCAGAAAGTAATTCTCCTTAGCACATACAACACAGAACTGGCCTAATTTAGAAGACTAGATTTTTTTTTAACAAATAATTTTATTGTCAAATGCTTTTCCTACCTCAATTGCAACATGTAACTTAACTTGAAAGCCAAAAATCTTAAAGCGAGGGCTGAAACTGAACATGCGTGTTTGTGGTCTGTGTTTGTGGTCTCAAATTACAGAAAACTGTTTACATTAATAAAGATTCAAATGTGAATTTCTGTGGATCGGCGCAAACCTGTCATTACAGCTAGTCTGGACTCAATTGCCAGTGTGGCAAGATCTGACAGCCTTTCCTCTGTCATTGTTGTGTGCAGATATGACTTTATTAACTTTAGCACAGAAAAGCTTCTTTCACATGAAGCGCTACTCACTGGCAAAACACAAGCAATTTTACAAAGTCGGTACAGTTCGAAGAATGGAACAGCATAAGGCTCCAGAAAGTTTGTGAACTCCAGAATTGTGTTCACCTTAATGGCATCAGATGCCTTCTTCCTTGCTAGGGTTACCAGTGCCTGCTTTAGTTCTGTTTGCAAGTTATCCAGATCACAAGAGTATAATGTGGTCATTTGTGACAATTTCTGAAAACTGAGAAAATAATCAGATCTGGGATTTAGTGCCTGTATACCTTCCTTGATCAGCAAAGAATCTTTTGAAAAGTGTGATTTTAGTTCTGAGATTATCCGGCCAAGAACTACTACATACACAAAATGTTTAGTGAAATCATCTTTTGTGCGCAGTCTTGGTCGCTGTCCCACAGTCTCCATTATGGCACTATTTCTTAAGTGGAAAGGCAATCGATAATCACTCTTTTTGTGAGGCGGATTCAGCCTCATCATTTGTAGATGCTGCTATACCACACTTACTGCTCAGCTGGACTGCTTCGTCCCAGAGATTTTATGTAGTTGCATCCATGTCTTGATTACGCACTTCCTCAAGTTCTTCTATGACGGTGTGTAGAAGGACAACAGCTGAGCCCAAGTCAAGAGCTGCTTGCTGTAACATATTTGATAGTGTCTGAGTCCTTTTTAATATGTTTTCAAAAAGCACAAAGGCTAGAATGAAGCTGAAGTCAATGAACTGCCGAATGCCATTTGCTTCTATTGCTCTTTCTGTATGTCTCCCTTTTGCCACTAGTGTGAGGGTTTCCAGAAGACGCTCAAGGGTTTGGAGGACAGCTTTACAGGCAGAAAATTGGCATGTCCACCTTGTAACCTTGTATCATTTAAGTGTTTTAACTGCATGACTTGTTTTGACATTTCTGTTTGAACACTTACAAACACAGAGTGCACAACAGATGTACTGCAAAACACATAAAGCTTCTCCAATTTCACAAAAAACTCAGTTGCTTGCTATATATAAGTTTTTAACCGTGTCAACAATGACTAAATTAAGCCGGTGATTCATACAATGAACATAAAGTGCAGAGGGCACCTCTTTTTGAACCCGTGCTTGCACACCATTAAGCCGTCCACTCATCACTGAGGCCCCATCATACCCTTGCCCAACACATTCCTTTTTATCAATGCCCAATGATGATAGGACATTAAATATATAGCATGTTAAAGATTCTGCATCAAGGCTATCTGCTGTGTAGAATTTCAGGAATCTTTCATGGACAGAATTATTCTGATAGTATTTCACAACAACAGACAGTTGTTCAGTTTTGCTGAGATCTTTGGTCTCATCAGCAAGAATGGAAAATGAGCTTCCTTTAAGGCTTTCAGCAATGCCCTCTCTAACGAGAGCAGCCATAATTAACAGAAGTTCATTTTGAATGGACGGATGTAAATAGCGTGCATTTCTGGGCCCATTAAGTTTCTTTTTTACAATACTGTCTCTTTCAGCAAGTAAATACAATATTTCTCTCACGTTTCCGTGATTGATGTCATCAGAGTTGCAGCAATGCTCCCTTTGGGCAATTTTAGTTTTGCCAGTTAACAGTAAAACTTGAGCAATTGTTTTAATGTAATGTCGATTTCCAATCACCTCTCTGGTATATGCATCACTGAGACCTTTCATGATTGATGTATCATCTTTTATATTTGTTTTGAAATCCTCCCATCTCACATAACCTTCCTTATGGTAAGCAGACTTCTCATGCTGCAATATTCCTTTGCCATTTTCCTAGGCATTTTTACTGTTGGTGAAGCCTACACTGATAAAAGTTAAATGTTTACATTCTCCATGAAGAGATTTGGACATAGAAAATAATCGGCATGGAAAACAGTATGCTGCAGCCTGGGACATGGAGTTTTCTAGCCATGTGTATACCTGAAACCAATGCGAACAGAATGATCTAAGACGTGATCCCAGTTTTGTTTGAGGATGTGTTTTTAAGACAGGATGTCCTTCACTAGCACACTGGGGCCTTCACTAGCACACTGGCTGATATCACTGGGAGCTGGTGGTGCCTTTCCCTTGACAGCATCAACAGCCATTTCTTCTCTCTGAGGTCGATCAAAGTCAGTGCATACTTTTCCACAAGCAGTGTATTGGTTGGTGGGTGGAGGCATTATGCTTGAACCAGGACTCTGTGATGACGAGGGTTCAACACCTTCTGTGGAAGCATCAGCACTCATAGGGTTACTATATTCCACAACCTCTCTTTCAAACACTTGATTCTCATCCACAGAAGAGTCATTTAGCTCCCTCTTGTCTTGCTGCTGCTCCTTTACAGTGTTATCTGTTAGATGCTTCACTGTCGCACGGGAATAATAGCACCGGATATCCATTTCTGGGGTTGTTGTCTCACTATCAAGTAAAATCAATAAAGGGATATGTTTTATTTGTTCAAGGTAGCCAGCATATGTGGATTACTAACCGCCAATCACATTTTAAAGCATGGATGATAAACCACCTCCCAAGCTGCTTTTTTTGCCTCCCTCGTTAAATGTATATCCATGTATAGCCCTAGGAGGTTGAGCATGCAAGCCAGTCTTTTAAACATTACATACATCAAGGATAAGGAAAAAAACATTGTAATTGGGCAATTCATTCTAAAATGTTCTGCTTACTTTACTCAGACGTGCGTGAAATTAATGATCTATGATATGATATGGCATTTATAACGCACCTATACACAAGTGATTCAAGGCGCGACGAGGCAAGGGAGGGGGAACAGAGGGGTAATAATAGGTTAAAAGTGCAGCCAGCTAGTGGCAAGTGCAGGGGTAAGTGCAGACATCAGGTTTCAAGAGCTGGTGGGGACTGCAAGGATACAGAAACAGCCTCCAAGTGCAAGGGTTGCCCAGGAAGCAGTGCAGGTGTGCAGGTGTGCAGCTGGCAGGGGAGGGGACCTGGGCCCGATATCAGAGGGTAGCCAGGCGACCGGTATAGTCAGGAGTTCAGCAGGGGAGAGGAGAGACAGCAGAAGCAAAGAGGAAGGTCTTGAGGTGCTTCCGGAACTGTAGATGGTTCTCCTCAAGTTTCAGGGGCAGGGAGGCTGTTCCACAGGGAGGCCCCAGCTGAAGAAAGAGATCTACCACCAACTCGTTGCTTGGAGAAGCGACTGACCCTGAGGGAGTTGGAGGCGGATGTGCTAAGAGCTCGAGAATGGAGATATTTAGGAAGAGAGAGTATTGAGGCCTCAGGCCCCAGAATGCTTTGTGGACAATGCAGAGGATTTTGAACTTAATCCTCCCAGCCACTGGGAGCCAGAGCAGAGATTCTGGCAGCTCTGAAGCCAGACTGATGGTCATGCAGACAACCAACAGATTCAGTCTGAAGCTTAAGCTGGGCGATGGCCAGCTTTTCCAGGAGTTTGCATAGGTAAGGAGTGATGGAGATTGGCCGGTAGTTAGCAGGGCAGGAGGGGTCGGCTGAGAGTTTCTTAAGAAGAGGGTGCACAAGGAAGGGTTTCACAGGGGACGGGAATGCTGTCTAAATTACTTAACAGATCTCTAGACCTATGTAGCACGCAGGGTTAGTCTGATAGGTTACTTCAGCAAGCGAGTAGAGAGGTTAGCTGGGTGCTTCCAATACTCACTGGCTACAGGGACTTAGCCTGGTGGGCATGCAGTGGGATTCAGGAGTACTCAGACCTACTGACGTGCTAACCTAGCGAATGCAAAGTGGAGAGGTTAGCTGGGTGCTTCCTCTACTCACTGGCTACAGGGACTTAGCCCTGTGGGCATGCAGTGGGGTTCACTGCATGTTCACTCAGTCCTACTGACATGCTACCCTAGTGAACGCAGAGTGGAGAGGTTAGCTGGGCGTTTCCAATACTCAGTGGCTACAGGGCATGAAGTGTGGTTCAAGAGTACTCAGTCCTACTGATGTGCTACCTTAGTGAACGCAGAGTGGAGAGGTTAGCTGGGTGCTTCCAATACTCAGTGGCTACAGGGGATGCAGTGTGGTTCAAGAGTACTCAATCCTACTGATGTGCTATGACCTTAGTGAACGCAGAGTGGAGAGGTTAGCTGGGTGCTTCCAATACTCAGTGGCTACAGGGGATGCAGTGTGGTTCAAGAGTACTCGGTCCTACTGATGTGCTAACCTAGTGAATGCAAAGTGGAGAGGTTAGCTGAGTGCTTCCAATACTCAGTGGATACAGGGATTTTTCCCTGTGGGCATTCAGTGTGTAGGATGGGGTGTACACCCACAGCCAACATGCATAGGGCACGGTTCGGGGAACTCTGTGCCACCAAGCGGGCATCTCTCGCTTATCTGATCACCTTGTGGTAATGTATATTACGGGCAAATAAGTGTCAAAAAACATTTTGCGCAACTATATTGACCAAGTTGCAGGTGGCCTAACCCACTGAGGGCGGGGCATTCCTGCACATTTCCCATCCTGTAGAAGCTTTTTAAAAGAAAATCAACTCAACTGCTTGTGGCAAAAGCTCACATTTAAAGCCAATTAAACAGCCCGCAAAAATATCCTGCATTACTTTGAAAACAATATTAATTGAGAATAATGACCTTTTATATAGCATACACCACTGGCCTATAAGTAATGATTGGCATTGTAAGTGGCAGCGATGGCATCACTCTTGGAAGGATGGCAGACTGAGTCAGCACTGCAGGCATGCATGCCCGTGAAGCAGTCTTCCGATAAACAGATTTGCACAAAGCAGCCTGCTGCAGGATGACTCTGCGACACTCCGGTGAAAGCAGCAACGCCACACACGGCAGGTGATAACAGGAGTGGGTGCGGTGCCCACCTCACCCAACCATTTCCTTCCAGGCATGGCTCCCAGTTCTCCCAGAAATGGGCAGAGTCTCCCGGACACCAACCACAGTGGACACAAGGCTCCACCATAAATCACCTCGGGGTGATTGAATGAGCCCCAAAGCTCTGACATGGGAACGTCACCCCCAAAAGGTCAAGAGGATCACAAAATGAAACGGGGCACGGTTAAAGTGTGCCCCAAAAAAACAAAAAGAGCTGCCTATACAAAGCATAGTGAATGAATAAATGCATGAATGACTCGGGTACCGACTTGTTGCCACAGTGTACCCAAAGTCCCAAACAAGGGCGGTCTGGAAAAGAGATTGCCGGAGCAGAAGGACGTTGCAAAATAGCTCAGTGTGTTCATGTGCCTGCTGCAGGGATCTGGATGTGACCCGCAGCCTTTCATTCTTTGCCGAGTTGGGCATTAATTATTTATCATTGACCTATCGGGTGCCTTAATACTACAGCAAACATTATGAATCAATACTGTGCGCACATCAACAGCAGCGCAGGACTGTTTGTGAACTGCACACTTTGCAAAAGTATATGTGGGCCTTGCGCTGGGACTATATATGTTATACATAGCTACACAACAAAAAGTTTCGGTCCTTACTTTTGATGATGAACAGGACAGGGCAGGCGGGGGTCAGGCTGCAAAGTGGATCCTCGATCCTCTGGGGACTGACGATCAGTGTGAACAGCAAAAGAAAGAGAAGCTAGATCCCAAAATGCAAGTGGCAACGTGCTGGCTGCTCTCAGTGCTGTACTGACATAGGGTCATTTTTAAGAGCGTTTTATAATGGCATAGTGGCGCCTGTCAGAGAGTGGTAACTGCAGTGGTCAAAGTGATTGAAAAGAAATAGTGGAACTATGTTCCCTGCTGGTCTGCCACTGCTCTCCACAAACCCCATCGCTACACCCCCTCCCACACACAATCCAAACACCCAAACAAGCACACTTGCTATTTAAGGGAATGTTCAGTGAAAGCTTCAACTTCTTCCTACACTTTTATTTTAAAACTCAACCATTCCAGAACGGTTTCTTTTAAAATAAAAGTATAGGAACAGTGAAACTTAAAAATAAAAGTATAGGAGCAACGCTCCTGACCGCTCCCGCCCACTTCGACCTCTGGGTAACTGTTCTGTGAAGCGGACACTTGCTCACCTGCAGAGCGGCAAAGCTTCCTACAATGCCTGCCCACTCCCCACAGCCCACTGCACCTCCCCTCCCATCAGAATGCAGTCAGCAAACCATGCAGTGGCTAATGGCCCACCATTAGCAGTTTCCTGCTCTCCATTCTGATGGGAGGGGCTGGTTTTAGCTGAAGGGGGAACTTAAATGTTTTTACATAAACTGACAAAACCAGCGGAAAAATGAGCAAGGTACAGGACTCAGTGCACAGCCCAACGAAGAGCTGAGGTAGGTGGGGCACAAGGGGGGGCACATGATTTCAGAGGGGGGGCACTGCCCTCCCAGTCCACCCCTAGCAACGCCACTGCTCAGCATACATATCTCCCAATTTATGGTCCTATAAGCAGCCAGTGGGTATCTTGGTGGGAGGTGAGGGAGAATGCTAGCCAATCCTTACAGTGGGAATTATGACATGTTGGGAGTGTCATCAGACCTATAAGAGGGCAGGTTTGCATAGGAACAGGTTTTTTTTCACTTGATTCCAGGAGATAGCCTGCTGATGGACTCTTGAAAGAAACAACTAGCAGAGAGGCCTCAATCGTTGCATTGGAGACAGTGACAGGGAAATCTATAAGCTAGCTGCGACCTAACCAGAGGAGCCAGAAGGAGTCTGGATGCCTGAGAAAATCTTTGATTGAAAGCCCTTGGGCAGATCTGCGAGGTCCTCAGAGGAGCCCTGCTGTTTTCCCTGACCAAAGCCTCCCATGTAAGTAGAACCATCCAAAAGCCATCAATTGTGGGGGGAGCTACCAGACTTATCCCTTTCTATTAGTGGGTGGGGGGGTGAAATTGGCTAAGCCCATGGCACATTGTATGAAATCCAATTCAAATTAATTCCACTATAGAAAAACACCCTTTCCATTTAAACTGCATTGTGTTGGGAACAGCCCTCCTTAATGCTTTCCATTACATTGTGGGGAGGGGGGAAGCTGTGTAAATCCTTAGAGCATTGAATTGAAGTTAAATCAATCAGTTCTCATATAGAAAATCACAGGATGAGTGTTGTTAGAATTCGAAACTAACAAGGTTCATGCCCAGTGTGTTAGAGCCGGTTTAGACCATAAACACTTGGGTGACTATCCTTCTGAAACCTGACTCCTGTCCCGAAAGGTGGTGTCCATAATCCCAAAATAAGTAATCCTAAATGCTACCTTTCAAGTCAATGTAGAGGGTACAAAACAAAACTTCCCACTTCTTCCCAGTGATTCCAATGATTCCAAAGTCAGAATTACAAAGCCTTACATCTCATTGTGTCTGCTGCAAAACGAAATTTCCCATTTATACCCTTCTATCCCAAACCAGAATTACAAGCATTGCTTCTCATTTGAATGTGTGTGAAAAAATGATTTCCGTTTGAGTTCCTTTTCCCAACCTTGCCTTTTAAATAAAAGTTGAAAAACGATTTCCCCATTTGAGTTCCTTTTCCCAGATGTGCCTTTCAAATGAAAGCCTAAAAATGAAATTTCCCATTGATTCCCTTGCCTCCCAAACCAGAATCCCAAAGCACTGCCTGTCCTTTGAATGTGTGTTGTATTGCTTAAATTGAAATTAAATTGATTGTAAGTTGTGACTGCATGTTTTTTCAAACGTTTATCTTTCTTGATTTAATGACGGAAAGTAATTTAAAATTGTGATCGTGGGTGTTGCCACAGCATTGGTGGTTGATGCTAATCTTTTTTGTCAAACCTTAAATAAATATATATATATTCCTACTATACACTGGCCTCGCTCCTAGTCCATTGGTGACACGGGAGTATTTGTTGGGGTGGGGGGCGAGACGGGTTGGAGGCCTCACCAAAGTGAATCTGTAACAGCGCTTTGGGTGCGCACCACCTTGCAGGGGGGCAAGGAACTTGTTTCGGTGAACCCCCAGGCAGGCAGAGCCTTTTGCTAGGAGTCTGCAGGTGCAGAACTGATGGAAGGCCTAACTCCTTCCCAGCCCAAACGAACTTAAGGTCCAGACAAGTAGCAAGGTATAACTGGGGCTTATTACAGCCAACAAACCACAGGGATCTCGTGCACAGCAGCAATTCCGGGCACCTCTCAGCAAATTCTGGCTTGCAGGCCAGTTTTGATGGCGCATGGCGTCACTCTTATGTGACGTTCCAGGCCCTTCTCCAAAAACCTAACTCCACTCAGGATAGGCTGTTGAGTGGTAGTTCCCCTATAGGAGCCCACATAGATGGTTATTAATTGGATCAGGCCGCGTCAGATGTCAGGCTTGGACTATCCCCCAAAATTGTTACTACACATTTGCTACAGTGTGCGGACCCCATGATTGGCCAGTGATCTCGGCTACCCACCCCTGTAGCCATGGATTCTGATTGGTGGACCTGCGGGCCCCCAAGCTTGTGACAAACTCTGTTCCCAGACAGCCGGACCCCTGTTCTCGGTGTATGTGCCACTATGCGTCAGTGTCATAACCGTGTGTGGACCATCATTGCCGTGATCACGCTCCATTCCCAGCGCACAAATGTAGCTTGAGTGTTACAAATTTGTTGAGACCATTGTCTGGTCCTTGAGACGGTTGGCTCTTCCCAGCCACCAGATCTTGGCTCATCATCAAGTCGGCCAGATCACATGCTCAGACACCAGGTTTCTGAGCTCCAGGGCTCTGAATTATTCTGTATTTTACAGGGACTGGCCTCATTTGCAGGTGGTGTTACTTTGGTTTAGCCTGTGGAATGTTACTTGCAACATTATGACCTTGGCAGTGGCTTCATTCCCACGGCTGTGTGTGGGCTGAAATAGCCCTGCATCCTATAACTACAGGCCGGAGTCAGTGGGGGGACATGCTCCTCAGTAAAAGGCCTGCGCTAGAGTAGTGTGCAAAATGAGGCCCTTGCCAAACAAAAAGTAGTGAATTTAGGCGTCAAAACTTGTAGATGCGTAAACATTTTCATTGCCCTACCTGAGGGAAAAACACGAGAAAACAGTTGAAAAAAGTGAGAAAGCGGAGGCCTTATTGTCAGAAACGGTAGCATGCAGCACGTAAATAAAAGACGAACAGATTGTGTGCAAGCCTGCACAGCAGAATGGAGCTTTTATCTTTGACAAGAAATCACTGCATACAAAATCCGATTGTCCCCTTACATTAAAGACATGCTCATGAAAATGTGTGCAAGATATGTAATAAAGGAACTTGTCCATCATGAGCCCATGACGAGAGAAAACAAGAATTCCCAGAATCTACATGGAGATTGGAAATTGAAGCAGAATGAAAGGTTTCATGGTTAAAACGGACCACAGTGACAGTGCAATTGTGTCTTCAAAATCAACACTTTAAGTATTCAAATGTACAGCTAAAGTCTTTAAATATATTATGTTGCCCTTCTGTAATCACTATTTGCAGGAAAGTACTGTTGCAAGGGTTACATGTTCAAATTCTGTGCATTTGCTAAGGTTGGTTAAACGTAAAATGCTAGTCAGCAGAGATAAGCCTCAAACTTAGTTTCTAGTTTCAATTCCTAGCCGTGAATCCCCCAATAGTGAAACTAGATTGCAAAGCTCCAAGTTGAGGAATTCCCCTGCCTCTCAAGTGTTATGGCTAAAACCACTTAGGCCATCATAAACCTGGTCATTAGTCTTTGAAGCTATGGGCTACTCTTAAAAAAAAGCCTCCCTCTTGACATCCGAGCCCAAAAACCAGATCCCAAAGGAGAGGGTTAGAATAATGATGGGTTATGCAACCATTGCACAGAATGAGAGATATGCCATGTATGCAATAACTTTGGAAGTATTAATTGTACACTATTCAGGTTCAGATTTATGAAAAGCGGTTAGGGAGCTGCTTCTGGTGAGACCAAAACGATTTTTGTTACACCTACACAATCCAAGTTATTTAGGAAAATATTATGGGGCATTCCTGGTGTGACTGAGAAATATGAAAAATTGAGGAAACATGAAAAAGGTGATCAATATTCTGCGCACAGAGTGCCATATTTTTCATGAATATAGTTGGGGAGTAAATGTAGTTGGGGAGTAAATGAGGAAAATCGTAACTCTGCCATAAAATAACCTACAAACTTCTAGGTAGGAACATTTGATTCACAAAAAAATATAGAGTCTACAAATGCTGTCATTTGTGTCCAAATATGATGATAAAGGGCATTTGTCATGCAGTGGGATTTCCATGTGCAAAATGCAGACCCAGCCCACTGTCCCAGTCATATGATGGGTGAGGTATCCTCTTCTGGCTTCCCAAAACACTATACCATTCTCTGGACCTATTGGCCGGTGGATAGCAGGGAACCTGTGAAAATTGTCCAATACATTCTGCGAGAAAAATTACACATCAGTGATGTCATTTGGCTTATAAATAGGTCACTCTGCCTCAAATGAGGACTATCTTTCCAAATCTTGAGGTGCGCAGCTGCAAAAAATTGGAACCATCCTTGCAGAGTGAGGCCCAGATCTTGCATTGAAGCCAGGAGGTGGAGTATGCTGACTTGGGACCCTTTGGTGGACAGAGTGAATCCTTGACTGACCCCTGACTGTCCCAGCAGTGAGGCCCTGATGCTTCCTGGTGCCCTATGGAGCCCTCTCTTGTAAGTATAGGCATCCCCAGCAATAGATTAAACAAGCCCTATCTTCTTTAGCACTACCCTAGAGAACTTATCTGTTTGTGAAATTCTGTCATTTTCCTATTGAAAAGTATTTTACTTGTCTGTGCATTGTGGTAACTCTCCCGTTGACAAATGATTTGTTCACCTGTGCATTTAAGTCATTTTTCCTATTGAACAAAATCACTTCTCTTTCCACTCAGAATCCCTAGTGTTTGTGTAGATCCCTAGTATATTTTGCTTATTGAATCAATTAATTCCCACATTACTTCATGTGATAGGGACAGTTAGAATTTGAAACTAACTCTCCCTTCTCTGTGCCTTGCGATTCATTATAAGTATCAATTATTCCCCAAGAAGCCATTTCGTTTAGAGCTGAAAAACCAATTCTTCTATGTGTTAAATGGTGTTTTAAAAACAAATTCCCATTTGCAGCTGTCATATTAAACCCAAACTGTTGCTCCTATTGTGAGTAATCTCTTTGCCCCAAAGCCTACTTGTTGGTTGCCTCTTGTCATTTTAACTAAAACCCGATTTTCCTATGTGAATTCCCAATTGCCTAAAGCCTGTCTGGCCTTTGCAGCCTTGGAAAAACAAGAGTCTTTTACATTTTTGTTTCTCTAAAAATGTCACTTCATCTTTTAAAAATTGTTTTTCCAAATCTCTCCATCATCCCCTACCATCTTTTGTTCACGGATTTCGAATTGCATTCCCTTTTAATTTTTCTGCCATTCACATCCTTAGAAAAACGAGTGTGATTTCCATTTTCGTTTCTCTAAAAATTTCACTTAACCTTTTCAAACATTTCTTCCTGGTCTATCCGTCTTCCCCTACAGTCTTCTGAGAACGGATTTACAATTGCATTCCCTTTTATTTTTTTTACATGTTGCATGTATAAAAATTGAGTTTCCTATTGTGTGCTAGGTAGTCTGTTTTAAAGCCCTATTTGTTTCCTAAAAGCAAGCAGCACGAAGTGCCCTTGTGTGCTGACCCATAGCAGTGGTAAGTAAAAACACATTTACCTGGTATACAAAACAAATTCTCCCATTCATTACTGTTCCCATATTGTGTCTGGAAACCCCAATTAATATCCGCTTTTAACCTGGTGAAATCATCAAGAATCTTTTGTGTGCGCATGCACTTTCTTGTGGGTTGCATTCATTTCATGTTCTGAATTGTTGATTGTAGTGGTGAAATCAGTAACGTACATCCTTGTGCCATACATGGTTGAGTTCTCTTAGTGCGCCCTTTGACTAAGAATAATGTTTGAGGTTTGTGTTGCCGCCACCTGGTGGCCATTGTAACTGTTTATCAAATCGTCCATTAAAATCATAAATAAATAAAATATTCATTGACAACACACCGGCCTGGTTCCTGGTCTGTTGTGACAAGGGGTGCTGGTGGAGGTTGTGTGCGAGATGAGTTGGAGGCCTCCTTTAAAAGAATCTTAGTTGTAATAATAAAAAGCATTATATTGTGCGCCACATTTATTGCAAGGGAAGGAGATCCCTGACTTGCTTGTGCCGTATAATATATCGCGACAAACGATTCTGCTTGCATGGCACTCTCTGCGCCTTCAGTTTCTCCTGAGTGGGTTATGGCCTACTACGATTTCCTAAGCCATGGTCTGGCTTTCTATTGTACATGCTTCCAAAGTGGCCATTGATTAGTGTGTTATGGCTGTCAGGTCCCTCGAGTGCTCCTGCATGCCATAGGGTTATTTGCATATAAGCATCTGCAAGCAATTACACATTCCCTTCTTGCGTTCCTACGTTGCAGTGGCAAGCTAATGACAAAAATAAACATGTAGACAGTACGTGCATGTCACTGTTCTCTAACTCATAGAACTGTATATGTGTGTTCTTCGTGAAGTTGGGTGTGTGAGTGTACCGGATGTGCGGATGGCACGTGTGCTTCATGTCAGACACATCTATGTTGTTGTGGTGTCTCTAACGACTTGAGGCATGGCTTCTCAGTGCTTTAGTCGATTCTGTCCATGTATCCATCTCCAGCTCCTTTGTCTACTTTGGGCAATGTTTGCACGGATCCTTGGTTGTAGGGTCTGGCGAGAGGGTATCTCTTGTGGTGGTAGGAATCCATTGGAGGAGCAGAAGGGATTGGTGTGAGCTCATAATTGGCGGCCATGTTGTCTTTGGTGCTTCTTCCTGTTGGAGGGTCTTCCAGGATGGGAGGCGTATTCTGACCTTCCCTCTTCAAACTCCTCGAGTTGAATGTGACCACCTAATAAACTGCAACACCAAACATAGATGCATATGCACCATACCTGAATGAGACTCAGATAAATGTGTAGAATAGCTCAGTAGGTTGAGCAAATGCTATTTTTGCCCTGGAGATCAGACATTCGAAAGGGGGGGTGGAGTTTGTGTGTGTGTGAGTGTGAGAGAGAGAGAAAGAGAGATAGAGATCGGTGTCCAATGTGTGTGTATATTGCGTGTGTGTTTCTATCCCAGTAAGATTACTCAAGGGGTTAATGTATTGATGTGTACACTGTAGAGATCTGTATGCTGCCTTTTTAGGAAAGATCCTCTCAGCCAAGTCTTTAGGATGTGAGGACACTGGTTTCCAGGTCTCACCTAGAGCCAGCAGTGGTAAAAAAAAGGCAAAGTTGCCCATCACGGGGGAAGCTTGTTAGACAGTACATGGCAACCTGTTATTACTTGGACTAAAGGACGGTCGACAAAGATGTTAAACTAGCTACGCTTTTGGTACACGTTGCAAGTAAACAATGTGTGTTCAGAAAGTCTCTAGAAGCGTTTGTTACTCACCATCAACAGGATTTTGGCATTGGGACATGGCCTATGCTGAGAACATTTGGTCTCCATTGATTATAGATCGCAGGTTTAAATCCTAGTTAAATGGGTTATGGTCGGGATAATGTTGCAGAGATATGCATCTAACATTTGAAAACACAGGTTAGAATCCTAGAAGGACCATCTCAAACTTGTATCCCCCTACGGTCAAGAAAATGTGTGCCTTTGAATTGGGTAATAGTGATTCCTGTTGCTACAGGATTTGGATACCCTGAGGTTTCAGCACTTCAGGAAACTGCAAGCTAGCAGCATTATTATGTACTCATTAACTTTCTGAAACTGAGAATGCAGTGCATGGGTATTCTATCCCTCCAGCATTAGAGTTGAAAAGGTATGATATTTTATTAATATCGTGCTCATACTCAAGTGTTTCAGAGCGCGGCAAGGGAGGGGAACATGGGAGAACAAAACAACGATCTTACTAGGCCCAGTGACATTGAGAACGCCCAAGTGCATGGGAAGGGAAAACGGGGAAAAGTGCACGGAAGGGGGAGAAGCGGAAAGTGCGGAACAGAAGAGAAACATATAAATAATAATAAATAAAATAATAAGGCGATAAACAGGGTTAGTGCAGCCAGCAAGTACAAGTGCTGGGTTTAGCCGACAAGGTATAACTGATAAGTGCAGAAGAAAAGCGCGGTGGGGGACTGTATGGTTACAGATACAGACCCCAGTGCAGGGGGTGGCCCGGAGGCAGTGCAGGAGGGTGGCAGGGTGAGCAGGTACCTGGGCATGGGGGACAGAGGGTGGCCAGGTGCACAGTGTAGAGAGAGAAAACAGATCAGCAGGGGAGAAGGGGGGCAAAGACAGAAGCAAAGAGGAAGGTCTTGAGGTGCTTCCGGAACCAGAGGTGGTTCTCCTCAAGTTTCAGAGTTTCAAAGGTGAGCCTTTTTGGGTCTGTAACCTTTGGCTCTCGTTTTTTTGGACTACAACTCCCATGACCCCTCACCATTGGCTATCCTAGCTATGTTGCATGTTAGTTGTAGTCCACAACATGCTGCAGACCACATATGCTGTAGTAGTAATGCCACCTCGAAGCTAGTTCTGCACACAAATACAATAATAATAATAATAATAATAATAATAATAATAATAATAATAATAATAATAATAATAACAATCCTTGCCTGAGCGGCCATTACTTCGCTGTGAACTTGAAACTGAATTACATTTGGGACAATCCTACAACGATCGCAACCCAGACCAAATGTGCTGTGAAGGAGGCTTATAGCGAGTGGATGGTTATACATATATCCAAAAGCAGACAAATGAGTACCTTATATCATGAATTTAAGAATACTCTGGGGTGTGAATCTTGTCTTGGAGAGATTGAAACTTTTGCAAGGAAAACCCTGTACATTAAGATGAGATTGGGTGCCCTGCCACTCGCCCGTCGGGGCGCAATGACTCAGTGTGCGAGGCTCACTGGCCCTTCTGTGCCCGCCTAAAGGAATGGCAAGCTGCAGTGATGATGGTAGCACCGCCCTGCTTTTGTATGGTGTCAATGGTGCAGTATGGTGAGAGGGTATATAGCATCTTGGCATACTCTTAGGGTGGGCGACTGGAGGCTGCTTGTGCCACTGTGTCCGGCCACAAGCTGGGGCGGTTAGCTTTAAAAAAAAAAAATGAGACTCTGGAGAGATGGTTCACTCATTTCTCTATAGTTTTATCTTCTATGATCATCTTCTGCCTGGCAATGGGATTTCCGCGTTTTATACATGCCCCTTACCATTTTCTGTATGTAGTAACTCGGGAAAGCAGGGCAAGGCCTATGAGGCAAAACTAAGCACACGTTGTCTATGCAACTAGGCGAGTGGCCCAGTCGATGTTGGCAAGAACCTTTGTGCGATTTGCTGAGCATCTGCTCTAGAGAGCTGTGAATTTGCTGCAGGTCACAGGTTCCAGTAGCAGTCAGACTGCTGATCTGGTAGTAACCTGCTGTAGAGGTTGGGGTGCAACCTGCAGCTTCCAATCCCCAATAAGACACAGTCCAGTGGTTAATCCATTTGATGAGATGTGTGTAGCCTATGGGCTCCTGCTGGAACTCAAACACCTGAGCTGTAGGTTTGCGCACAGATCTCGGAAGCCTCAGCTTCGTTTTTTATATAAATCTAATATTAAGTGGTCTTTTATAGCACACCCTTGCCATTTTGGTAGCCTTTTTGCACTTGGCTCTGCTGGAGAGGGGGAGGGTTATAGGGGTAGAGGGAGAGGCAGCTACTAAACTTGTGGTGCTGATGAGAGCAGGCCAGCAGTGCCGCCGTCCTTATTGTCAGTACGCTTGCCTGTGGTTTGTAATTTTTATATTGAAGGTAAAACCCAAGATATATTAGATGACAGAGCTGGGAAATCGGGAGAGTCGCTGGTGAGGAAGGGGTTGGATCTGTGATAGAGCCGAGGGTGTGGCAGTCCGTGTTCTGAGCTCCGAGAGGTTCTATTGAGGTTGAAGTGGGGGTGGTGCTAGAAGTAGTAACGCTCATGGCCGGCATTAGGGCAGGCATTAGCCCAGCGCCACACCAGCTGGGGAAGTCTCAAGGGCTCCCCCGAGCTGGCGTGGTGGGAGAACGCATGGCAGGCGGCCTATTGAAATGAAATGCACCCCGCTCTTCTCCCTCTGCTGGGCTTTCCATTGCGGAAGCAGGGTGCATTTAATAACAATAGGATGCCGGGGAGCATTTAACAACAACAGGGTGCGCATGCTTTCGCGTCGGCACCCTATTCCAGTGATTAACTCCCTGCTCTGGTGCGAACAGTTAAAAAAACAAATGTTGAGCGCCCACCCAGCATTGACCAGGGGAAAACAGGGGGGTGGAGCCACATTTTTCTTTCAGTTCCCGGGGTGCTGCCACCTCTAAGGACGACACTGATAACGCTACATGTGTTCGGTGACTGTGGAGTATGTGTGGAAGTATAATTACGAATATTACTATGGACACATTCCCTTCTGTTCCACGAGCACCACGCCACTTGTTGAATTATGGTTGTACGTCAACATGTATAGGCGATTGTCAGAATTATTTTAGGTATTATATACTAATCAAGATTTGTTTTTGTTTTCCGATCAATGTTTTTATTTTAATTAACGATATTGTATGATATTATGATTATATGTGAGAAGGGTTGAGCCTCAACTACGGACCCTGTCTGAAATGCATTGGCCACCATAGACCCACATGTCCGCACTGCTTCACATAATAAATTTGTTTTACAAAAAAATGATTGTTTCACATGATTATGAAAACATAAGAGAATACTCGAGATTTGAATAGGAATGTTTATGACTTGTTATTGAAATGTGTAGTCCTAACCAGGGCAATGACAGAACACGTTCTTATTCCCAAGGCAATTTTGGGATTTTTGCTCCAGCTGGGGTTCCTCCCCATTCATAGTAGAACAGCCTCGAATGACCAGTAAGGCCTTCCAGTGCCTCATGCGTCCATTGGCAAAAGGGGTGTTTTCTGCTCCATTTGAGCTCTTCAATGGTTCTCACTCTTCCAGCCAAAATCTCGGCTAGGGCTGGAGCAGGCGCGTGTGCGCTGTTCTGTTTATAATAATGCGCGAGAGAGATGTTATGTATGCAGAAGTGATCTGTTAATATATGTGAGTTTTGCTGCAATGCATCTTTACCGGAAATCTTGACATGATGTTGTTCTTTTTGATGTACACTTTCTACTGTCGTTATGAGCGTGTCCCTCAAACACTCCTCAAAGCCATTGTTTAAATTTCAACCTGAGGTGTGAAGTAGAGATGTATCTCCAGCCTAATGCGTAACCTTAAAAAATCATCAGATTTACCACAGCAGAATTACCGCTTGTGGCAAATCTAACGTAATCTTCCGGGTGTCCTATGGACTCTAGAAATGGGGGTCAAAACTGCCAGTATCCCACTCATAATCCTGGAGTAAATTCACAGAAACAAGTGGTGGTAACGGTAAACAAGTTTGGCGATAATTTCAAAGGAGTAACTGCCAAACCTGTAATTAAGCCCTATATGTTGTGTTCCCAAATGGATCTTGGCGTGAATTATTACAATACATTTCGGCTTTTTAATGTACACCCCCCTTCTGCATTGGTGGGGGTGTGCCCCATTTCGACCCCCCCACACACACTCCTGCTGTACTCCACCTTCTTTCCATCCGTTTTATTTTAATTCTTCTTTCTAAATTTCTATTGTGTTATCAAAGGACACTGTTCGTTTTTTAACAGAGTTTTGCACATTTCTCATTTTATAAATTTTTCTTGATCCTTCCCCTTCACTTTTTGGACAAATTCGCAGAGTTGTTATTCTATCAAATTATTCTACATTGTGTTACGACATGCTATATTGTGATATTGTGTTGAAGTATTTGACAGCAATGCTAGGGTGATTTGTAAAAGTCTGAAAAAGACTGTGAAGCAGCTAGGAGGTGCTATGTAGAACTCTTCAAACACACAACTAAATAGACAATACGTGTTAGCGACAGTCATGTCAGAAAACGGACCACACCACCCAAAGTAAACTTGCAAATGCAAACTGGTAAGTGACTCTCCAATCCATCTGAACCTAACGTGTCCCTGCTGCTCTCTACTGTCAGGACAAAGTAACTGCATCTCTAGTTCACAAGGGTAATCCAGGCCGCATTATGCGCATTTTATTTAAGAATAGCCCAGTCACAGCCCAAGAGAAATCCAACCTCCCGCACCACTGTTACCATCCCTAAAAAGCACCTAGAAGGCATCAAGAACTTCTGAACAGTATGTTCCAGGGCCATGTTCCCAGAGAAGCCACAAATCAAAACCCACCCTCATCTGCGATTACCCATAGTCACTCCCAGTTTTCCTGTCTGTAGAACCTGGCGATTTGTGACTCTTCACGCCTAGCGAGCAAGTAGAAGAGTGTGCGCTCCCCCGTTACCCTAGGCAATGCAGGAGGGCCTCAAAGCAAGTGCCTAAAGTGCCAGATGGCGTTATAAGGGACAGTTGCCCTCCTCGAGTGTAGTTCTAAATGTGATTGTCTCCTTTGGCCTAGCTAGTCCGCCATGCATACTTTTCCAACCATACTTCTTATTTAATTATTTCATACTGCATTCCAATGGTTTATTTATCAATTTACCACATACAAGGGCAACACTCCTCCTCTCTTCTCCGCCAGAGGCCAAGCTGGTATGGTTCGCTGTGGGGGAGATTCTTTGTCAAACTCTCCCTTTGTGTCCTCCAGCCCTCATATCACACAGCCAATACCTCCGCCAGCAGGGTCTGCTTTATCAGAACCCCCCTATGACTATCAGTAGGCGGGAACCCAAAAACTCCTAGGCACTCTTAACCACACGTCAATGCCATTATTCATCCACAACAAGGCTTGACGTAATACTGTGAACATATTAGTAATTGCCTACATGAAACTTCTGCAAGCCAATAAGGAAACTCTTACCCCCCCCCACATGATTACATTTGCGTCTGCTCAAATCACCGAAATCTATACATAGCTCCCAAGGTTCACTATCACTCACTTGTTTGTTTTCATTTCCCTGCATGTTGTGAGTTAAGTCGCTACATTTTGTCTCCCTTGGGTTTCACACTCTTTCCTTGACCTGCTCTCCTTTGGCCCCATTTCCTTTTCCCCTGAAACAGACCACAGTCTGGTTGCCACCCTGGGCGGTGTCACAATTCGCCCCTAGATGAAAAAGGCTTAGTGCTTCCCAGCCTTGAATAGTCCATTAGGGATGCAGGCTGGGGAAACCGCTGGAACAATTTTTCAGTGTGGGGGTGCTGGCTTGTGGCATCACCTCACCAAAACCGTGCTGCTAAGAGTCTGGAAGGAGGCATGCTGGTGAGTTATAAAAAAAAAGGACTGAACAAAAAAGTGTAGCAAACGTTCTCCGGAGGATAGCTCAGGGGCAACGCACTCACCTTGGAAACAAGATGACATGGAGCAACACAGGTTTGATCCCCCGGTCAGTGCTTAGAAACCTCTGGGTATGAAGCGCGTTATAAATAACCTATCGTATCATATCAATAAGCCAACCCATTTTGAATCAAGCGCCTGAGAAAGTGGATTTCCCCTAATGCAGCTTAAAAATCCCAAGAGATGATGCATTTTAAAGTACACAATCCTAAATGTATGGGTTAACTGAATGCAAAATAATGAAGTGGTCATTTGCACAGAGCATGTTATAGCAATTTGGGTATGCGGGGGGGAGGGGATTATTACGGGTTCAAGTGTAATTAGCACAAACAATCATTGCTTCAAATCCTTTCAATGCAGTTTTGAATGAGAGCACTGTGGCTTCCACTGCCTTTGCATTGAGAGAGTATGTTTTTTATACTTTGGCATTTCTGCCCTAACCCTAGTGACATCCTTGTTGTTCATCGACCGCCAGAAATAACAAATAAGACAGCCAACCCAGTCTCACTGACAAAAGAGTCAGATAGCGACATTGAAGTTTAGGTTTATTTCAAAGATGAGAGGGGCCTTATAAATGAATGGACCACTTTATAGCATCCCACAGTACCATTTGTGTGTTGGGCTTCTACAGGCCCAGAATCCAGTGTAATTCCATCAGACACCCTTCCTTGCAGAGAGGAAACTCTGGAGGAACACATTGTGCTCCAGAAAAGGGCATGCCCATTATGCATACTGTGCTATGCCATTACTGCCCTGCTCTTGATACTATAGATGATGCCCAAACTGGGAACTCTGCTTTAATAATTACCCCAACTCACTCGGAGCTCTGCTCCTAATGAACGCGGGATGATAATTAAGAGTGAGCTCCTGCTGGCAGCCAAGCCTCACAACACGTGGGCTCCATCATTCAGGGCTCTGTTCGTGACAATACCCAGATTTACCGACAGCTCTGCTGTTGATTACACACAGACTCACTCAGAGCCCTGCTCCTGATAGAACCCATTAGACTCAGACGTGTGTTACTGATAACATAAGCCTGACAGAAGAGCGCTGGTGCAGAAAGAAGCTCATGTTTGGAAAGTCCATGATATGGAGCCAATACAATCAATCATGTTAGTAATAAAAGCCCATTTGATGTTGCGTATAATTATGTTTAGGTTTATTCTGTGCTATTCCCTTCAATTCTTCTCTTCTGGGATTTTAAGTGTGCGTACGTGTGTGCGTGCGCGCACGTGCTGGCGGCAGCATTGCAATGTCTGTGGGAGGCAGAACTGACAGGGGGATATTTCTTCAGCCACTTGTCTCTTTGTCATGGTAAAGGCACATGAGACAAGACTAAAAACCAGTCATTTGAAGGCCGATTTATCTCTCCTCTGACTGGAACTAGAAAGATACACCAGTTTTTTGTTTCAACATACATGATATTTCAGATGGTCTGGTTGTCACACCCAAGCACTGTTACAAGTGTGACTTCAGGGTTCTGTTATTTCCCACTTTAAGATGTCTGCCAACTTTGTTTCTGTTGCATCTTTCTGATATGATCAACTGGGCGTTGTTGGCTGTGTCCTCTTCTGGTCACATGGCTATGTCACGAGCATGCACAGGGCAGTAGACAGGATGAAGGTGTGCTGAAACTATTCTGCTCAACATCATTACTGCCTGCCGCTTCGTACATCCTTTCCTGATCTGCTTTGGTCTGCAAAATGACTGCCAGATTCCATAAATGGTGCTGTTATTTATTTTGTATCCTAACAAGTTCCAGTTGACATTATGACACACTGGTTTTTTTAATTATAGAAGAATGGTGCTTATCGGAGACGGTTGTTCGTTTTGTTGGACATAAAAAGGAAAAAGTGACATTGGTACATTCGAGTCTGACACTGTGGCATTTGCTGTGAAATGTCAGGCAGGAAACAGGACGAGGATGGCAGAGATGCAGCATTTGATATGATGTTATTTATAACGGGCTTAATACCCAGCGGGGTCTAAGAGCCGACCTGGGGATCGAACCTGTGTCTCTCCATGTCGTCTTGCTTCCAAGGCGAGCACGTTGCCCCTAAGCTATCTTCCCGAGACCGTTTGCACCATAACTGTAGGATTCACACCTTTAAAGAAGGAAGTTCAGATTCGAAGCATATCAAATCCATCACTTCTTTAGTGGAAATGTAGACATATTCCAGTATTGTGGTGTTCAAAGTAAAGATTCCCTTTGCAGGAGTCATTGAACGGTGGTGTAATTAAAAGGTATAGTTGCATTGCAGAGAAATACAGGTACTCGCTATGAAAAAAGTAAAAAGTTATACTGCAGAAGATGCGCGGCAGAGACTTGGAGGAATCTTCTCTTAGGGGTTCTGTACTGCTGCAGATGGCTGTACAATGGAATGGCTGCCACGCTGGGGATTCCTCCTGCCAAGAACGCCTGGCATGAAAGAAGCAACATGCTTTTAGCATGCGTGTTAGGGCCCATCCGATTGACTGTATGGTTCCCAAGCGGCGTGATTGTTCAGCATTTTGGCCATTCAGTTTCTCTAAAATATCGACCAGATCCTTCCACACAACTCCTCTAAAACTGAAGTGATCTTTTGCCTTGCCTCTGCGGTAACACCCTTTCTACCTCTCCTACACCCCCCCCCCCTTGACCTCCTTACCACAGCCTCCCAATTCTCTGAACATGGATCTTCTTTTTGACACTGTTCTGAATCTTAAGCTCTTCATCGCACCATCCACTGCTCCGGCTCCCTGGGTTATCCCCAGCTCTCCTTTCAACCTGCCAATACACTTATCGCAACCCTGGTCCTTAGCAGTCTGTATTATCGCGCGAGGGTCTTCAAGGGTCTCGCCCTGGATTTAGTTTCTCCTCTTAACAAGGTACTGAACTTTGCTACTTGTACCCTCGACAATGCCCCATAGTCCTCACCAGTGCTCCAGATGAGATTTTGAAGTTGGGAAATTGTACTCCTTATTTTCTGTTTGGGCCATTATGTGGTGCTTGCGCCACCTATAAACCAAAATTGTTTCATAAGAGTACAGAGAAGGAAAAATAGCATATGAGGTGGGACACGCACCTTGTAGGTGTTGTTTGGTTATTTGCACACGCATTGACTTTCCATGGCCATGCTAATCATTATGGCCATTCCTACCCACTTCCTGCCCTCCCTGCCCAAAACGCAACCTTACGGGAAATCGTTCAGCTCACTTTCATCACACTTTGTACTCAAAGCGCTGCCAGTGTTTTTTCAAAGCAGTCTTCACTTAATGGAAGATGTAAACCCCGCTACTGGTGTAGTAAAAATGTCCTAACCAGGTCTGCCTTCAGCCACTCGATTTATAAGGGCTATGCTTGCCCTTTACTGAAGCCCTGTTAAAAACAAGCAATGACAAAGCCAACAGATTTGGCTTGTGTATAAGCATTATGTATTTGCAGGCATTGCTATTAAATGCCCAGTTACTAGTACAATGTTGCACCTGCTACCATCAATAGCCAGTTAATAGCACTACAGGCGTGTCTTCCCCGGGCCTTCACAAAAGCCCAAATGTTGCCATTGCAAATGCTCCTTTAAAATTGGAAGTGAAATGATTGTAGGAAGATAAAAGGTAAGCCCTATTCCCAATGGGAGAGCTTCATAAATGAGTACAAATATATTTTAACTGTAAAACAGAAATATTTTTGCAACAAATATTTCTTTGTACCCAATTATTCATGTTAAAAGAGAAAGGTTTACCTTTTTCGGATCAGGCAGTCACAATAGTAGAGTTTCTTCCCGTGGCTCTACGTGCGCTACTGGTGCAAACATATCCATGGAGCGGTGTGGCTAAAAGCAGGTGGACAGGCTCCTCCTATGTGTCCATTTCCTATTTCGTGTTGGGAGTTTGTTGTAGTAGTATAGAGCAAAAGTGACCAGTACACACCTTATCTATAAGGCCTCCATCCAAAACCTCCAAGCAGGGTTTCTATCCATGCTAAACAGCTCCCTTTTCAAATGCCTTCATCTTGCATTCACACCTATCCATGGGTTAACCCCAGGGACGCCATCAGGGCCTCTCAACCTTTTCAAATGAAAGGGGCCTCAGGGGTGGGGGGCAGTCTATTGCGAGTCAGCAGCCTTATAATACAGCAATAGATTCCTTTCTATATTTTTCGTTCTTTTTTTAATTTTATTTTTTATTATACTTGGTTTGACTGTATTTTACCAGTTTTTACAAATGTTTACTGCGTTCTTATTTGTTTTACATTGATGTGGTCACGGGACAATTAGCACAATCAGGATTACTTCTTCTTGTCCAAGTCAAGGCTCTGCAAATATTGACCTACTGCGATTACTGATTTCGTGTTTGGACCACTCATCAGATGGTTCCACCAGTATTCTTCATCTAGGCACTATGAGTCCCTGAATAGATGGCCCATGTGGATCCTTCTTTTTTTTTGACAGTCCTGAACAAGTAAGCAGCAAATGCCTGACTGTTTCCACTGTTTTGTCCTGATCACAGAAACGACAAGTGTTTTGGCTGGCGCTGCCTCTAATTGCCAAAACTTCATTGGTTTTTAATAAGTTGAACCGTGCCCTCAAGAAGGTGGATCTCAGCTTCTTGTTTGGAAATTTGATCAAATATTCCATTGGTTCATTTATTTTTTGAGTATTGATTGGTAGATGGCTGGCAAGTTTGTTTTTCGCCGCTTTGTCAAGAGTTTTGGACCAGTCTAATTCTTTGAAACTTCTTGCAGTTTTCGTTGGATTGTTTTCGAGTTCCAGCACTGATCTTCCTATTTCTTTTAAAAGAGAGCAGTTTTTTTGTGCCCATGTGGACAACATTTTGTTGGTCCCCCTGTTCATTTGCTCCAGGATAAGCTCATGTATTCTTTGTTTGGACACTCAAATCTTTCTGAAGAGCATCAGGCCGTTCAGGTCTACTGTGGCTTTTAAAGTCAGGCTAAGTTCTCTCCGAATTGAAGCCATTGGCGTAGAAGAGGGCAAAATTAGTATTTTCCTCCAAAGGTATCCTTCAAGTTTCTGCCAGATGTCTGTCGGAATTGCTGGCATAGCTTCGGCACCATAGACAATTGCTGGAGCAACCTTGGCCTTGTAAAAGTTTAGTGACGCTCTCAGAGAGAAACAGAAACATTTTTTATCTGTGTTGTTAGGCTTTTGATTTTGGTGAAGAGAGATTCTTGCATCGAAGACTCTTGTTGATCGATGTTGATTGTTACCCCCAAGAACCTAAAAAAACAGACTTTTTCAAGATATTCACCCTCTAAATGCCAAGCGATTGTTTCTTTTCTCTTAGGACTTTTCTCTAGAATCATCACTTTGGTTTTGCTGGAATTAATTTCTAGTCATTTGATTGCAATTAGGCGTGGAGACCTTCCAATTTTCGTTAAAGGCGTACTGCAGTTTGGTTGATCAAGATGATGTCGTCCGCATACAACATTCTACTTATTTTTTCTTTTCCCACACTTGGTGGGAAGGCTCTGATAGTTTTTTCCGAGAGCTGGTAGTCACCAATGTATGCATTGTACAAGGCTGGTGCCATTAGGCAGTCTTGTTTGACTCAGCTAAATGTGGCTATTTCTTCAGAGAGTTGGCCCACGCCACTGAGGCGCACTCTCATGGATGTGCCGGTATATAGCTCTTGGATGGGATCAAGAATTGCAGACCGACATTTCTAGTTTTTTAGCTTCGCCCATAATTTCTCCCGGTTGACTTTGTCAAAAGCTTGGGAAAGATCGACGAAAGCCAGAAATATTCAAGGGCTTCCCTCCATAACTTTTGCTTTTAGTATACTCATGAGCATTATGTTAGCCGATGTGCCCATCTTCTTGGTGAATCCCATTTGGAAAGGGTCGTATCCTTCTGAACAGGTCTTCCACTTTTTGAATTGGTCTAGAAAAAAAGACCCAAAGATTTTCCAAATGGTGTCCAAAAGGTTGGGCGATAGTTGTTTGCGTCCCCTTTGTCCCCCTTTTTATGAATTGGGACCACATTGGCTGTTTTCCATGAGTTGGGGATCGAGTAGGAGGAGGTGGCACAAGTATTGAATATTTCTGCAATCAGGGTCGACCAAGCTTCAGAGTTGATCTTTAAGTCCAAGTTTGAAATCCTGTCAGGCCCCGGTGGTCGGGAGTTTTTTTAATTTGGCGATTTTTTGGCAAATCAGTTATGTCCTGCTCAACGTCCCAACATTTGTTCCGGGATTTTAAATACTTTAAATGTGCACTTTGCAGCACTTGAGTAACGACCTAAAGGGGTCCAGCGAAGGAAGTTTGTAACGTGAGCGCTGAAAAGCGCAGATTTAATGGAGAGAAATACACACAGCATTACTAGCCACTGATTATCACAAGAGGGCCTGCCAGCGGGCAGCTGAATCACTAAATGCTCACTGAAAAGCTCTACATTCTTCATGGTCAGTGAGGGGCTGTTGTGGTGGAACCAGTGTTAAAAAACAAGGAGGTGATAATCAGTGGGGATTTACCGTATCGGCCTCCTGCTGCTTGGTATTTCTTGATAACTGGTGGCTATTAAACCCTGTCTGCATTTGTCCCCACTATAATGTATGCACCCAAAGGGTGTCCCAGATTGTTTTCCACTTGAAGCAAGGTGGCACCCCCACCATCATGTTGGAATGGGCCCCCGTACTTCTTCAGCTGGGCCTGGTAAACCTGAATGAACTATTAAATCATGAAGGTGTAATGCACCAGTAGTGGGTAGGCACCAGTAGTGGGTAGGCCTCAGCCATCAAAATGCTCCTTACATAGCCGTTCCAAAATAAAAAACAAAAAACACAAAACGGAGTGTATGCAAAAGATACCCGAAGCAGAGCCATAACACTGCACAAATACAACGAAAAGATCGCGGTGGAAACGATTCCGAATAAAGGTCAGCGAAGAGCTCAAACAAACCACAGCAGAGACGAACGAGAACTCTGTGGGAATAAAATTACGATTTCCAAAGCAGAGTTCAACAAGAACACAAACGAAATACAGTCGGCAGGCCGCCAGGAAAAGCAGGTAGCATAACAAACTGGGCATGGAGACAGAACACGGACGGAGCAGAGCACTGGACCGCCCCGCACCTCTCCTCGAAATAGAGGCGAAATGGAACTGGGACCGCGCCGCGGGCACTTTTCCATTCAGCCTCACTTGGCACTGGTTCGCCCTGAACCGCAGCACAGGCGCGGTGAGAGGTCCCTTTTATGCAGGGCTCCGCACTCTGATCGCCATGTTGCCAACACGCTGCCTCTGTGTATAGTAAATAGAGACAGACGGAACTCCTATTCAGGCTTCTCCGGGTGACGTGATCCGAAAGATAACGTGACTGAATAGATCTCTCCGGTGTCAGTGCTCTCAAAAGATCCGCCGAGGGCAGCACTCTCCCTGCTGAGGCCTGCGGTGGTTCTGAAGCAAAAACTCTCCCTGCACACTTGTGAAGCGTAATACTCTCCCAGCACGCTGTGGTCGTTCAGAAGAGGAAAGCACCCCCCCGCCCGCCACCCCCCTGCGCCAGCTGTGGACACGCCAGCTGTGGTTGTCCTCAAGTAAACACTCTCCCTGCTGCCTGCGGGCTTTCTGAAGCCTGCCCGTGAAGTGGCGTTCTCTTCCAGCGCCGGCTGTGCTCGTTCTGAAGAGGAAAGGTCCCCCATGCGCAGGCTGCGGTGCGTATAGAGCAGCGCTCTGTTCCCCTGGAGCTGCATACCCCTTCTGCACAGGTGTTGCTCCTTCAGAAGGGGAACACACCTTTACTGTGGGCAGGACTTTACCTGGGCCATAGCTCAGCCCTGGCAATCTCCAAACATTGCCCTTGAGCCAGAGCTCTGCCAGGAATCTGAAATTAAGTACTTTTCAAACAGGAAAGGGAAATGGTTTGATGTTTGCCACACATATTAAATAAAGCATGATCATTAGAATGCGTATGTACGAATAATGTATTTCTTCCAGAAGAACTGAGCAATTGTCTGGTGTACTGACCCCTTTCGATTTGATGTTCTGTTTCATATTTGAATATATTTATTTTGGTCACATTTTTTTTAAAACATGAGCCACATTTAATTACATCTTCTAAACCAGAAATTTTACCCTTTTGTTGCACATATGTGAACTCTACTCTGTTAGGTCACTCCTTTAATTACACAGGCCACTCCTCTTTTTTTAAAAATAATAAACTTTTTATTGATTTTTAAACAAGTTTGTCATCATACATGTTAGCATCACAGTACAGGTCAACAGCGTGTTGATGCAACGATTGCAGTGGAAATTATCAGAAAAAAGGCCAAAACTTGTCCTAAAAAACCCTACTACTCCTACCAGTCCCAGCTCCTCTTCCCACCTGATCTCAGACGATGGGCGTTTGAGAGGACCTCTAGTTAGCAGAGACTTGTATATTCGTGCAATAAGGCCCTTTGTCCTTTGGGGTACGCTAAGCAGATGCTCAAATGGTGTTAGGGGGCGCTACAATAAATCGCCCCAACGGGCATCACACAGGACACTCCGTAGCTGGAGGAATTGCATGGGGGAAACTTTGGTGCCTTGCAGAGCGTCCTTTAACTTCTCTGGGAGGATGAAGATACCATTTTTCCACATCTGCCCCACTCGCACAAGCTCAGCCTCATACCAGGATTGAAAACTATGGACCTCATTTATCAGGTCTCAAATGGGGGGGGACCAAATGCAGTTGAGGGGGGAAGGCCAGGTTGTAACTCCCTGCATGACTCGAGAAGTACGCCAAAGAGCACACAACACTTTTAAAACGGGATGCTCCCGATTTCTTTGCGTCATTGCTGATAAAGGGACCCACAGCCATCCCCCCAACGTGACTGGTACAAAAATGTCATTTTCTATCACTACCCACTGTTTCTCAGGATTTTCCCACAGGTGATCTGGCAGTACCCTGAGCTGAGAAGCCCTGTAATATTCCTCCAAGTCTGGGTATCCCATGCCCACCAACTCTTTGGGCTGAACTAAAGTGGAGTAAGGAGTTCTGGGTTTTTTCCGGCCCATAGGTACTTCAGCAAAATGCGCTTTATTTCTGCCAAGAAAATAGGGATAGCTACCGGTAGGGATTGGAACAAAAACAAAAACAAAAACCGTGGCAGTATATTCATTTTTATAGAGGTGAAGTGTGCCGCCCAGGACAAAGGTAATTTGGACCATCTGTTGATATCACCATGGATGTTATTCCATAGGGGGACATAATTTGCCTCAAAGAGGTCTGAAAGAGACAAAGTAATGTTCACACCAAGGCATCTGACAGATCGGGATTGTATCTGGAAGCCCCAATTTGCTTTCAACTGTTCCAACAGTTCAACAGTTGTTCTTAAGGGGACTGCTATGGTTTTCTGGAGGTTTGCCCGGAAGCCTGATAGGGCCCCGTGCTGCCTTGTTTCCTGGAAGAGAGCAGGAATGGATTCCAGTGGTTGGGTGAGGTAGAGTAAAATATAATCTGCAAACATGGCAAGTTTGTACTCCCTGCCCCCCGGGGGATGCCGTGAATCAGGGGATTAGATCGAATGGCTTGAGCCAGGGGTTCAATGACTAGAGCATATATAAGGGAGGAGAGCAGGCAGCCCTGCCTTGTACCTCGTGTGAGAGTGATGGGGTCTGATAAGGTGCCATTGATAGAGAACTTGGCCTGGGCTTTGTGGTATAGCGCTCTGGCCCCCTGAGTCCACGCTGCCCCCAGCCCCACCCACTTCAGTACTGCTCGTAGAAAAGGCCACTCTACCCAGTCAAAAGAGTAGCCATTAGATCTAATGCCTTTCTGATGTTGTCAGCCCCCGGCCTGCCTCTAGCATACCCTACCTTATCGGAATGGACCTGTTGGGGAAGGACTAGTGCCAGGCAGGCTGCTAGGATGCTGGGATACATTTTTGCGTCTACATTAACGAGGGAGATTGGGCGGTACAATGCACATTCTAGGGGATCTTTGCCATCTTTGGGAGTTACAATGATTATGGATTCGGTGAATGATTTAGGGGCTCGCCCTGACACTAGGATTGAATTGAAGTGTTTGGTTAGGAATGGGGTAAGGGTGCTGCAGTTTGATTTATAGAAGGCCGGAGTATAGCCATCCTGCCCTGGGGCCGAACCCGCCTTTAGATTGGAAATGGCGCTTTGCACTTCTAAGGTAGTGATCGAGACATTTAACAGATCTAGGTGTTCATTGACAATCGGTGGACGAGGGAGATCGGCTAGGTATTCCTCAAATGCGCACGAGGCGCTGTTGCCTTCCGCCGTGTACAGCTTTGAGTAGAATCTTGAAAAGCGATTAACAATTTCTCGAGGAGTCGTGAGGGGGGGCACTGGCCTCATCGTTGATTTTATACACAGCCCTGTCTGCTCTCTGCTTTCGCATTTGGTTGGCAAGCATCGTGTGGGCTTTGTCCCCCTTCTCAAAGAATTTTTGCTTGAGGAACTTAAGTTGCGTTAGGGCTTTGCCAGTTCATATGTTCTAACTCATCCCTCAGTCCTTTTATTTGACTCACAATAGTGGCTCCTAAGGCCACGTTCTAGGCGGGAGATGGCCGCTCTTAATTCCACTTCCCTAAATTGCCTGAGTCTTTTTTTTAGCTGCACCCTCTGCTATTGGGATTCCCCTTATTGTGGCTTTCTCCGCTTCCCAGACCGTTTTCAGGGACATCCCTTCAACGTCATTCACCTCAAAAAAACTTGTGATGGCGTCAAAGATCATTTCCCTGAACCCTGGGTCCCTACAGAGGAAATCATTACAGACCCATCTTCGCTCTGGCCTGGGCAGGGGGCCCAGGTAGAGTTCTATCGTGCATAGATCATGGTTAGTCCAGGCCACTACTTCTATTGTAGATCTCTGTATGTCACATTCATTTTCTGCTCCTAGTAAGAGGTAGTCTATTCTCGCGTAAGTTTGATGGGGGGGGAGAAGAATGTAAAGGCCTTCTCTTCTGGGTGAGCTGAGCGCCAGATGTCAATTAGGTGGTGTTCCCTCAACTGACTCAGGAATCTACTCCCCTGGAGGGTGCTCGGTGGATGGATGTTTTGCCTTACTGGGTACCAATCTCATTCCCGTTCCGCTACGACATTAAAATCTCCTCCAGATATCAATGTTCCCTCTAGGCCACTACTCTTTTAAAGCTTTGTTAGCTACTTCAGATATGAGGCTGCGTGAGACTCTTTAAGCCCCGCTCCCAAATATTGATTCACGGTGCATTAGAGCACCCACCTCGATTTCTTATCACACTTAAAGCACTGACTGTGGGCTCCCTTGCCGTTTACCCTGGATCCCCTCTTTTGTACCTGCCGAGTTACTAAGTAGACCTCGAGGAGCCAAGGAATTCATGGGTAGGGCCGAGCCTGGGGGTCAGGACTGGCTCTAGGAGCCCACCATGGGCCAAGCCAAGAGGCAAGGAACTGGCGACAGTGGAATTCACGGAGGTCTGCAAGAGTGATGGGGGACAGTGGAATGCATGGAGGCCAGAAATAGCCCTGATTACAGCAAAGGGGTTCCATGTGTTAATATCCCTGCAAAAATATCGCCATATTTCTGCGGCGATATTGACCCATGGACCCTGCGGGGGACACTCCTGCAATCCCCGCATTATCTTAAAATATCGCCTATGGCGAGACAAACGGCCATATGTATGGCAATATTTTTGGTGGGGATATTTTATAGGGATACCAGCAAAGTTTGGTGTGTTGTGTAATGCAGTATTCAAGGTCGCTACGTGCTGAGACGTTGTTGCAAGGTCACCTGACTGGCCCTGTGAAAAACAAATGTAATAAAACAACAAGAGGGAGGCTCAGTATCACTATAACCGAATGGACATCATTCTAAGCCGAGAAAGGAGAGTCCTGAATCCCTGTGACAGTAGCAATTCCCGCATCCCTGTGACTGCATCAAGGCCTGTATCCCTGAGGAAGGAGGTCTTTGCATCTCGGAGGAGAGTGGCCGGCATTTCCGAGTACTGACAGGACCCTACATCGCTAAGAAAAGAACAGGACTAGTATCCCTGAGAAATTGAAGGAAAGGTAATCACCTTTTTGTTGTGATGGAGGGGCACTAATACCTAAATCCAGAGAAGGCAACTCATGAGCGTGGATATCCTTCCGATTCCGAACCAGGGCGGCAGGGGTCGGAGAGCTCCTGCAGTACCGGCCCAGTGGCGTGGGGTTACTTCATCCCATTAATCCGTCCCAATGGAAAGAAACTAATAAAAAAGAAAATAAAGGCGGCCTGGGTGACCTCCCCACACCCAAGGACCCATTATTTTCTTCTCCTTTTGGGCATTTCTTTCGATTTTGCCCACGCCACTGCAGTCCCCTCTCTCCGGCCTGCAGAGGCGCAAGCAAAGTCGACAAGCTGCCGCTGCACTCTGCAGTCTCCTGCACTACCCAGCCGCACCACAAACAACCTTAAAGAGCTTATATGAAGAAAGGCGAATGCCTCTCCCTGCAGCCTCTTAATCCTGCTCCAGTGACTGCCTGTTCCGCCGCAGCCAATCCTGTTGTCTAGGGGTGGGACAGGAAGTTGTGGTTCTGTGTGGGCGGGCCGGCACGCGGCATAGACTGCATTATTTTTGTTTGTCTCTCACTTCAGTTTCACACAAATTGTTGTGGCCAGCCACGGTGGTGCCCGTAGTAGGCTAGTGGCTCCCGGAGGTACTGGCCCTAAACGAGGGTCGTGCTGGAGTCCACGTTACAGCCTGGGCAGGCCCGGGCCTCCCCAGGCTCGCCCCAACTCATTTGCTAAGCAGAGATGACCCCTCACAGCGTGCCCTTTGCCCTCCACAGGGCAGCTGCTCTCGGCCAGGGCAGTCTTTGCTTTCATACTAATGAGCTGTGACCCCTGTTTAAGAGTCATTAACCTTCAGTACCTGCAGGCATTGAAACAAAAGGAGACAATTTGAGACATTAACCGCTGGAGCTACTTTAACTCGGGAAAATCTGATGTTCAGCTTTAACGGCCTGTGCCTGCTACATTGCCTCTTCCAAGGACTTTGTCGACTGCTGAGTTATTAATTATATTGCACACATTTTTTCATAGCTTTCTACTTTCATGTCGAATACATTAGAATGTTTTCGGAGGGAGTGCAATGCTTTTCAGACTGCGCATGAAGACTGGACATCCTCTTGGAGCTGGTCTTCGCAAATCATTGGACTGACGGGATTCTGAATACTTTCTGAAACGTTGCTCTTTTCCACTTCCAGGACCCCATATGCCAAAATGTCTGCCCCACAGGAAGGAGTAGACCTGGGAGTGCCAGGGAATTCAGGAGAAGGGCCGGGCCTGGCCTGGGAGGTCTGGCCTGGCTTTTAGGGCCAAATAGAAGCCGAGCCAGGGAAATGGCCATGCCAAACGGGGAGGGTCCTGTGTCCTGGGTTGAGGGGCACAAAAAGGGTTAAAGGGGCTAAAGGGTTTGGTTTGAGGAGCAACAAAGGGGGTTAAATGGAACTGGGGGTTCAAAAAAGGGCCAAAAGGGGATAAAACGGGGCTGGGCAATAAAAGGGGCTTAAAGGGTCTGGGGTAAAAAAGATAGAAAATGGGACTGGGTAAAGAAAGGGGGGAAAACGGAAATGGGGGCAGCTAAAGGGGTGGAGGTGCAACATAGGCGCCAAATGTGACTTTGGGATCAAAAAAGGGGCAAAAGGGGACTGGGGCAACAAAGGGGGCTAAAGACTACTGGGGGGCAAGAAATGCAGTTAGTGGGTAACAAAGGGGCTCACTTGCTTTTTTTAAAAATAGGCAGCCGCTTCACAGTACCACCAGGAAGTGTTTTCCGATCCTGCCCCAGCCAATCAATGGGCGGCTGGGGCAGGAGTTGGGACAACAACCAAAAAAATAAAATAAATAAAAGACACGCTCGTGGTGTGCTGGCAACCCTTACAGGAGCGAGTCTGCCTGATTTGTCCTGCCCCAGCCAATCAGTGGCTGGGGAGGGACTGGGAGTTCAGTGGACACGACCGGCAGTCAGGCTGTCTGTCATGCCCCTCCAAGTGCTGTTGACACATCAGGAGCGCGTCTTTTATTTTTATTTTTAAATATATCTTTAGTAGAGGAGTGGACTGGCACCTGGTGGGGCAGTCACTGACCAGAGCCGAAGGTCAGGCCAGAGCCCCCCCCCCCCCCCCGGGTTTTCCCCGCTCTAGAAAGGAGCCTATTCATCTCAAGGCCTGGGCGTGTAGGGAGCTGGTAGAGCTGGAAGATTACAGAAATATTTGTACTGCTGGCACTGGGCTGGATTGTTACCCAATCCGGAACTAAAAATGCATCGTCAGATATCAAATCAATTTGCAGGCTTCATTTATTATAGTGCACTTGGATTTCGTGTCCTGCTACCCAAGTCAGATTCGAATCGAGAGGATCGAGGGGCGAGAGACTCGCCCTAAAGTGTGCCTCATCAGCTTCTCTGTGAAATCGCTTGTTAAAATTTCCCTCTGCAGGAAATCAGGAAATATTTAAGTACAGTTTACAGGTTTAACAATTGTGTCCACCTTTTATACATTGCTTGCCAAATTAAAAGGAACCACTGTTATTTCCCAGGCACATGTTTATGTGTGGCCAGGGGTGGTGGCTGAGGGGTGAGGACACGCCCCCCCATCCTTGCTCACTGCCCATCCCAACCCTACTCCTGGTCGCTTTCAGGGTCCCACAGTAAAAAAAAATGTCAATTTCCAGCACTGCAGATTTGGAAATAAGACGTCAATTTAAAGATGTCCCCACCTTTAACTGTTTAACTGTTTAGCCGCATTCGGTATTAATTGCAGTTTAGTGATGGAGGTCATATGGAGAGAGGGCTTCCTTAGCAATGGGGGAATGCTAAAGACACCCACCTCAGTAGCCCTGAGCTTGGCTTGGGGGCGGGAGGAAGGAGGGGATACATGGAAGAATGTGTCTTCGTTTTCTTAACTGAAGCTAACGTGTCTTTTGGGTTTGGAGGATTTGGGGAGAAAGACGGGCTGAATTCAACCAGCAGCCACGGTTCATGGTCTAGGAGGGAAGATTGAGAGAGGCAGTGTCGTATGTGGATGGTGAGCTCAGTACTATCAGCAGATGGCTAAAAAAGACCCTCTTGGCCATTTACATCTGCATTTGTTAATGGTTTTTATAGTGCGCGAACCAGGCTGCGAGGTCACGGAGTAATATACATAGGTATGGCCGATTTAATACAGGTATGGTAGGCTTCCGGAGTGGAGTACCTTGTTCACATGACAGCCGACCAATTATCTGAACAGTAAGGCTTCCTGAAGATCTTCTCTGAATTATAGCAGTGTCAGTGCCAGCTGAAACCCGTAGGCAGGGTGTTCCATAATGCAGGTGTGTGGCAGGAGAAGGACTGCTTCTTGTTTTTTCCTTTTAGCATTTTTTTTTCCAGTCTCAAGAAAGTGCAGCTTTTAGATTGCACTGTCCCCTTGAGGTGATTACCCTTTGGCTAATAAATTGCGCTGTACCCTTGAGGTGATTACCCTTTGGCTAATAAATTGCGCTGTACCCTTGAGGTGATTACCCTTTGGCTAGTTAAAGCGGTGCTTATGTTAATAAGGACTTGACTGTGATGCAGGCTGCTTTGACGTTAAACCAGGGTGCTACCAGAAGCATAGCTTGTGGGCGACCAGGGCGCAGCATGCACGGGCAGAAAACATACCCAAACCAATCTTGCACGAAAAACTGGCCACATTTATTAGCATCACACACTTAAATGTAGCATGTAAATCATAATTCAGAAGAGGCAGCAAACTTACCAATACTGGCTTGAATTTCCCCAGGTGGTCCGTTACGCCCCCTTAGCGGTGCATGACAGTGGGGCCCGCCTGACCCCAGGCCATGCCCTGTGGAAGCAGTACCAGTAGGCCTCCAACCTATACCGGCAGACCCCTGATCGGGTACCCGCACCCCACCCCCCGTGATCCCTACTGACCTTAAGTCCTCTGGAGAGAGGCAGCCAACCCACAGCACCAGCAGACCCAAGGCACTGCAGCGCCCTGAACAGGCAAAGCACCGTCCTCTCGACCCCTCAGCCACTGCCACAGTGACCAGGACCTACCGGTCCAGGGCATCCCCCATCCCAAGCAGTACTTCTAAAAGCCGTGAAATTCCTCAATAATGGTTCCGTTCCCTGCTCATGCAGGTGAACCTCATCATGATGGAAGTAAGACGCGCCTCTCACTAAAGCATTGGCCACAGTCCTGAATCGCCCGTGGCAGGATGCCAACTGGGCCAGTCCATTGCACAGCCTCGTGCAGACATGTTCAAGGGACTTGCTGACATGCTAGACCCCCACACAGTCTCTGGAATGATGTGGGACAATGCGACGATTGCCCGAGGGCAGAACCTGCCCATCCACGAGAAGATAGACACCAGACCTTCCCTCAGACCCTGCTTGCCCAAGGGCACCAGGTCGTTATCCCCGATGTGAAAAGCATCCAAATCATGGTCAAGCATCCCCCCACCTGGCACTCTGCTTTTCCACAATCCCCCAGACCTGTTGTAGCCGCTGGCCCCCCGACACCAGTCCACCACACTGAGACGGCGCAACCCTTCAAGAGATCTGGCCTTTCTCTGCTCCATCCTCCTGATGAAAGTGGCCGATGATCCACACCACTCGCCTTGGCGCCATCCTCTAGAGTGATGAGAAAAGAACATGTAAGACACACAAAGACATAAGACACGAAAAACAACCACCCCCAAAAGGCTTTAGACGGAATTCCCCCACCGCCTGCGCTGCCACAGTCCCGACCCTGTACTCCACTAGTACAGCAGGTGAGGCTGGATTTAACCCTTGAAGGCATTAGATTTCCACCTCCCCAATTTTAAAATTTGATGGAGATCTAAAACAAAACCCGCTGCCGGGGTGGCTGCCCAATTTCTGAAGGAGTGAGGGGTAAAACCCAATGTCCCACCCCTGATAGAGCCCTTTCGAAAACCGTAAGGAATTGGAAGTAAGATGAGCAGGAGCCATTCTGATGTATGAATAACAGCCCTGCCCTCCCTCCTTGACTGTAGAAAGTCAGACATGGTCCATACAGGACCAATCATATCTTTGCTGTAAGTACCCTTGTCCCTTAGCCTTCTTGATTGGTCAGACCGCCTGACCCACAGATGTACTGCTAGACCAGCACAAAGTACAACGTCGCTCCAGGAGAGCCCCCCCCATTCTTATCGTGAGTGGATACCCCCCTAGTAGCTCGCCAATGCGGAAGGGCCCAAAAAATGCTGTAACAACTGCTGCCCTGAACAGAAGGCATTAATTTGTGTCCCTACACATCTGTTCCAAGGCCAGAACAATGTATTGTAACTTTGAAGGTTCCAAAGGCCTCCCGGCATCGTTCTGCATCCCCTGTAGCCTACCCCAACCTGACAGTCCCTTGCGTATGGGAGAATCCATTGCTGGGTTGTCTACGCCCTGCAGGGCAGCAGAGAAACGCACTGCAGCTACATACCTCTGTGCCAGAGGGGTGGAAACCATGCGACCACGCAAATACCCCAGGTAGGGCAAGGGAGATGCCCTGTGAAACAATGACCCAAAACCCTGCTCCCTGTAAAAGGCCCTGAATTCTATAAAGGCGCCCTCATGGGCTGTGTGGGTCTAGTGGCCAAAGAGCCTGCAGTCAAAGGGGAGAGAACTGGGCACTAAGCCCCAGAGTATCTCCAGAAATGGGATCATCTTCTCCTGTGTCTCAGAGTGCCAAAGCCGAAACTCCTGTATTTTAAAATGAGACAAAGAATCGGCAGCATTATTATTCAAACCAGGGACATTTCATGCATGAAAACGAATGTTTCACATGAGACAACACCACCAGTCGCTTCAACAGTCTCAAGACCATGGAAAAAGAAACCCTCAGAGTGTTGAGGGCCTGCACCACAGACATACTATCCGACCAAAAGCTCACACTCTTGCAGCGCCCCCTCCCAAATCGTCAGTGCTACAAAAATGAGGAACAGTTTAAAAAAGTAACATTCCAAACCAACCCACACTGAAACCATTCGGGAGGCCATTGTCTCCCGCACAATTTGGGCCCCAGTATTGCTCCAAAGCCCAAACTGCCCAGTATAAAGACCCAAATGCACATTTGATGTTTCCTTGCCAGGCCAAGCCCTAGATCTGTTAAAAGTCGGACAGGAACATTGCCCAGACCCTCAAGACCTCCTTCACTTCACGAGACAACCTTGTGTGAGGATGATTCTCTGTCATCCTTCTCATCGCCCCTGTGACAGACTTGGAAAAGGGCTGCATGGGAATTATAAGCAGGGCAAGTTTAGTTGTCCCATCAACCACTGTAGGTGCCCCAGGGTCACCTTCCTGGCATGCATACAGCCTTTCACAGACTCCAAAAAGTCCTGCACCTTCCCAATTGGTAAATAACACTCATCCCGAAATGATCTCAATGCATACGAATATCAGAGTGGTTGTACTCTGCCATGCATAGAATTTCTGTCCAGCTTTGGCTTGTTTGGTGTAATAGACTGCGCAAATACTGTTCCATGGTCTGGTTCGTGCGCCCGGTTTGGCTGTCCGTTTGAGGGTGGTGACTAGAAGACAGACGTACTACTCTTGCCAGGGCACAACATTTTTTCCAAAAACGAGATGCAAATTGGCTGCCTCTGTCAGAAAAAATTATGGTAGAGAATCCATGTAACTTGACGATTCGATCTAGAAAAACCTGTGCCAGGGCCTGAGCTGAGGGAATACCTTTTAGAGCTATGAAATGGGCCATTTTGGAGAAGAGGTCCACTACTACGAGGATGGTATTATAACGTGAGTTAGGAGGCAAGTCAGTGACGAAGTCCATTGATACTGTGTGCCAGGGCGCTGGCAGAATGGTGATTGGCTGAAGGAGTCTGGCTGGTTTTTGCCTGGATGTTTTGTATTGGGCACACACCTCACAGGTGCCTATGTAGTTGGCAATATCTTCTCGCCAAGTTGGCCACCAATAAGATTTGCTTACTTTCTTCATGGTTTTGGCTATAGCAGGATGGGCTTCTAACAGCGAGTCGTGGTAGTCTGATATGATTGCTTGTTGCAGATCCTTAGTTGGAACGTAGTGGCGTTTTTGTTAGTATGGTAGTTTGTCTTGAATGATGAACTGATCTCCCGTCGTGTCCCAAGCCAGTAGGTCTTCTTCAGACATATTTTCTTTTATTGTTTCCTGCAGAGTATTTAACGGAGATGGGCCGATGCAGAGGCCGAGAATTGTATGGCTGGGTATGATTTCCACCAGATTAGGGGCATTGTAGACTTCCTCTCCTGTGCCAATGCGGGATAACGCATCCGCCTTCCCTGTCTTAACTCCGGGGCGGTAGGTGATTACAAAGTCGTATTCCATTAAGGACAGGGCCCAACAGAGCTGCCTAGAAGACTGAGCTTTTTTTCGGAGCGTAAGTATTGCAAGTTCCGATGATCTGTTATTATTGTGATGGTGTGTTTTGCTCCTAGTAAGTAATGTCGCCATTCACACAGTGTGCTTTTGATTGCTAGGAGTTCTTTCTCAGAAATTTCATAGTTTAATTCTGCTGGGGAAAATTTCCTTGACCAAAAGGCAATGGGGTGAAGGTATCTGGTTTCAGGATTTTGTTGAGACAATACGGCCCCCATGGCAATGCTTGAAGCGTCCGTTTCTACGATGTACGGTAAATCGGGCTGTGGGTGTTGCAGAATTGGGGCTGAGATTAATTTTTCCTTGAGAGCTCAGAAAGCTTCTTCCGCTGCTGGTGTCCATTCGAACTTTCGGTGTTTGCACAGCAAGGACGTTATTGGATGTACAATATGTGAGAATCCTGGTATGAAGCGTCGATAAAAGTTTGCAAACCCTAGGAAACTCTGTACTCCCTTTACAGACGTGGGGGAGTACCAAGTGAGGATTGCCTCCACTTTTCTATTGTCCATCTTGATCCCCTGCGGTGTCAGTACATATCCCAGAAACTCCACCTCGGTGACGTGGAAGGAGCATTTTTCTAGCTTTGCGTACAGTTGGTTTTCACACAGTTTGCGGAGTACAGCTCGCACATGGGTTACGTGCTCTTGGGGAGTGGTGGAGTAGATCAGAATGTAATTGATGTAGACGACTGCGCAGACATCGAAGAGTTCCCGTAATACATCATTCATAAAATGCTGTAACGCAGCCGGGGCATTGCAAAGCCCAAAGGGCATGACCTGGTATTCGTACAAGCCATAGCGGGTACGGAACACAGTCTTTCACCCTTTCTTCATGCGTACCAGGTGATATGCGCTGCGTAAGTCTAGCTTGGTGAAAATCTTTGCTTGTCTCAACTGGTCTATGAGTACTGGCATCAGAGGTAACGGCTACTTATTTTTTATGGTGACTTGATTTAGGGCCCGGTAATCAATACACATTCTTAAGTCCCCCTCTTTCTTCGGTACGAAGAAGAGTGGGGAGGCGGCTGGTGACTTAGATGGTCTAATGAAGACATTGGCCAGGTATTGATCCAAGTAGGTCCGTAGATGAGTGTTTTCTTCCTTGGTTAATGCATAAATGCGGCTGCACGGTACTTGTGCCCCAGGTTGCAGGTCGATCTGGCAGTTGTAAACTCGATGTGGTGTTAGTGTATTAGCTTGCTTCTTCACAAACACATCCTGGAACTCCTGGTATTCCTCTGGTAAAGTGCCCACCAAGCCTAAACATGCTATCTTTTCCTGTGAAGCTAACAATGGGCTTCCTTTGATCCCTTTGATGTCGTAACAAGAGGCGCATTGCGTGGGAAAGAGTAAGGTTCGAGCTCGTCAATCTATCTTTGGGTTGTGCGTCTCTAGCCACGGTATCCCAAGAATCAGCTGGAATTGGGGTGCAGCGATAAGGTAGAATCTAATACTTTCTCTGTGGCCATCTTGGCAGATTAAGGTGATGGTGGAAATACACTGTGTTACTGGTCCCGAAAGGAGTTGTGTGCCATCCACAGCTGTCACGCTTTCTGCTGTGTCCTTACGATGGAATGCTAATCCCAAGGTCTTTGCAGTGTTTATGTCCAGGTAGTTCCCATTATCCCCACTGTCTATGAAAGCCTTGAGGACATGCATTCGGGTGGGCTGTGAAGGGTCTACCAAAACCACAGGAATACTGAAATGTGAGATCTGAGTGCTGCCTTCCTGGCTCGACAGACCGACCTCTACATCTGCCGGGCGTTGGAGTTTTCCGCTACCGCACCTGTGTCTTCCCTGTGTTATCTAGTACCCCCATTGTTTTCCATGGAGGTTTAATCGTGCATTTCCAGAGGAAGTGACCAGATTGGCCGCAATATAAGCAAAGTTTTTCCTGACGCCTCTGTTCTCTCTCCGCTTTGGTGAGTGGTCCCCTGAGAACACCCAACCGTATGGGCTCTGAGTGTATTTCTGAGGCCTATCAATGGGACACTTCCTTTGGTCGGACATACACTGGTCTATGCTCTGATCTGGTCCGGTCGGCCTTGCGATCCTGTAACCGGTGGTCTAGTTGCATAGTTAGGTTGATGTATTCACTGCAGTCTTCGGGAGGATTAACTACTTGCACCAAGACATCTATTAATTCTCCTCTCAGTCCTCGATAAAATAACGTTATTCGTTTCTCCTCTGGCCAACTTGATCGGCTATTAAGCGATTGAATGTGGCGACATATGAGATAAGATCCTGACCACCCTGTCGCAGAGAGAGTATCTCATCATCCAGGGCCTGACCTCGAGTCCGATGGGCAAATAGTTTTTCCAGTTCACGCTGAAAACCTGCGTAGTTTCTCAGTAAAGGGTCATCCCTAAGCACTAACGGGACAGACCAGTCTGCCGTGTGCCCTCCTAAATAGGAGAGGACAAAAGCTACTTTAGCTTGGTCGTTCAGAAAGGTGTCTGTTTTGCATATGAAATGTAGCCGGCATTGATTCATGAATGCTCCAAATTTCTTGGGATCCCAGAGAAGCGTTCCGGGGGTGCTAAAGGGATGTTGCCTGGAAGCAATACCTGAACTGGTGTGGCTAAGGGTGCCACGGTAGGCTGACCCTGTGGAACTCCACCTGGTAGGGGTGCTAAACCAGCTTGGGTCTGTAGGAGCTGTCTTGCCAAATCATCTGTTTTGTCCCTGTTGACTACCAGTTCGCGCCTTCAGGCATTTGTCTCAGGGCGGCCTGCATGCACCTCGGCACGTAGTTCACCTAACAACAGGGAAAGCTGGTCTACCTCAGAGGTTTCCATCGCTCGGGCAGAGGTATTGAGGATGGCTTTGTGTTCTGTCACACTCACCTGTGTCTCTGCAGGAGCGATGGACGAGCCTCCCTTGACCCTGAGTCTTCACTTTCCCTGTTTCACCAGGAGGAATACCTGTCAAATACAAGGTGTACACTCAGACCTGAATTCCCTCGATTCCCCTGGGCCCTTCCCTTATCTTTACTGTGTGTTGTGATGTCCCCCTATGGGCTTACCTTGATCTTTAGTAGGGTGTGCACTCCATCCTGCATTTGCAGGGGCGCGATTCACTCATGTGATTGGTGCCAATGTCTGTAGGCTGAGTTCAGATGCCAAACACTGTTTTATGTCTTCACAGCAAGGCCGAGAGTTCAAGGCGCCAGTTTCTTCACTGGCTAGAAAGTCCTTCCCACAAGTGAACGTTGTGCAGATAATGTTGAGTGTCCACAATTGTCTGTATTGTCTTTGTTTGCCAGTATTTTTGTGGGTGAGTAGCACTGCGTGTAGAAGCTAGCTGCTAGTAGGTTTGCGCAGTGCCTTCAATTCGAGCACGCCTGGTAATGTCTCTTCCCTTTCCCTTGCAGGAGAAATTATGTGGTATTAGCGTCTCGAGTCCGGGTTCAGCGCTACTGGAGACTTGGTGGTTAGGTAAGTTTGCACGGAGGCTTTTGGTAAGTATGCACCGCGCAGAGACGCAGAGCGCAGTGAAATAAATGTCCGTGTTATTGGAGCGAGTGCAATGAATAATGTCTCTTCTTTCTTACAGGGGTTTGTGCGCTCGTGCAACTAACCTGGATTCCAGCATCGCAGGAATATTCGGTGAGTATGCGCAGCGTTACTGATGTTTGCGTGTTAAAGCTGTTCTTCTTTGTTCTTACAGGTGCCGGTGTAGAAGTCCCCACTTGACTGGAGATAGCTGCGGCGTGGAGTAAGAACCAAGTAAACTGAAGCTGAATGATCCAGAGCGGGTAAGCAGAAGTAGGATGATCCGGAGCAGGTAAGGAGAAACAGGATGATCCGGAGCAGGTAAGCAGAAGCAGGAGGATCCGGAGCAGGTAAGCAGAAACAGGATGATCCAGAGCAGGTAAGCAGATGCTGGCTGATCCAGAGCACAGCAAGTGTGTTGCTGATACAGCTCACAGTAAGCAACACAAAGCACTGGAAGAATCTTGGGTGTGGCTTATGTAGCCAGCCCCACCCAAACACTAGATAGCTCATGAGTTATCATGCACTTCCTGTTTGGCAACAGGAAGTGGTAACCAGGAAGTTACTACAAACACTAGGAAGGAATGAAAGGAGGGATTTGTTATGGGTTCTTTGTGTGCCTATGCCAGGCCTGCCAAGCCTCCACCCCGCTTGCCCCAACTACCTGCCTGATACCCATGACACATAACTGTGCATGCATTCTCATCTATAGCATTGTTAACCAAAGCCCCCCTAGGGAAGGACAGATTGTGAATCAAGCAGAACTGTGCCTCCGCCTCCTTGGGCACCACGCCCAAGGGGGAACCCAATAACTCCTTCAATGGGGAACTCACAAAAAAGGCCTGCTAGTCTACCCAAAGCTCTTACTTTTCTGCCTATTCTTTTACTACCTCCAACTCCGTGATAGCTGGAAACGTTTTCTTAGGGATGGCTGGAATTAGCATCCTCTTGTCAGGAATATAAAAACCACAAGCAAAACCTGTCACCAACAGCAAAGCATCATCAACATTTGGATACTTTTTCAACCATACCCGCCAAAGAACCACCTGGACTGGTGTAGGAAACCCTGTACCCCCCCCTTTGCAGTGCCACGTTGCGGCCACTGGTCCAACTCCTTACACTTCTGGTCTTTCTCCCTAGCACGTTTGTGGCACTGCATTTCCGGGTGGCCAGTAACCCCACAGAAGGCACAAAGGTTCTTGAATTTACAATTGGACCAGGTGCAGGCTTTCTTGTTGAAAGCCCGACATGACCCCCTCTTATTGAGTGACTGTGTGCTTGTCTGAAAGGACTCATCCGATCTGGAGAACCCCTGACCCCTAATCCTCACACCCTGCGTTTTTACTGCTGCGCACTCCACCCATATATACTGATGGCCCTCCTGCCCCATTCCAGTTCAATGCATGCTGATTTTGCCCTTCTAAACCTCTCGTCGTAAGTCAACCATGCCCCATGTAGACACTCACGATACAGTGATACGATAAGATGCAAATACAAAAGCAAGTTAGGGTGTAATCCAGGATACTTCTCAACCATCACTGCTGCAAATGTTGCAAAGACCAAAGTACAATTAACGATCGACCTCTCTATGGGAGGCTTCTTATCTTTGCTATCTGACTTATTTTCCTTATTGTCTTCGGATACGCAAGGCTCTAGCAGAGAGAATAAAATCGATAAACTTGTCCTTCCAGATCTTTCCCCGTTCTCTCTGGCGTTATGTGCCAAGTAAGCATACCTAAATGCAGCGGAACCGAGGCAAGGCCAGCCTTCACGTCTCAGGGACCAGCCCCCCCTGATCCCACTGCCTTCGTCACTTGTCCCGTCCCGGAGTCTGAGCATATTCCATTCCTTTCTGTTTTATGCTTTTTTAATGGCAGAATGGCTTCCTTGGGTGGTGGGGGGGGGGGGGTGGGGGGTGCATTCTTCCTACAAGGCCTGCCCGAATGTATCTCTGGAGTCCCCTTCGCTTCCCCCACGTTGAGTGCCCTTGCCCCATTGCTCTCTGCCTCTCTCAATTGAGACATCACCTTGTCCATCCCTCTTTCCTGTACGATGGCAAACTGTGCTCCAAACTGTGTTGCATCCATTACTATACTTATAGAAACCTGTACTCCCTTAACACTAACAACCTGCGCAGAGAAACACTTGGTTATAATGCAATAAAGGGCAATTAGCCCAGGCCAACTCGTAGCAATAGGCCCTAAATCCTGGCAACAGGGTAAGCGACTCTCCCATCCACAAGTACGATTCTAGCCAACTCATTTCCCCAATACAACAACCAAGCGCCTTGCCCCAATGCCCGTAACACGCACCCAAACCAGACACTGCAGGCTTAGATATCCTTACCCCGCTGCCCACACAACACGAGGGCCCCCAAACAGACGCACCCATCCCTGCAAACCCTCATAGGGTCCAACATTTCGCCCACCACAAGCACTCACCTGGTCTGGATCCCCCAAGCCGGTATCTGGTTCCACAATCAGCTGATTCGGCCCTGGGGAAGCAAGGATGGCCTGTGTAGCGAGGACAGCATGTGGCATGCAGACCCTCGGTGGCAGTGGTGTTGAGGCTGGGGAGGCACAGGATCCGGAGTAGTGAAGTGATGAGGGCTCATGTTGTGGTGGCGAGGAGTAGATCCGTCACCAGGATCGAAGAGACATTTTCCTCTCCTCAGATTGCCCTTAAATGGCAGTTTTCCTGCCGCAAGACTCCCCAGCCCCACACAATAGGGCCGCCTTCCACCGGTCCCATCCATCCATCCTCCACTCCAGGTGCACCCAGTCGCTTCCTGCCTGGCGCGCTCACACCATCACTGTACATCTAGACGAAGGGAGTGGGGTCAGGGCCAAGTGCAGTACCCTCTCCCCGCGCCACCCTCACCCGCCCAACCAGCTACCCCTCCATTTGGAGGGGCCTTACCTCCATTCCCTGTGGATGATGTTATGAAATGTCCCAGCACTAACACTTTTGCTACCGTGTGCAGTGCCTCTTTGAGTGGAGTGAGGACTGAAAAAAGGACACCTGCAAAGAGATCTGTAGAAAGAGGCGTGCAGATAATGGTTGAATAAGAGCAGGGAAAGGTACACGCCTTGTTGAACCCTATAAAACAATTTGGAATGGGTGCAAAAGGGGCACAGAGAATGTGTTGAACGGAACCAAAAAGGGTGTTGGGCGAAAGTAGGGCTACTGATCGTAAGGGCTCAAGTCGAGGGAACACGTGGATGGCATCATGCGATGTATGACCATGTTGCAGAACCTGTTTGCTGACTCCTATTATGCCCACCTCTTTGCTGGTGCTTTTGCGGCACTATACACTCACTGTACGCGCTCCAGCCTCGCCCACCTCTGTAACTGTTAGTGATCTGCATCTCCACAGCTGCGTGTGCCCACTGTCTACTCCGACCTCTCTCGCACCTCTGCCAAGAGAATGGCCTTTGGGTGTCGGCTTCGCATCTTCAGCACCAAGGTGATCACTTCGACACAGGATCACCTCCACGGTAGGTCGGTAGCTGACTTGCGCTTTGGGGTTATTGCGTTACCTTCGTTGTAACGAATGTAATGATCAACGTGAGTTCTTGTATAGTTATGGTACAGGTTTATTCATGCATACAGTAACCTCAAGATGCATTCAACAGTGGAGACACCAACTGATTCTTCAACCGTGAACTTGCCCGCAATTACATTCCATTAGAACACATGGAAGAATGTCATCGGGCGGACTACTAGCTAATACAGGAGCCCTCAAGAGAGACAAAAGACTTGTATTTTTCTCACTGAAACCAGCAGTGCAGGGCAGATTCAGCAGGTGGCTTTGTTTGTTTGTATTTGTCTTTCGAAATGTATAGCGCACACAAAACGGACCAAACCGTATAGCGGCACCCATGGAAACACAATTCATAGAAAACACAGCTAAGCCCACATAAAGGACCACCGGTGAGTGTAGGAGAAGCCCTAGCTGAACAGGAATGTCTTCAATGCTCTACGGAACTGGCAAAGTGATCCTGATAAGCACCACCGGGCCTAGAACAGATCCAGATCTGCAGGAGAGCAGGCCAAGGCACAATCAGTTTCTTTTCTATTGACACTTGCAGTCGCCCATCAAAGTGGCAAGTTGGCTTCCGAAAGAATGTTGGAACTTCACTAAATGGGCTCAAAATTAAAGCCATCCAACATCTGGCTTGGGAGGGCAAATATGACTCAGTCTATATTGCATCCATAGACATATTGGCTGCATTTGACGCAGTGGAACGGGAACCTCTTTGGTCCAAGCTCTACAAGTGGGGAGCTCTTTGGGGACTCCTGAGACTAATAATTGGTCTCTATTTCGACTCAAAAATATCACTCCAGCAGCCTTTCACGCACGATTCAGACATTTTGGGTGTCAGGCAGGGTTGCGCCCTCAGGCCCTGCCTTTTCAATCTCTATTTATCAGACATTGGGGGCCGTCTTGAAGCAGCAGCATTTATTACGCCAGAGATACATAACATCAGGCCCTTCTGGCTTTCTTATGCAGAGATTGATGGATGTCTTAGCGTTATATATGGACAATCATGCCCTCCAGGCGCATCCTACCAAAACTAAGATTCTGCAATGTTTAAAAGGCCACACAAAGAACAAAACAAAAATTATAATTGACCTTCAGATGGCAAATAGGTTCAGAACCAGTGGCTAGGGTGAACTCCCTAATATACCTGGGATTTTTTTTTTTATCACGCCCAATCCATTGCTAACTAGGCTGATAAAGTGGCGGACGGAAGGCATCATACCCTTAGGTGACCAACTAATGAGGGTGGAAGCTTGATACGGTACCTACTCCCTTAAAGCTCATTTAAAATTTTACGAGGACAAAATTGTGCCCAAGATTTTGTATGGGATAGATATAGATCCCCTAGCTGCAACTAACATGCTTCCCGGCCTGGAGTCTGTAGTCTGGTGTCGGGTCCTGCACTTTACAAATTTGGTACCCATATATACCATTCGCTATCAACTGGGCATCATCTCGTTACTAGCACAAGCACAGTGGAGAACACTGTCATTGCTCAGGAAAACCTTATGCCCAGCACCCGATTCAATATTCTTAGACCCGGAAAGTATTCTTCGGTCAGGGAAATGTCCTTGAATGAATGAGATCTTCCATTTTTGTAATTATCTCCTAACAGAAATAACCAGCTCTGTATGCGAACTTAGAGCGAACCCCTATCGAGTGAAAAAAACTCCTATTTGAGCATGACTGGGCCAACTCCATTGAAAAAATGCACGGCTATTGAGTTAACTGAGTTAACTGAGAGGGGACCGGCCCAAGGTGTGGTAGGAGCCCAGCAGGACTTATGATCTGGGATTGCGGAATCATAGCGAACTATTGAGATAAGGTGATTAAAGGGGTGAATGGATTATTGGGGACAAAACTGGAATGTAACCCGAGAATATGCATATGGGGGATCCTTTCAGGGGGAAAAGGCATAAGTGATGAAACAGGATGGTGAGATTCTTACTAATATTAGCTAAACGCTGCATGGCAATGGTTTGGAAACATCCACAAGGGCCATCGATAACATCATGGCAGGCGGAGGCCCGTAGATGGGGAGTAGCCGAACTGGAGATATTGCGGGGCGAAGGCTAACACAGAGGGAGACGGAGTAACGGCAGACTGGGGCCAGTTGTTGAATGATTTGGCTATACCCAATGATCTGAAACCACCATGAGGTACGGGGCAAGAGGGAGGCGAGACGATAAGGAGAAGGAAGGAGAGGGGCACAGAGGGGTTTGGAGGGGATCCTCGGGGGGGATATTGATAGACAGTACCTGTTAATCAGATGAAAAGGGGGAGGCTGATGAGATAAAGAGGGGGGTATAGGTTGGGAGGTCTTACGTGAATCGGTTGAGTGATGGTAAATTGCTGAGGTGGGGGAGGGGATGTTGGGATTGTTTTATGTTTGCCTTAGTTACAAAATGCAAATAAAGAGTGTTTAAAAGAAAACAGAGAGGGGACCATAAGAGGCAAGGCATGTTATCCCCCTTTTTGGCCATATATCAAGCAAAATTCGTCAGGCTACTCTTGCTGCGTTTCCGTTGGAACCTGCATCCGGCAAAACAAATCCTGATTAGACATGGCCACTTGGATACTGATTAGTTGGATTGTCATTTTGCAAGGTCGCGAGGGAGGACGAAACTCGAGCATATAATGACAGAGTGCCCGGCTCTAAAGGTGCAGAGATGGAATCATCTAGAAAAATGCTTGCCGACCTTGGAAGTGGGATTGGCCTGAATGCCTGTCAGGCCACACCACCTCCACGGTGGTCGCAGCGACAACATTTCTCAAGTCCCTCAAGCTTGATGAATATTGAATGTTGGGTTGTCCCTGAATGCTTTTTTACATGCTGGCGTATAGGTGACACGGATGTCTGATCTGCAAATGTGTGCACTTCTTGTGAATTTACTTAGTGTAACAGAGATGAAAGTTGTTTCTCTTTTTAAATACTTGTATGTTGGGTCTTCCATTAATGTTTTTTACGCTGCTGTATAGGTGAAACTGAAGTGTGACTTTTAATGTTTTGCATTTTTTGTGAATTTACTGAGTATAACAGTGATGAAAGCCGTTCTTTTTAAAAAAATATTTGTGCGTTCAGCCACCGTGATTTAAGTTTTTCTAGAGTAATAGGGATTAAATTGTTCTCTTAAGTATTTGCCATGTACGTTAAAGGTTAATTTGGTTTAACTAATAACATTTTATTTTTTAATAGACCCTTCGGCTTCGTGCAGCGGGAAGGCTCATGTAAACTGATTTAGATAGAGGTGGCCTGTGGCCAAATGGATTAGATCTCTATTTTCTTATGTGCCTATCAGATAATGCGCCAGCAGGTGGGCTCATCAGCTGGGATACGTCAGCCGATGTTTCTCGGTAGGCTGGAAGATCTGGAGGCGGTGATCCGCGTGCCGCTCGGTGCTATTAAACCAGATTTTTGTTCCCTTTGTGGCTGAACTATCCCGCTGGAAGCTCGGCGCCAATTTTGTCGACGTGTCCACTGATGGCGAGTTACAATTTGATAAACCATTGCTGAAGCCTCTGGGGAAAAGAATTGCCGCAACAGTGGAGTTCAAGCCTTCCATTAACATATGCATGTGTTGATGCGATTTCACCAGAGCAAGACTAATAATATTAAGCATTGTTAAAATGCTTCATGATATGATAGGTTATTTATAACGCGCTTAAAACCCAGAGGTTTCTAAGCGCAGAGGCGGGGATCCAACCTGAGGTGCTTCGTGTCGTCTTGCTTCCAAGGAGAGCGCGTTGCCGCTGAGATATCCGCCCGAGACATGCACGACGACTCCTGCTTCTAACTGTAAAAGTAGCTTTCATAGTTTTCAGTTTATCAGCCTCGGATGAATGGGGAGCGGTGCCTGCCCTGCCAGGATTCGAATCCGAGATAGCCAGACTTGCCCTATGTCAAAGGGACACTCAAGCCATGAGCTATACAGCCAGCATATATCCATTGATGGTAGTCATTGGCCTTTAATACATGAGCTGCAGAGAGTGGCTGAATTCTAGGTTTCTTTAAGAAGAAGGGTAGTGTGACACTAGGATCTGTAGGTAGCCCAGACCTTTGCCCTAGTAGGTTTTGTGCATGATGGATAGAAACGTGAACTTAATTCTGAACCCTACTGGAAGCCAGTGCCAGGCCTTTGCTGTAGTCTTCAATGTCAGGCCAATTCAGACTGCCTGGATCTGGAGCCTATGTGGTTTCTGAAGCTGTTGTTTAGGCAGGACGATGTAAATGCCACTGCAGTAGTCATTACGAGTCCGGTGGTTGCCTGCTGTTTTTTCCGGCTCGGTTACCACCAGACTCGTATTACCATTCCGCCTCTGTGATTCCCGGAATTACCGGGGCATTACAACCCCGGTGACCCGGGAATTCCGGAGGCGGAAATCGGTAAATCCCCATTCCCATTGAGTCCATAGGACTCAATGGGAATGGGGACCATGGAAACACCGGCACCATCTTGTGATGGTGCCGGTGTTTCCACTCCGTCTGCAGGCGGGCGGTGTTAAACCCGCCAGGTCAGACATGGCGGGAATGACACCTCCGCCTGCAGGACTTGAGATCACCCGGTATGGAAACAACAGTGGAGGCGGGTTTAACGCCACCGTTATTTCCATACCGGGTGACTCATAATGAGGCCCAATTGTCTTTTTGAGTTCTCGGTTGTGTGCAGAAGCCAGTGTGCTTTCCTGACCACGCCGATATGGAAGGAGGTTCTGTCGCAAACTCTGCCATTTTGTCAGTCACTTGGTGCTAGGCCGTGTAAGAGAGGGGAAGGCATTCGGAAGAGGGTGAGAGGCGCAAGATGTGAAACTTGAAACCCAGATTAAGCCATGTTCTGTGCGCTGGTATGATTGTAGGTGCATTTTAGTAAGGGTAGCTTAGGTTTGTGTATCCAGAAGGGAGCACCAGATGTAGGAATCCTGCTCAGTTTGATACAAACAAGGTCTACCCAGAGAGCAAGAATGAGTCAAATGTTGCTGGATGGCTGTGCACAACAAGGTGATGGTAGAGATGTTGACTTCGAATGATGTTTAGTGTGTGCAATGAAAAGGGTTAACAGCTTGTGTTAACTTGATGCGTGCAAAGGGCTGTGTAGCATATGGTGGAAAGTAGAATGGTGAGCATATTAGTCAGGGCTACAAACAACAATGAAGCCACATCTAGCAGGGTAAAGTATGCATAGCAAGGCACGAAAGGTCACGACAAAACATAAAAGGCACAGCAAAGGCATAACATGTTTTAAAAAGGTATAGTAAAGCATAAAATGCCCCACAAAGGCACAACCTGACCTCCTTCCCACATTCTTACCACCGGCCTCTGCAGAAAGCTTTAATTTTAATGGGCAGCAGAGGGGCCAGGGCCTGCCAAGAAGACACACCAAACAATAGTTTTGAAAACACAATAGGCCACATTTATTAACCCAAAATGCAACGTTTAATCAACAAAAATATTTACATTACGCAAGTGAGTCAACATTGGAAATCGCATATCACGAGTCACATGATCAGAACACTGCTATCCTATGCGTGGCAGGAGGTCGAAGGCCCATCCTCCTGCCATGGCTCTAAGCGTGATAGCAGGAGGAGGGAAACCCCTCGACCTGCACCGCCTGCCTCCTGATCTTGCTCCCCCACTCATTAGGCCCCTACCAGCCCTGAACTCTCCAGTGAGCACAAGCTTGACTACTTCATCGGATGACCCTGGCCACTGGACTCACCCTTCGGGGCAAATACCTAGCACACAACATTTTGTGCATCCCAAACTGCCAAGCACCCCCTGAAGCCATAATCCCTAAGGAGGGTGGGTGGGAAAGGGATCTGGGCTTCTCTGCGATGGTTCCGCAGCAGAGGCACGTAGGGAAAGGGGATGGCAACTGCTCCCCAGAGTTGTGCCTTTTATGCTGCCTCTTCCTGCCAGGCCGCGGCCACATCCCCCCCAAAAGTCTGCAAAAACGCATCCCCGCCCCTTCCGGTGCTACCTGCACCTGCTGTTGACGTCACTGTATTGCCCAAAGATCTATGGGGGAGGAACCTCCCATGTTCAAGCCCCCCCCCCCAAAATGGCCACCCCTGACATTATGCTAGGGCTTACCTTAACTTTCTCACTTTGCCACTATTCAAGGCTCTCTCTCTCTCCATATCGCCCCCTCCCCTCTGTATCTCTCTAATTGATGCAGTCTACACCATGTGGACTTAGAATTAGGGAATGGCAATTGAGGGGAGGCTGCTAATTGGGGACTCCACTCAATACACTAAGTAAAGGGCTATATGGTTCTGGGAGTCAGGATTATTTTTATTAAGAGCTAGAGCTGGTTAACACGTGTCGAGAGAATGGAGGCATGTGTGTCCAAAGAGAAGCCTTGCATGCCCGAGTTGTCACGATGCATTGGATGGGGCTGTCATATGTAATTTGACTGTAGAGGTGTAGCATGCTCTTTTTTAATGTCTGTTGGGAGGGAATTTAGTTGCCATGTGTAAGTGGCTTAGTTGTGTTTTTGAGCGTAGGGATTGAGAACGTCATTGAGGGAAGATAATTGTAGGTCCTCGTGGGCAACTTGGGGCTGCTATTTGGTGTGCCCATGGTGAAGTCTTGGTAGGGGTTACCTTTGGTTTTAGTCCTTGTGAGGAGATGTCTGGAGGCACCCTGGAGTGGACAGATATCTCCAGCAGTAGACAGTTTGCAGCAACCAGTCCTTGATGAGTGCAGGGCAACACTGGCAGGAGTGGAAGACATAGAGAGCATGCAGCAGTGGGCACCAAGTAGTGAATGAGAATAGTTATCAAAAGGAGTCAGAGAAGGAATTCTAGAAAGGGCAGTGTGAGGAATTCCTCCATCCACATGGTGGGTGTGCGCTCACTTGGGCTTTTTTGAAATTTTATATGAAATTGAACAATGGTAGATCAACCCACAGAAAATGCGTGGGGCTAATCTGCGCACATTTTCTAATGTTCACCGCATGACATACACATAGACCTGTGTACTCTGGGTGGACACAGCCTACAGGCACAGTCCCCTCTGTCATATTTAGTTGGGATCTGACAAGTGGAGTACACAATGCATCTCAGAAGGGGAAGGGCCACAACCTTCCTCCTGCCATGGCCAGCCTAATTACCTCCAAAGGCACCATGGATCCACCATGTCCTTTTGTTTAACCCTGCAGATATTGGCAGCAATTACCATAATTAACATAGTAATAGAGTGTATTTCAAACAGTCCACATGGGTCGGGTCAAATGTCACGTCTGGGACATGCTGTATTACAGTAGTCATCCCCGCTGTGGGATCCCATTCAGAAGGTACGAGTATGTGGATTCACCGCACCAGAAAGTCGGGTCCTGCTGCAGCTTCAAGGGAGACCTGCCGCTTTAATCAGGAACGACAGAGACCTGCATTGACCAAAGAGACCTCCACAACTGACAGGAAGAAGGATGGGACTTCTGTTTTCACCCCTTTACCTTTTCTATTGCAAAGCACTCTGGTTATGACCTCATGCATACAGGAGATTGTTGGTGTGGACCCAGAATTGGTTTATTAAGGTAGGCTTAACCTACACCAATCATTGTGCCCCATTTGGCTTTAAAAGAGAACCAAGCCACTCTTGGCAGATCATCTGAAGACTTTGCAAGGAGTAGCAAGAAGGACTCTGCATTGGACCCTGGTTGAAGGTACAGTCTACCTTACATCTTCCACCAGTAAAGGAAGGCCAGGACATCCAAGATGAAAGCAAGATCCCTCCTCTAAACATCTCCCAGTGAATAGAGGGAGATCGTGAATCCAGAAGATCCTCCAGCAGCTCCAGAACTGGTAGCTAGCCAGCACACAGTGTGCCCCACTAGGCTCTACAGCAAGCTTCCTAGGTGGGAAGTGCCAGAGCCTCTGAACCAAACCAAGGACAAGGCAGCTGCCTGCAACACTTTCCTCAGCTTTGAGCTGTCTGCCATAAAGGACAACACAAGCCCAGTTAAGAAGCTATGAGGATTGCATCGACAAACATCTACTGACGTCTGACTTAAAGGACATTTTTGAGACAGTTGAATCCACTCGAGCTGCAACCTCCTGCACCCAGAACTTTTGCTACGCCGCAATCGCTAACAATGTCCGAGAGGCCACGACCAATGCTTCAGAACCGCCGACCAGCACTGAGATAACGATTACTGACCCAGAGCCGCCGTGTAGGCCACCCTGCAGCTGTCCTTCCAGCCTCGCTCGAACTGCCTGCGGCATGATACCCGCAGCTGTCTCACCTCTTGAACTTTGTCGCAGAAGCTGCAAAGTGCCCTGAAACCGACTCGAACCTGCCGAGGACCAAGGACATCTACAGCACAAAGCACATTGGGATTCTATCCCATTGGTCCTTCTCCAAAGGCCCCTAGGCACATTGTACAACCCATTGCTCCCTTTATGTCGAAACCAAGCATCCTTGAACTATTGTGATGAATCACTATACCGACTACCCTCCTGTGCTAGAACTGTCTGTTGAGATAATAAAGTAGATATTTTTATACAACCTTGACTGGACAGTCCTTTTATCATTTGGTAACAATTGTATTTCCGCTATATTGCAATTAACTTACGATGCACAACCTTTCCGAGATAAGCCTGCCGTTCCGGCCACATTACCAAAATTGGACAAGGAGGTTTATAATTGACTTAGGTTTCCAATCTCTTCAGATCTCTGATGAGGTACTAAAGATGTGAGGCTGATTCATGGTTCAGAAACTGATAGTCATCCCTGGACCCCTGGGACCTCCGGAAGTTGAGTTGTCACAGGAAGAGACCTGTTTGGGTCCTGAGGAACACCTAAGTATGCAACAAGTCCAAAGTGCAATATCTAGGAGTCAGTCACATGAATTACATTGGGAACTGGGGAGCAAAACATGATAGGACACCAAGTTTAATAGGAGCCAGGAGGTAAAGTAACAGAGGGACAAGAGGTAGCAAAACCATCAGAGGGGCTGAATTACAGTGGGATACATGTGAGCAAATCCAGTGGAATACATGTGAGCATATCCCGGTGGAGAAATGAAGAGCAGTATAGTAGAAAGGGGATCAAGTTTGTGAAAGGCATGCACGAACAAGCCACATATAACAAGGAATAACATGACCCAGTAAGGCAGTGGTCTTCAAACTTTTTTGGCCGGGGCCCCCCTGAGCAAAATTTGGGCAGGTCGGGACCCCCCAGAAATGTCAAATGGATAGTATGTATTGCGCGCCGTCACCTGCTCCCATCACAGTCGCTGGGCTCCCTCATCCCACTCCTACCTAGTCCCTAGTCTCTCCCCACCCCATCACACATCCTGGGCTCTCCCCACTCTGCTCCCACCACTATCCCATGATTCCTGCCCATTGTGCTCCCATCATAGTCCCGGGTTTCCCCCCCATCCCATTCCCAACACTGTCTGAGGGCCAGTGGCGGCTGGCGATTTTTTAAAGTTGAGGGGCATAACTATTTCCCCCAAAAATGCCATAGCGACCGAGCATAGTGAGGGAGCCCGAACCAATAAAAGGAGGTTCGGGGGGGTTTCCCCCTGTGAATTTTTGTTAAATAATGGGTTGACATGTTGCATTGTAGAGCATACATTTAACAAAAAAAATGGGTAAATAGCCAAACAGTTTGCAATTGGTGCTGGTGGGCCCAGGGGGCAGGCATGACATTTTTTACTGGACATCTATGATAGATGTCCAGTTAAAAGATACCATCCCTGTCTCCTGGGCCCCACTGGGCCTAACACAATCAACATGATTATGTGTGTATGCAAGGCGCTGCACATTCATACAGCAATCACTCTATCATTCACACGAGCATCCATCACCATACACTCACTCATAACATAAGCATACACGCATCCATACACATGTTTAAATAAAAACAATGAACATAAACGTACCTTCTGCATTGGCCTGCATGTGGGTGCTGAAACGCCCTGCTCCAGGCTGCTCTGTCCGTATGTGCGAGGAGGCGCAGGAGCTCCCCCTCGGACATACAGACATGCAGTGCCCCAGCCAGCATTTCCAATGAGCTATGCAATGCTGGCGAAGCAAAACACCCCAGCACTTGCATGGCTCAGTGAGCATGTGCGGCTGGGGAACTAAACTGAACTGTCAAAGGGAAACAGTGTTTCCCTTTGACAGTTCAGTTTAGTTCCCCAGCCGCACTCCATCAGCTGGAAAAAGCAGCTGAGGGAGTTCTCACTGTTTCACTGGGCTGGCTCCTTAGCTCCTCCATAATGGGTGAGGGGCCACTGGGTGGCGTCCCCTCGCCATTATGGATGAGACGCCAGGCTTGGACTGGCCTATAGGGCAATGCCTGTACCAAAAATGTAAAATGCTAGTGTGGGCCAGTCAAAATGGGCCACCATTTAGGCCAATGTGGACCACGTTTATGAGTTACTTAACTATGCAGTTAGTAATTTTGACCATTGTTGCTGAATATATCACAATTTACTTACATTTTACACAAAGCACCCCCTTGGGTACTATTGAAACAGTGGGCCTCATTACAACCCTGGCGGTAGCTGTGCCGGTAAAACCAGCACGGCTGCCGCCGGAGTTGTATCCGGGTCTGCCACCCGCGAATGGGCAATTACCGGATCATGCCGAGTTAGGCAGACCTGATAATTGCCCTTTCGCGGGTGCCGGTACCGGTAGATCCCCATTCCCATCTGAGCCCCATAGGGCTCAATGGGAATGGGGAGCTCGGATGCACCGGCACCGTTAATAATGGTGCCGGTGCATCCGACGAGCTGTGCTCACGGGTACCGCACGGCCTGCCAGGTCAGACCCGGCGGGCTGTCAGGCACCCGCGACCACAACTCGTACTATGGCGGTACGGTAGCAACGGTGCCGGTAGCTTACCAGCACCGTTGTTACCGTACCGCCATAGTTGTAATGAGGCCCAGTCTGTGACTAAAGGAATGAATATCCATTTACAACTGCGGACCACTTTTTCATTGTGGCCCGAGACAGTTTCATGCTTCAGCCCGACCATGTGAGCCACCCCTGCCGATTTCTTCCAATCTAAAAATTGTTTTTTTAAAATAAAGATTTTTTAAAAAAATATATTTCTTGCTGAGCTCTCAGGGCCCCCCAGGGATGCACCCGCGGACCCCTGGGGGGTCGCGACCCACAGTTTGAATACCGCTGCAGTAAGGCATGATAAGAGCATGACATCGCAGAACCAAACATTAGAAGTAGTAGCAGAGTATGGAAAGGCTTTACAATGGAAAACAGCCTGGTCTCCTCCCTTCGCTCCGACCACTAGCCTACAAAGATAGCTGTCATTTCCATTTCTCGCTGCTAATCTATCTCTCTCTCTCTCTCTTCTCGCTCTCAAATACACTGTGTGCAGCAGGGATCTGGAAATTGGTAAATACAGGGTGGGAAGCAGCCCAGATCCTCCACACTTTACCATGGTGAGTTTATGGCCCTTTAGTAGCATGCATGCAATCAATGGGTTCACAGAATAACTCTGAGTCCAAATAACCGAACCAACTAAGGAAGATGGCAAAGTACTGTTTTATTATCAATTATCTAAAACAGGGAGTTACAACAAACATCAAAGGATGTTAGCTCAATTTCCCTCAGCAATATTTTCACAAAATAAAGATTTTATACCAAAAAATGTCAGAAGTGATGTCATACAATGTGGCAAATTATGAAAATCCTACTAGGGATTGTGATAGGCTTAAGGGGAACATCTAAGTATACATTACATAGGAACTAGGATTATGATTGGCTGGCCACTGTCAGGTGGACAATATATGCCTACCTCTAAAACATGTCATCCTTAAAATCATTAAGTACACAGTTTTCAAATGGTCTTCAAACTATAAGGTCCTTTGTTATACAGACATCTACAATTGGTTGGCACGCTTGTGCCATGTCTGGAACATTCGGTTCACTTAGCAGCATCTAAGCCCAAACCCAGGTGCAAGGAGGTGGGCCCGGCTCCATCTCCCCACCCAATTAGCCCAAGATCTCTCATCGCCCATGCCTTCTGCCATGAAGATTGCCTTTGAACTTGGCCTTGCAAAGTATACTTGACTCTGGGAATACATGGGAGTGCAGGCACTCACTATTGTGTTCGAGGACTCCAGGTTTGACTATTTTCATCCTTGGCTCACGTGACAGGAGACCACAATTTGGCCCATTTGCAGGTTTTAATGTCTTAAATGAATAAAACCTGGCACTCCTATTGTTCTTTCTCTGCACCTTAATAAGAGATGATTCATCCTTCACATGTTCGCTCCTTTCAAGAATAGCTAGGCAACCTTGGCTTCTCCAGTTTTGATACCAGGCCAGACAGCCTCGCCATGCAGCTCCATGATTTCAGCTTATTCTTGCTGCAACACAATTCTCTCCTTCTTCTTCATGGGCCCTGGCTTATTATAATTGATGATACCGCTGTCCAGCTTCTATACGGTGGCGGCTTCGCCTGCATTCTATTCACTACATATAGCCAGCTTCTATGATGACTTAGGCTACCTTGCGTTTCAGCATTTGTACAATTATAACGGTTTATTCTCTGCAGCACTTCGTGCATGTGTAATCGTCTTCGTATTTAAAAGTTCACTTGTCTCTTTACTTCGTCATTACTTTCTACAGGATCCATGCATCCTTTTCAACCAATATTTCAGGACGTCACACATGCCTCTTGTGACGTCACTAGCTTCTCTCTTTGCTCCTTTTCAGATTCCTTCACAGAGTTCCTCCTTCAGATTGTCATCTCTACGGGGACACATTCAATAGGATTGGCTCAATAGATATCTTCTTTCGAATATACGCTGCGATATTGGCACAACTGATGTTGTCAAACACGGCACGATCTCTGGCTTCCAATATATAGAAGGTTGGGGGGCAGGACTTCCTGGAGAGGCATGAAACTGCTCCTCTACAATGGGTTATAAGGGCTTTGGGAGGCATGCATTAATAAAAAAAAATAATAATAATTTGGCATTTATATAGCGCTACGAACCCTCAGGTATCTGAGCGCTGCTTATTATTACCCACGGTGTGTGGTGCTCATTTATCGACCTCGGAAGGATGAAAGGCTGAGCTTGGCCCCGCCGGGTTTCGAACCTGCGTTAGCAGGCTCTGCATGGATGTCAAAAGGGAGCCCTCTACTTGCTGTGCCACTTGACCTAGCATGTCGGGTGGCAGGCTCACTGCCATCTCAAAACTCACTCAAACCTGCTCAGGTTCTGTGCCAAGTGGAGCCCAAGTCTGCTGGGAGGTTTGCCCATCAGATCAATGTCATTTGGGCAAAGAACAGCATTAATTAAGCATATTTGTCAGGCAATCGTGGCAGGGGTCTTAATATCCGGTTGCTTTTCTCAGAAGTCTAGCACTGTGTCTCCCACAGTGTGAGCAACATGTTCCACGTTCCAGAGTTTACTGTCTGTAGTGCGCACTTCTCACCTAGGACTTGAGACACCCGCATGGATTTGGGGTACTAAGAGAGTACCTTTGGCAACTAAAATCGGTAGCTTGTTTTTAACCCAATGTCCAACATGGAAGGTGGGTGAACGAATAAAGCAGGAACTCACAGATTGGGCCTTCTTTTGATGTTTTATGAGTAGATTGTCTCTTACCCTTTTCATTTCAGTCTTAACCGTCTTATGCCTTTACTTTCTGTTTGGAAAACCCACCAAGGCTTTGAGGGAAGAGGTGACTTACATGCCTTTTGAACTAGTAAAGGGACGCAAGACATCTCTTTCCTCAAAACACTTTCTGTTCCTTGGCAGTTACTGGAAGCCATTGGTTGCTAGGTACGCCACTCCATGCTACCAAGGCGCACTGTAAGGTGCCTTTCTCTAGCGCAGTCTGGGGTCATGCATGCTGAATAGCACGGCACAAGTGTTGCTCTCTGGAGTCGCTGGGAATTTTTATTATTCTTTGTGCAGAGACAGTGCAGCCTCACTGGACTAAAGTGGAACCAACAGTTCTCATGCTGCAAACGCCCTTGCTGGAGCGTCACTTGGTCGAGGAAGAATGCTGGAGCATGGAGGCGTTGTGTGAACTCACGCTCAACTCATCACCAGTGTCATGTCCTCAAGAAATAAGACTGAGGCGGTGCAGGTAGGTCTCAGCAAGTTTATGCATGGAGCGATGCTCGACACCATCTGCCTCCCACACTCGTTCTTCCTCGCTCGTGGCTCTACCTCCAACCACAGCAAGGAAGGTTCCATGGCTCAAAGCACAGCTGCAAGACACAACACAAAGCTCTCGAGTTGTTCCCTGTATGGGCTGAAATGTTAAAGTCCTAGGTTTAATACATGTCACTTGATATGCTTGTATACTATTTATAATTTCGTTTTCCAACTATAATAAAAGGTCAAACCCCAGATTGCAACACAATGATCTGGACTGATTTAGCCGTTTACACCTTACATGGGCCAAGCTGAGGTTTCTGTAATTTTTCCTCTGCTTGACAGTCACCAGCTCTGAGTCATTGTTTGATGCAGGCATGCAGCTTGTTGTTACAAATGATGTGTATGAAAGCAAGAAACATCAGACCTTTTATGAGGAGAGAGATCACACATAGTTCAACTAATAGTAAACAAATCAGCAACAGACTGCATTATTTTAATTTAAAGAGACATCAATCAGCTTCGAATATGTATTCAGAGACATCGTTTAACAGAAAAGGAAGCACACACAACTCAGCTTCAAAAAATGTATAATGTCGACAGTCTGTTTAACAAAGAGATATCCCCTTTAGCTCAGTTTTCACAAAAAACTATTGTCCCAGAACAATGGAAGCATTTCATTTAAATTCAACAATTTGACAACCCAAGTGTGAAAACAAAATCAAAACAAATATCGAGGCTGAGTACCCCAAAAGGAAATACACCGAACATGGGTTACAAAGCAACATACGAAGTACTTTATTTTATACTGAATTCAGTTCAAAGAACAGAGCAAAATCAGATAGCTATCGGCCCTCAGTGCAACACAGCGAACTCCAGCGTGGTTGTGTGTTCAGTGAGAGACGCTGTACATTAGAATTCATGGCTCTTTTATACTATTTGCGAACACGATGTCCAACCCTACTTCGGGTTAATGTTCCTCTAATACATTACTGATCTAGGGTTCATACCTAGTTCGCATATCCACATGTAATTGGTTTGCTTTTAATACATATATCAACAAGCCTACACGGCAACTGTGTATTCTGGGATTTCCCTGGCAGGTCTTCTCAAACATTAATACAATGTAGGTAAACAAGTGTTCTACGTTCGGTATTTGAATACATTGTTCTTAACATATGCTCGTAGATTAGTTTCATTGCACGAGTAATCCTTTACACACAGGTCAACGAAGGACAAGGTCTTAGGTCACGACCTCAACAGGTGGCCTGCAGGCAAGTCACATTTTAGCTACATATAGAGGTCGAGGCGGCCATGTTGTATTTTGGAATGATATCGTCCACCATTTTAACTCACAGGGTGACTTTACAAAGCAAACCTAAAATGGCGGATTGACCTAAAATGGCGGCTTACATTGATTTTAAAGTCAGGACCTTGCAACACGGATTTCTTCGCAAGCGACTTGTTAGCAGCTTGGCGTAGGGCAATATACATATATTCATTGTAATAGGAGACACGATATACTTTCTCATTTGACAAACCCTCCTTTTGGCCTATGCCAAGTGCTAAAACTACTTTGGATCTCCTTGCAAATAACTCCATGCATCATCATCCATGCACCCTGAATCGCTGTCAGAAATATCTATTGCCATTAGGTCATTCGCAAAAATTTCTTTTAACACATATTCTTTGGAAGTTTTATCTGGGGCATACACTTTATGTCCTATAGTACCTATCGCTTGTGCGCAACATCCCCTAGCATCGAACATATACTAGGTGGACACTGAATACAGCAGCAAAGAAACAACAGAATTCCCAAAATAATCAGCAAGACCAAAAGTACCTTCCAACCCCAAGATCGCAAGAAGTCCCAGAACCAAGCGCTAAGATTCCAGTTTCCTTCGGACATATGCACTTCTGAACTAAGGATGTGCAGATTCTGTATTGCCTTGAAGATGGTTGGGGAGGAATCTGGTACGAAAACACAGCAAGCGGACCCCACTGATATACACACTCCACCACGTTCAGCCAGAAAGACACCTAATGCCATCCAGTTCTGAAGCGCTACTAGTCTTATTGCCTTCTGTTCTAATGTCATATTATAGAGTATGTCCGTGGTCGGGTTGATGGTTTTCTCCAGTACTCTCGATGGTCCTCTGATATCTTTGGAATTTGCTATCTGCCCCCAGGATGGCACAACTGATTTTGATATATCTCCCAAGATTTGTGCTGGAGTGTCACCATTCTCGTCCCGCCGTGGACGAGCCTTTGAAACCTCTATTGTACTAGCTATAAACACCCCAGGTAACAGGATCCCTAAATAACAGGTTCCCTGCCAATCCCTGGGCAACCATGGGAATGCTACATTACCGCAGACAAAGTAGACAGGTTCGCCTACATAAAAAGGTCTGTTTTCCCCAGTCAAATTTGCAACGTTGGCCCAACCTAGAAAATCTCCCATTGACTGCGTACCATTCCTCTATATGCAAAAAGAAACTGAATCGGGGCTATGGTTGACAGTATAAGAAGGAGGCATGCATCCTTATTGCCTATCAGAGCCATCTTAAAGGAAATCAAAGATTGGAAAGGACGAGAAAGTATATAAGAAGGCCTAATAGAAGCAACATTAGGTTTACTCCTGATTGCGAAAAGCGAGCATCCCATGGGAGTCAAAACACGTTTCTCAAAACTATTCAAATTAGTGCCGTCAAAGTTCCCTGAGATGCTATCATTCCAACGGCCAAAGAACAGTGCTCTAAGAGAAGCATAACAAGCAGTTGTCAAAGATAAAGGATGAATATACCAACCTAGCCCCTTATCCCCATGTTGCGGTAAATGTGAGCAGACCCAACAGTTAGACTTATTAAAAATGGCATGCGTAGCATTCATGATAAGTAGCAGAGTATTATTGTGGTACCTTTGTCTATGCTGAGAGTCCCTAGGGGACAGAGTATGCAAATGTACAAAGGCAGTAGGAACAGTAGGTACACTTTCAGTAGGCAGCAAGAATTTTAAAGGATAAGTTTCCTCAAGGTACCTCAACCCTAAGGCAGTGACTATTATAAACCCAAATATACATTATAAAAACACAGCAATACGTTTTCGGGGCCCAGGCACACTGTCCATTGTCCCGGTTGGTCACCCCATCATTTACAAGTCCCATACGAGCGGTAGCGGTGGCAGGCATTGTAGTCTTCAAACGGAAACCCCAATGTGCGTTCCTGGTGATCTCCCGGTCGCGTGACTTCTTAGTCCTTCCACAACCCTTGCCAACAGAATCCCATTTCACAAATTTGGGCAAAAAACAAGCCCTTGATGATCCTTTCCTTCTCCAAATGCACAGCCGAACCGTGCCGTAAGTCTATCAGATGCACAGCAGAACCGTGCCGTAAGTCTATTTTCTTGGACGCAGATTGTACCTTGCTTTTCCCGGTACTGATTGATCCGGAAACAATGTGTCCTCACTTCCCGTTGGAAGCAAAGTATCAGAGACAAGTGAAAATGCTGAATTTGAAACAACAGTTTCCGGATGCAAAACGTTTGGAGAGTGTGGAGACAAAATGGCTGTTTCCCCAAATCTCATGGGCTCAGAAAGATTCTCCGACACACTCTCGGCACTATTTACTGCTTTGGGATCGTTGGTTGCAGCGTTAGCGAGGGGTTCTGTTTCTTCTGTATCGTGTGGCACTGGGTGAGGAAGTTTCTTGACGTGGGATGCATGGATCCAATTCTTTCTCCAGAAACCCGCACCGCTGTTTGGGTGACCAACAGGACTTGGAACGGGCCCTGCCAGCGAGGTGCAAGGCAAGAAGAGCGCTCAAACGCCTTGACGAGCACCGAGCTTCCAGACCGTATGCTGTGGCCCGGGCCCTCGTATCGCACAGGTAAAGCCTCTCATACCTGGTGATAAATCAAATACAGGTTTTTAGTCAACTGGCTGCAATAATCTGAAAGTAATACATTTTCAACATTTCTTAACGAGCTACATTTAGGAAGGTTCCAGATATTGGCAGGTCTCCCCATTACCACCTCAAATGGAGAGAGCCCAGTCTTAGTTTGAGGGGTTGTACGCATGGATAATAAAACAATCGGTAAGGCGTCCGGCCATTTTAACTTAGTGCCGGCACACGTCTTTGCGAGCTTGTTCCTGATGATACCGTTGTGACTTTCTACTAGTCCGGCGCTCAGAGCATGTCTGGCCGAATGGAACCGTTTGTCGATCTGTAATGCCGCACATATCTGCAGAATTACAGCAGCGACAAAATGTGGACCATTGTCCGACCAGATAACTCTTGGTAGCCCGAACCGTGGAAAATATTCCCTTAACATGGTTTTCGCAGTAGTCATGGCTGTAGCATCTTTAACAGGGAAAGCCTCAACCCATTTACTAAAAGCACAGATGACCACCAGCACATATTTTTTATTGTGACATCATTCCATTTCAATAAAGTCAAAGTGGATAACTTCAAAGGGGACAGAGGGTGGCCCGAAACTTCCCCTTGGAGTTGCTGTCCCCTTTCCCACATTGTGTTGTAGGCAAATCATACAATCCTGGACATAGCGCTGGGCAATTTCTGAAATGTTGTCATTTTCCCAAACTTTTTCTAACATCTTTGTCATCTTCTGGGCACATACATGCGTAGGACCATGGGCCATGATGATCATCATCATTATATACGCATCAGGGAGTAGCCATTTCCCTTCTACTATGTCCACCCAACACCCGTCATCATCAAGTTTCTCCAAGCCTTCAGCCCACCTCTTGAATTCTTCTAATGTGGCATCAGCTTGGATATCCCGTACAGACCCAACACCCTCATCCATTGCATAAGCATTTACAGTCTCCCTTGAAACATACAACTCTGTAAGGGGATCGATAGCAGTTTGTCTAGCTATCTGATCAGCGAAAGCATTCCCTTTTCCTATGTCATCTGTAATCTTTCGATGTGCTGCACATTTCATAACAGCTGAGTAGGGAGCGCAAGCGCTGAGAGTAGTTGTACTATTAGGGAGCCATGTTGGATTTTAGTGCCATGTGAAGTTAGGACCACTCTCTCCGACCAAAGTCTCCCAAAGTTGTGAACCACCCCAAAGGCATACTGACTATCAGTGTATATGTTTACTGCAAGCCCTTGGGAAAGTTCACAAGCTCGGGTCAATGCTATAATCTCTGCGGCCTGCGCAGAGTTATGCGTAATTTTCTTGGTCTCCACGACCGTGCTTAATGTGGTGATTGCATAAGCAGCGGTGGATGTACCATCTGGAAGTTTGAAGCAGGGGCCATCACAAAACAGCTCTCCTTGCGGATTATCCAAAGGAGTGTCTTTCAAATCAATTCTACCCTTTGTTTCTTGTTCGGTAGTATACAAACAATCATGTGACTCTTCATCGCCGCAAGTAGTATCTTGCGGGAAAGGTAGGAATTCAGCCGGATTAAGAACAAAACACCTCTTAATTTGAATGTGAGGAGCAAACAAGATCAATTCATATCTTGTCAACGTGTAGAAGTGAGGTGTTGCGCTTGGGTTCGGTTCAGTAGAACATCTACAGAGTGAGGCACCATCAGGGTTAGATCAAGGCCTAGGACCATTCCCTCACTCTGTTTTACAGACACAGCAGCAGCAGAGACAGCTCGCAAACATCTTGGCAAAGCGCATGCTACAGGATCAAGGGCGGAAGAAAAGTAACCGCACGGCCTATTCTTCCCTCCATGTTCTTGCTTTAATATAGCCAAAGCACATCCATCACATTCATGCACAAACAACACAAAGGCCTTTTCATAGTTTGGTGTGCCCAAAACTGGTCCAGAGCATAATGCAGTCTTGAGCAAGTCAAACGATTGCTGGTGTTCCGCGTTCCACGGCAATGGCGAAGAAATGCCCTTCTTTGTCAAAGCCAACATCGGTTTGAACACTAGTGAAAAATGTGGGATCCACAACCTACAGTAAGAAGCCATACCTATCAAGGCTCTAACTTCCTTCTGTGTATTTGGGACAGACATGCCAGAAATGTGTTTTATTCTTTCAGGTGTCAATCTTCTTCCCTCCTTTGACAGGAGATAGCCTAAATAGGCGACCTCCTGGCAACAATATTGAAACTTTTTAAGAGAAGCTTTGTGTCCATGCTTAGCTAGATGGATAAGTAATAACACAGTGCCTTCCTTACAGGTGCTCTCAGAGTCAGCAGCTAACAGCAAGTCATCAACATATTGAAGCAATGTACAAGTAGAGGGCAATTCAAGGGTATCAAGTTGTTCTTTCAAAGCCCTACTATAGATGCTGGACTCTCTGTGTACCCTTGAGGTGCACGAGTAAATGTGAACGAGCGTCCCCCTAAGGTGAACGTGATCAAGTATCTACTATCCTTGTGTATAGGAATACTAAAGAAAGCATTCTTTAGATCCACAACACTAAAGTATGTAGCTGTAATCATGGTTAATATTGTCGTCACATCAGGCACAATTGGAAATTGCGGAGCGACGACTTTGTTAATGGCACGTAAATCAATTATGAAACGGAATGGAATTGCATTATCGCCTTTCTTGTACACGGGTAAAATCGTACTATTACACAAACTTCCTGAAATTTCTTCAATCAACCCGCGATGCACAAAATCAGAAACAATGCATTTCAAAGCTCGCTCGCCCTCAACTGAAATCTTATACTGGGGAAAGCATGGCAGCTCAATTCCATATTTCAAAACTATCTTAACAGGCTCAATCTGAAAAACACCGACATCATTGTCGTCAACGGCCCATAAGCTCTCTGGTACATCAATACATTTTGGCGGCAAAGGTCTAGTCAAGAATTGCGAGATAGAAAATTGCTGTGGTGAAATCGTCGAGCGCACTCCATCATAAGAACAATAAATCACTGCATTTAATTCTTTTAACAGGTTCAACCCCAGCAAATTCTCTCCACAATTCGAAGTCAACAGAAATGGATAGTAGTCCGTAAAGGGATCCAAAGAAATGGGTGTCGGCGAAGAAACCGGACAAACAACTGGCGTGCCAGAAAACCCTACAGAAACATTGGTTTGCCCTGACAGTTGAATGTTTGGAACCCGCAAATGATCAATGGAACACTTCTGTGCTCCAGTGTCTATCAAAAACGGATGTTTCCTATTTCCCACCACCATTTCAACATAGAGACCTTTCTGATTGATGGGAATAGGTGTAGGTTCCAAACCCTGCTTCGGGCAATCCTAACGAAACAGAATGTCATCAAAAGGAAGCTCTTCAGATAAATATGCAGCAGAAGGATGATCAAATATGTTCCTAGTATCCACATTCAGAGTCTGATTATCCTGTGAAAAAGGTTGCTGAGGATCCTGTGTAAACTGACCTCTACCAGGGCCCCCTACACCTGGGTGACCTCTGGATCGTCTACCCATATTCCCAAATGTGTTGTTCGACCTTTGTCGAAGGATGGGGCATTGTGCATGCCAATGACCCTCTTGACTACAATAGGCACACTGGTTAATGTTCACAGGACCCAAGGGCACATTCCCTTGTGGGACATACTGTCCTCTAATCTGCGAACTACCCCCTCTGGGGCCTCTAACAATTTGCTGTAATAGCACTTTAGTCTTTAAATCACCTTTTCGTTTCTCGACTCTATCTTTTTCATTATTGACACGGTTTTCGTAGTACTGAGCCATATGCAGCACTTCTGATTGGGACTTCGCCTGCCAAGCGCTCTCAGAAGACATCATTTGTGACTGGATGCCAGGCAGCAATCCACGCACAAATTTGTCCACAAATAACCTTTTCCCAGACTCTGTGCCTAGGTCTTGCCTGCTGAAATCCGAGAATACCTGTTCGAACCGATTAAAAAACTCGGTAGCACCCTCAGACTTCCCTTGGCCACAGGCCGTAAGTTTGTCCCAAATAATTCTTTTCTCAGGAATTATGGTTTTCAATTTTGCAATGATTCAATCAGGCAAAGTTAGTATCAACTGAGGCGGTCTTTCACCAGCTGGCCTTTCTCCATCGAGTCTAGTTATATTCGCCCATGTATCTCCCAACCATGGCACGTCGTCCATAGTTCTAACTTGTTTCCACAAATCTACGGGGAGGAGTACAGGGAATAACAAATCGATATCGCCTAAGGTGAACACTGAGGACTGCAAGACAGACTCTATTTCTTTATAGAATCCTGTCGGATTTTTCCTAATATCAGGAATAGATTGTCTAATAGTATTCACTTCCTGCCTCAAGAACGGGACATGAACAAACTGTGATACATAATGTGCAAGAATGTTCACAGCGACTACATTTGTTGCAGGATCAGCCGCAATCTCAACCTTCGGGACAAATGTCGGAGGAACCTCTCTCAAATGCAACTGAGAAGTAGGAAACTCTGAATGCTTACTAAGCAACAGAGCTAAATCGAGCGCTAAAGCAGTCGAAGGAGTGTCAAGTGAAAAAGCTCTCTTATAAATATTCAATAACTCTGTGGGACAACTAATCTTTCTTTTTACACAATCATCCTGTAGGTACTCTACCATTACCTGTATCACTTTCCTCTGCATTTCTGGTGTATACTGACTATATGGCTCATATACTTCAACTGGAGTTATCGACACATCTGAAATCCTTCTAAGCGCATCCTTCGTACAAATTCGTGCTTCCTCAGATATCGATTTACAAGGAAGAAACCGTTTCTGTACATACATTCTTTCCCCCTCGTCATCCTCATTCTGTAACCTTTCCAACTCCTTTCTATACCCAAATAACCTCTCGACATGCTCATTTACTTTCTCCACAGTGTCTCTAGAAAACGCTAAAGTATTTAGATCCCTTAATCCTTGCGGGAGATCTGTATTATTTAATTTTCCCCACATTACACATAAAAGAATCCCTAAATCTTCAATAAAAACATTTTTCTCAGGAAAATTATTCATATTACAAAGTGTGGCAAAAACATTAGCTTGATCATCCCTCTCCATACAAAGCTTAGCCCATGCAATCAAATCACGTTTCTTCTCTGGTGGTACAGTATTGCGAGTGACAACCTTCGACCCCGCACCCTGATCGGCTACAAGAGGCACAGGACCACTTGGAAGAGAGGGGGCAGGCAAATTCAATCGAGGTACTGTTACTGGTGCGATAAGAAGAGGTGGAGGAGCTGGAGGAAGAGGAACATCAGGAGGAGCAGGAACAACGGGAACAACAGCAGGTAGAGCAGGAATAGCAGGAGGAAGAGGCAAAGCAGCAGGAAGTGGAACATACGCAGGTGGCGCAGAGACACCAGACCTTCGTTCGTTTAACTATTTGTCTATAAATTTGTCTGAAGCTTGAAGGTCTTTAGAAGGATACATTTTCTGTATTCCAAGCGAGAACCCCTATCCATATTCCTAGTCGACTCAGAATGTTTATCTTGGTCATACAATAATGCTTTTTCCGCATTCGTCTTATGACGGCGCGCATGTTTTTCTCTACTTTTAAGTTGCTGCAACGCTTTTTTTTTCCAATTCTGCAAAACATCAAATGCTGCAGGTCTAGCCTTTTTATTTAATAGAATTGACTCTAAATACTCAATACGAGGGATTTCAAAACTACCATTGATTGGCCACTGAAGTTCAGAGGCATGTCTGGTTTGTCTGTGCCAAATGTCATTAAACACTATACTTCCAATGCCATGCTTACAGTACATAGTACATGCCTGCGACCCCTCCTGTGGTGCCGGACGGCTAAATTTCAAAGATTGTCTATCGCTGCGGAACAACGCCCTGAAGCAGGTAGACAATTTCCCAGGCATATCAAATTATTGGTGTTACCTGGTCAATAATTGTGTCTGCAGATACAATACGCCAAAATCAAATTATCAGGATTAAATTAAGAGTCGGGTCACGACTCACCTGATCAAGCCTAAGGAGGTCCGATCGGATTTCAAAGAATCTTACCTAACTAATCTTACCTCGTGTATGGTGATTTCGGCAAATCTGCCCGCCTCGATAAGTGGACCCTCGTCAAGATGCCGTCTCGGACCACAAGCTAATCGTCCAGGGATCGGGTCGTGCAGCGCTGCTGAGGTGTCGCGTCTCGTTCAGTGGGGCCCCTTTTTGTCACACCGTCCGATCCCGGTCCGATAGCCTGCCTCAACCTTCAACAATCCGGCATCAATCTTGAGGGTCCCTATTCGGGCGCCAACTGTGAAAACAAAATCAAAATATTGAGGCTGAGTACCCCAAAAGGAAATACACCGAACACGGGTTACAAAGGAACATACAGAGTACTTTATTTTATACTGAATTCAGTTACAAAGAACAGAGCAAAATCAGATAGCTATCGGCCCTCAGTGCAACACAGCGAACTCCGGCGTGGTTCAGTGTGTTCAGTGAGAGACGCTGTACATTAGAATTCATGGCTCTTTTATACTATTTGCTAACACGATGTCCAACCCTACTTCGGGTTAATATTCCTCTAATACATTACTGGTCTAGGGTTCATGCCTAGTTTGCATATCCACATGTAACTGGTTTGCTTTTAATACATATATCAACAAGCCTACACGGCAACTGTGTATTCTGGGATTTCCCATGCAGGTCTTCTCAAACATTAATACAATGTAGTTAAACAAGTGTTCTATGTTCGGTATTTGAATACATTTTTCTTAACATATGCTCGTAGATTAGTTTCATTGCACGAGTAATCCTTTACACACAGGTCAACGAAGGACAAGGTCTCCGTTCACGACCTCAACAGGTGGCCCGAAGGCAAGTTACATATTAGCTACATACAGAGGTCAAGACGGCCATGTTGTTTTTTTCGGAATGACATCTTCCACCATTTTAACTCACAGGGTGACTTTACAAAGCGAACCTAAAATGGCGGATTGACCTAAAATGGCAGCTTACATTGATTTTAAGGTCAGGACCTTGCAACACAGATTTCTTCGCAAGCGACTTGTTAGCAGCTTGGCGTAGGCCAATATACATATATTCATTGTAATAGGAGGCACAATATACTTTCTCATTTGACACAAGAACATCTCTTTTAAATGGACCATGAAATGGCATAATCAAACCAAAGGGCACATGAAAGGAGGGATATTGAGGGATATTCTAATTAAACAACAAAACACAGATTAAGGGAGATCAACTGGTGGCTTTATGTTTATGGAAAGAGTTTCCCTTTGGAAAGGTCGTTCTTGTTTTAGATTTTTAAATTGTAAGTAGTCACGCTGAGGCAAACCACTGTGTGCCACAGCACGTGCGAATCCTGCTTTGAAGACTAGATGGCCCAGGCCCCAATGCTACACTTGCCCCATCTATTCCCTGCAGTGTCTGCTTCAGACCACAAGAAAAGACAGCCCAGAGCCACCAAAAGAGTCTGAAAATGTGATTGCTGTCCAGAGGAGCGCTCTTTAGGACTGTAAAAGTGGTTATTGCCAGAGGGGGAAATGGCACAAATTGGAGGCACAGCACATCTCCCCCAGGGTATGGCAATGCTGCAACACTGCGATCCCGATTTAGATCTATCCCCAGTCCCTTATTATGTAGTGATGTGTGCAGTGCATTGTTGCAAGGAAAGTCAAGGAGGACCCCCTCCTCGCCACCCGAAACCAAGAGGCCACTCTTCTGTCAGTAGATGTGTATGTAATGGAAGCCTTCTCCTCCGAATAGTTTGAAAATGTGAGCTTGGTATTTTCTCTCGCTCGCACTCTCCCTCTACCTCCACCCAACCACTCCACCCCCAGCCGTCCGCCTTCCATCCCTTGCTTGCCATCTCCCTATGTATCACACAAAGACATTCATGCCAGTGTATTTAATAAAGGTGCATTAATTTCAGGTTGTTACGTAACTGGTTTAAAATGAGGTTGCTCAAACAAGAATTGTGGGGCATGGGGGTGGATACACACACGCGCCCAGGAACCGTTTAGGTAACCTTTACTGTAAACAAAAAAAAATAAATAAATACATAAAAGAAAAGTGTGTGACTAGATTACAGTTGTTCAACCCACTGGGCGTAGTAACAAGTCTGGGACATCCTCGCTTCAAACATGCGAACTCAAAGTAACAACATGCAATAAGACCCGGACATTCCTCACCAGCGAGGCCTTTTAACGCCCTCCTTTACTGCAGCCCTTCACTCACATCTGCACCCTGGAATGGAGATGAAGCGGTGCGTGCAGGATTGATTGACAAGCTTATTGGCTAATCTTTTACACCTCTCTGAGTGCGGAAACCGGAAGCATTGGGTTACACGCTACGTAACCCAATGCGGCGGCCTAAAGCGGCCTCTTGGAAGCAAGCGCCACTGCCTAAATCACCAGAAAGCAATGAATACGCCTGGCGACGCAATGACCAATGCGCGCTCAGACGCAAAGGGACAGAGCGGGGTTAACGGCCGGGAGAGGAGTCGTAGGTTCAAAATGAGTTAATTTTTGTTAACAAACAGGTTTGCTTACTAATGTTTTAACTTTAAAATATACACTAGAACACGAGGTAATACTTTAAACATGCCTAATGGCACATAAAAAATCCTAAATTTACAGCACAATAATTTAGCTAATAATTTAGCTTGAATTAGTGTCATAACTAAATATTTTTTCACTTAAGTTCTCTGCAGCAAAGGCGCACATGGACCCACGAACTCGACATCTGCGCCCAAGATATGACAGCTCGAAGCCCCGATTAAACAAGCCTTTCCGTCCCTCGCTTACTTGCAGGTTCGCGTATTATGTGTTACGCGGCTTCGAGCTGTTGAATAGTTTATTTTCCTTAACAGAACACTCAGATCTTATAGGTCCTGGTGATTTATAGACTAGTGCGTTTTTCAATGTGATTTGTCCCATTGTAAAACGCTTTTGTAAATCGTGCCCATAGTGTTCAATGTTGTATGCGTTCAGTTTTTCTAACCGTGTGCAAGGAAAAGCAGAAAGATAAGATGACGCGCCCGAGCTTAGGCAATATGGTGATGGGTGGCAGCTGGGGTTGTTCTCCAACTTCTCCTGGCTCATAATTGCACATTATCTTCCCAACGTTTCTGGAGGAAGAGGGGGATAGCCAGAAAAGATTGGGAGGCTGAGGGGTTTTGAGGGGGTGCTGCGCTGTACTCCAAGGAACCGCTGGTCAATGGGCCAGCTCTTGCCAGGTCCGAGATCCGGCATCAGATGTCTTCCTGGATCTCGGACCCGGCCTGCCTCAGCCCTGACCAGGCTTTACCAAGACTCAGTGTCTAATCCCCTCTGTGCTCCTTTCCCCAGCTGTCCTTCATTCACGTGTTTACAGATTTTGCTTGCTCACTCCGTTTCCTTTCTTCTGGCCTCAAAGGGACACCACAGGAATGAATGGCCCATGACCAGTTGTCAGGGCCGGCCTTTGAGGCAACAGTGCCCTGGGCGAATTGGCATCCCACCCTCCCCATGGGCCCCTGGTCGACAGGGGGAGAGGCGGGTGGGTGGGTGGTTGTATGCAGTGCCCTCGCCAGGAATCAAATTTAGGAGGGGCACAGAGGGGGCCAAAGACAAAAGTAGGGGGGCACAGACAAAAGTAAGGGGAGAAGATGGTCACTGCTCGTCTTAGGTAGGGGGAGTACATGGGGGGCACAGGGTTTCACAGGGGGGGGGGCTGGCCCCCCAGGCCTCTCCCTAGCGACGCCACTGGCTGGGGGGTGCAGGGTCAGAAGAGTCACATTTGTTTTGTCCCTCCCTCCTCCTGCACCTCCCAGGAGGTTAATCACTGGAATAGGAGGCTCATGCATGCGAATGAATGAGCAACTTATTCCAATGGAAACCTCCTGGCTCCTGTGTCAGAGCAGGGAGGTAATCATCATGTGACTAGGGTGCTGATGCTCTGCTCTGCATCAGCACCCTAATTTTATTAAATGCACCCCACCGCTGCAGGCGCATTTAATAACAAAAGGGCATCTGCCCCACTTTTTCTCACTATGCCAGCTCGGGGGAGCCCTTAAAAGACTCCCCTGACCTGGCATGGTGGAGGGGCTAACGGTGCCCGGGGGGGCATGGAGCCCCAGGCGGTCGCCCAGCCCGCCCCTCCCCCATCCCAAGGCCGGCTCTGCCAGTGGTGGAAGTGTACGAAAAGAAGTAGTGGAACTATGATCCCTTCTGGCCTGCTGTCCCCACCTCAACCCCATCGCCACAACCCCTATCATGCACAATACAAAATCTCCAAGCAAATGCTCCTGCTGTTTAAGGAAACGTTAAGTGCAGTGCACTGAAATGCAAGTTTCAACATCTTCCAATACTTTTATTTTAAATCGAAACCATTCTGGAATGGTTTATTTTTAAAATAAAAGGTAGGAACAGTAAAGATTAATTTTAAAAAAAGTAGAGGAGCACTGCTCCCGCCCACTTCGACCACTGGCCATGACTGTCACTGGGGTGGGGGCCATCACTGTTAAAACAGGCTTTCTACATGCTGGGCACACTCTTGTTTTCCAAATGTGCATTTTACACTTTCATAGAAAAAAAAAGTTATTTCCAAAGTCAAAAATGCTGCTTGAACTTGCATTCACTTGTTTTCTTTGAAAATATTTTTCTTTTTTGTCGGACTACCACACACATGCCCTGTAATTTTTGTGCCCCTTCCTTTGTGTTTTATCATAGGTTATATT